>NW_004955437.1:20200067-20299081 GCF_000276665.1 Chinchilla lanigera | reverse complement strand
AAATTAAAAAAGAATATGTGGTATTTGTACACTATAGAGTATTACTGTGCCATAAAGAAGGATAAACTTGAGTCATTTGTAGGAAAATGGATGTACCTTGAGATCATAATGTTAAGTAAAATAAATCAGATATATAATCTTTCTCTTATAGGAGAAACCCAAAATATAAATAAAAAGCAAAATAAAAGATAGATAATAGGAAGTAGGGAGATAGATTTTTTTTGCAAAAGGGAAGGGACTGAGAGGTGGAGGGAGGGGGAGTGGGTATGGGATAGGAAAGAATTAAGATGCGTTCCATACACGCACCAACTCTCCACAAGGAATGCAGTCATTGTATACTGCCCACATGGACTAATAAAAAATAAAAATTGAAAAAGTTATTGATTTTTTTAAAAAGCAAAGTAATAGGTTCATAGCTGTGTTACAATGGTAAAAAAATAGGCAGATTACTGTCCATCAGTGAACAGTTGGATAAATACAGCATATGGCAGTACCAGGTTAAAGGCTCTATTCTAATATACTGAAGAAAATTATCAACACCCTCAGTGTATTATTTTAGCCTTTGTTTCTACCAGTGCTTGTTCCCCAGGCTCTGGATAGCTTGTACCATGTGTCCATTTGTTTTGGAGGGAGAAGCAGGAAGCTGGTTCTTAACTTTCATCTACTCTGACTGTCCCTGACCCCTCCCTCATAATGCTGGGCCAGAAAGAGGGAATCGGCCTCTGGCTCAAACTCCAATTTGTGTATTAAGAGGAAGCACTTGAATATCTCTTGTCGCACATGTCAACCTTGGGAAAGGAGGCCCTAGCTGCCAACATTCCACCCCTCTGTACAACTCTGCCTCTGGGGTAGCCTGCTGGGAGCCCCGGGTTTGTCACAGTGCCTGACACACAGGACACGCTGTTCCGTGTGAACTGTGCTGGCTACGGCACTGTCCCCTAAGCCACAGTTTAGATACCAATATTGTCATGGGCAGAGACCCGGAGGGTCTTCTCTGCACTGCTTCCTTGTGTCTCTAGTGTAACACCACTGCGGGACCTGAAGACACAGCCAATGCTCCTGGCCAACAACACTGTGTGGATAGGTAGTATGGGCCCACAGCAGCTTCCTAGGGTGCTATTGCAAGGACCAAATCCTTCATGGCTTAAAACAACAGGAATTTGTCATTAGTTCTAGATGCCAGAAGTTCAAAAGGTGTCAACAAGACCACGGTCTCTCTGACAGCTCTAGGAGTGAATCGTTCTCTGATGCTTCTAGTTGTCAGTGCCTGCCTGCAATTGTGGCACTCCCTCTAGACTGTCACTTTAGTCACACGCTCTCTTCTCCCTGTGTATTTTCACGATTCCCCTCTGTTCCTGCAGCCAGTGTTCCCCTATTACAAGGATACCAGTCACATCAGATGACAGCCCAATAATCGCATTTCTAATGATCTCCCTTTAACTTGGTTGCTGTAGCTTTGAAAAGACCCTGTTTCCAAATAAAGTCACATACTAAGGTACTAAGGATTCAAACATGGACATATCTTTGGGGAAGGAGGACACTGTTCAACCCAAAACAATGCCTTTGATATACTGTGAAGAAAACAGCACTTTTCCTCTGTGGCCTGCCTCTCAAAAAGCATAACCCAAATGGAGTCATGAGAAAAACATCACACGAACTGACAGAGTAGAGAGGGTACCTCCAAAGTACCTGACCAAACTCCTCAAAACTGTCAAGGCCAACACAAATGAGGACTGCCTGAGCAATTGTCACAGCCTGAGGAACCAGAGGAGCCAGGACAACTAAATGCAATGTGGTATCCTGGTTGGGATCCTGAGACAGAAGGACATTAGCGAATACTAGGAAAATCTAACAATGTATCAATATCACTGCAGGAAACATAGATGTTAATAATAGGGAAAAACGGGTGCAGGGTATATGGGAACTATGTACTACTCAATTTTTCTGTAAACCTAAAACTGTTCTAAAAATAGTCTATTGCAAAAAAAGAGTTTGACAGCATATCAGAATTTGTAGGATGTTGCTAAAGCAGGCTTGCAGAAGCTTATAGCAATAAACACTTATATTGAAAAAGGGAGAAAGTTTTCAAATCAATAACTGTAGCTTCTATTGGAAAGAAACTAGAAAAAGATGAACAAATAAAATCCAAAGTAGGCAGAAGGGGGAAAAACCATTAAAGCTGAAATCCATGAAACATAGCAGAAAAACAATGGGAAACATCAATGAAACAAAAAGTTGGTTCTTTTTAAAAAAAAATCTATGAAATTGTTAAACTCTAGCAAGACTAATTAAGAAGAAAGAGAGAATATATAAATGACCAATATCAATAATCATGGAGTTGATATCATCAGAAATTCTAAAAATATTAAAAAGATGATAAGAGAATATTATGAAAAAAGCACATGCTGATAAAGTTAACCATATAGAAAAATAGACAAAGTATTTCAAAGACGAACTATGAAATATCACTTGGGAGGAAATAGATATTCTGAGTAGCCCTGTGTCTATGAAAAAAATTGAATTGTTTCCCATAAAGAAGATCCCAGACCCACATGGGCTCTAATGAGTTCTACCAGGCATTTATGGGCAAAACAGTATCATTTCTCCTGAAACATTTTTGAGAAACAGGAGGAGAGGGGACATTTCTCAACTAATTATGAGGCAAACATTACCTTGATACCAAAGCCAAAGACGTTATAAGGAAGAAAGGAAAGATTTTCACTTTATCACTTTTTTTCTGATAACATTTAATTGCAATGTCATCTAGTACAGTTTTCATGTCTTTTCTGATTTAGGTTCATTGAGCTTTTTGGATATGTGAGTTCGTTTCATCAAATTTGGAAAAGTTTTAGTCATTATTTGTTCAAAGTTTTCTTCTGTTTTTGTGGCTGACATTGCTTGAAACTGTCCCAGAGTTCTGTATGTTTTTCTGCTTTTCCCAGCTTTCCTGTGTGCTTCATTTTGGATGGTTTATATTGCTAGGTCTTAAATTCACTGTTTTTTCTTCTGTACTATCTAAACTATGGTGAGTTTTACCCAGTATATTTCTAATTTCAGGTATTAGAATTTTTCATCTCTAAAAGTTTCACTTTATATCTTCCACTCTCTCTTCATTGTAAGCATGTTTCCTCTATCTTCTAAAACATATGGAGCATGTCAACATATTTGTTTTATTTATTAGTACATGTTTAGAGTACAAGATGTTTATTCATCTTAGGGAATAGGTACATGCACTTAATGTATCTTGATTTTTTTTATTTCCCTTCCCTGCTTCACCCACTTCTATCCATCTTTAGGTTTTTGTTTATTATTATTTTTTTTTAGTTCATCTTTGTGACATATAATGATTACATTCATTGTGGGTAGTTGGTACATGTATCTGGTGCATCTTAAATTTTCTTATATCCCTTTTCCCTCTCCTTCCCTCAGTCTCTTAATCCTATTCGCATTTACAAAAGCTCTATCTCCCTGTTTCCTCTTTTCACTCTTTTAGTTTGCTCATTATTTGTACTATGGTGTTTATGGGAGCATAAGTCATAGTAGCTAAATTTTGGAAGCAGCCAATATATCCATCGATAGATGAATGGGTAAAGAAAATGTGGTTTCTACACATAATAGGATATTACTCAGCTATAAAGCAAGATAAATTTGAGACATTTATAGGACAGTGGACACACCTTGGAAACATTTGTTTTAGCATCCTTGTGTGCTAATGCCATCAACTTTGTCATTTTTAGTCTATTTCTATTAAATGAGTTTTCACTTAGAATGGTTAATACTTTTCTGCTTCTTTGCATGCCTGGCAGAAGATGGCCCCAGGAAGATTCTATGTTTCCATCCAGTGATATAAATATACTGTCCTATACTGTATAGAAAAAAGGCACTCTGAAGATGTAATAAAATTGACTGATCACTTCACCCTAAAATGGAGGCATCAGCCATGATTATCTGAGTGGATTCAATATAGTCACATGAGCGGAATTAGAAGAGGAAGACAGGAGATTTGAGGCCTAAGAAGAACTATTATTACCTTGTAATATACAGTGAAAAAATTATGCAACTCACCATAATGCAGAATCAGCGAGAGTCCTTAGCTGGTTTTCCCGTGACTAGATGGTCCCGTCTGGGGGAATGGGAGCAAGTGACACCCAAATTGTGTTGCTTGTGCCAAGATTAGCCCATAGTCTCATTTTGGTTGCTGTCACTGCAGAAAACCTGGCTTTCTAGACTAGTGCTGTATTGAAGATCTTTCCACATGAGATACCTATATTTCTTGTAGTCCTTCTTAAGGATTACAGTTCTGTGCTTTTGTGGCAATCTCAGGATATTCTGCCTTGACTTTAATCAAAAATGTAGAGATTTGAAGTTGTCTCAAACGTATCTTTAAGGTCACCATCATTTGCAATCTCAAGTAGTTGATCTTCTTCTAGCATTGACAAAGTAAATTCACCTGGGTTATTTGCAAATGGGTCATAAATCTATTCCTTCATAGTTTGGGAGACTTTGGTGGTTAGAAAGTAATGCTCAAACTCTTTTGAAACTGAGATAGATGATCACATATATCTTGGAGAAAGAAGGCTCTAGATCAGTCTGTTTCCAAAAAATCTGCTAATGTTTGAAACATGTAAAAAATCCCAGTGGTCACCCATCACCCCCACAATTCCACTTTGGCTTTGAATGCATCCACTTTGTCTGCTAGCTTGAAGACCGTCGTCACTCTCCCCTGAAGTGACAAATTGATTTCATTGAGCAAGTTGAATAGTTCACACAAGTAAACAAGTTTTGCAACCCATTCTGAGACACTGAAATGCGCTGCCAGTGGTGACTGTCTTTCTAAAAGAAATCTCAGAAGCAGGTCTTGTAACTCAAGACTCTGGCCAGTGATCTACTTTAGAAAGCCACCTTACTTTTGTGTAGAAGAGAAGGTGCGTGTTCTCTCTGTCCATCTCCTCACAGAGCTGTGTGAACAGATGTGAGTTAAAGGTATGTATTTTTAATTACATTCTGCAGAATGTTTTTAAGTTCAAGTGACACTTTTGGCAGCTAGCATTTCTCTGTGGATGGCATAGTTCATAGACTCATATTCAGAAGCAACCTCTTTGACCCAAGAAGTAAGACTAGAAGGGTGTCCAAACATGGCAGCTGCTCTATCCCTACATATACCAACACAAAATGACCAATTCAGTTTTCTTGGTATGTAATCATTTGAAGACGTGAAAGTTTTGCATTTGTGGTGTGGGTTGGCAAGAAAAGTGAAAACCACGTATCCTCATGCACACCATCCTGAAAGATGTGTCTCACAAAAGCAAGCACCGTTGCCTTATTGTCAACATTGGTAGACTCTCCAACCTGGATTGTATACAATGGCAACTCACTAAACCTCTCCATCAGTTGTGTTATAATATCCTCTGGTATCTCATCAATTCATCTAGTTATAGTGCTAGCCCAAAATAAGAATTAGTGCCACCTTTTGAACTGCAGCCTCCCCTAAAAGTTTGTGACAAATGTCCTTAGCAGCAGGCACAATCAACTCTTCACCAATAGTAAAGGGCTTTTTAGTTTTAACAATGTGTTTACCCACTGAGAATGATGCTCTCAGTGCAGATATTTGATGAAGTGGTCACCTGCAATAATACCTTCCACGCTTTAAGTTCATGTTTATTTCTTTTGAAAAACTACCAAGATTTGTCTTTTAATGCAGCGTGCCTGGTCTCTCCATGTGGCAAAGCAGTTTTGAAGGTTTTGTAGCTTTGTTGGATAACCACTTGCGAAAGTGGGCTTGGAGAATGTGAATCACCTGTTGCAATGAATCTACTTTAAGTAGGACTCTCAGTATTTTCTTTTAAATGCAGCTTTCTGTGGTTGGCAGTCTTAGAATCCTTTGCCGTCTCATCATGAGGTCTCTCCCCCCTTTTCAAAGCAGCTCTCCAGTGATGTTTGGTTTTTGCTCATCTGGGCTAGTGGCTGAAGCAAGTGCAGAGTGAGGGAAAGATGTGCAGATGAAAGTAGTGAAAAACACAATGGGCGGGCCATGCATGGACTGAAATAAGTGTCTGATTCTGATTTAACGCCTGCTACCAGACACAGCTGTACAGTTGAAGCACATCAACTCTCTTGCCTCTAGAAAGTCTGCCACCAGAGGCAGCTTGTCACTTGTCACTCACTGACGAGGTTTTGATAAGAGTCTGCAACAATTCATTTATTATGTTCTCTGTGCAGTCAAAGCTCTCTGCTAATGTCACCCTACATTTGCAGCTGCTCTTCAGTGCTAGCATCACCACTTTAGCTCCTCTTCAGATCATCAAGCACTAGACTTTCAGAAGGATCACGCAAGATCCTCTCGTACGCAGTTCACAGTTGGATTTGCATTCCGATGAGAATCTAGAAAGTACTGAGAATGATGAGAGCAGCTATAAATACAGACAAAGCTTTGCTCACTCACTGCCCACCTGCTGTGTGGCCCAATTTCTAACAGGATTGGAGACCCCTGCTATACTGTCTCTAGATTCCTGTTTAAGATGGGAGGGTAAATCCAGTTCCTATTACTCCCTCATGACTGATAATAGTCCCTGGTGCACTTTAAATGTTGAAGCATGGATCCAATTCAGGTTATTCTTTGAGCTGATGTGGACATGGAGTATTCCAAAAGTTCCCTTGGTAATTTTTATAGTGCAGCTAGGGTTGAGGACCATTGACCCGAGTGATCTATAATAACGCTTATTTGTAGAAGGAATCTGCCACTAGCTGAGCACTTTACCACCTGCTGGGCATTTTGCTAGATATTTTACTTGTCTATCTCCTCTAATTCTCATAACAACCCTGTAAAAGGGGTGTTGTATGAAGCCAGACACTCAAGGGGCTTAGCATCTGCCCAGAGCCACCTGCCAGCAGGTGGGATGCCTTGGAATTGAGACACCAGCTACCTGGTTCCAGTGACTTTTTTTGCTTCACACACCACTGTGCCTTTCTGACCCGAAAATCAAAGCATGGGCTGCCCTGTGCTGGGCTCTGTGGACAGCAATCAGACCCATGGGCCAGGATGCCCTGGACAGTGCCGGGGCTCTCCTCACTTCCCCACAGCTCCAGGGAAAGGCTGTGGGCTGAGAAAATCATTCTCACCTGTGCCTCAGATCAGAGCCCTTCCTGATGCTTTAGTTCCCATCTCTGCTTCTGCCGGAAGCTGCAGAGAGACCACTATTTAGCCTCCTGGGCCCCACTCTTTCCCTAAGGAGGTGGTGCTCCATCACTGTGAAGACACAGCTGGAGCTATCAGGAGGGACTGGCGTTCAAGTCGAATGGCTTCCTGGGGTTCTCCATCCTTACTCAGACTTGGGGCAGGGGGCTGGCTGGACCAAGAAAGGGGTGGCCTCAGGAGGTCATAGGGCAAAGACTCTTTGCTCGGTGCTTTCACTGTGAGGATAGGAAACCATGCCCAGAGTGGCTTAGAGGCTATTCAGACCTGGGGGTAGCAGGACAGCCAAGTTTCCTAGCCGCCTGCCCTCCCCTCCTAGGCCAGCGACAGCTCAGCCAGGTGTGGAGGGACCTGCCCAGGGTGCCTCCAGGCTGAGGGGTCTGCTGTAGGGGCTGCTGCTCCTTCCTGGCTCACCCTCCCTTCCAGGGGCCTTGATTGAGGCATGTGGTTCCCTTGGAAACAGAGCCGCTTGTCTCCTGGGGTCAGCAGCACTTAATCTGCCATTACTGCAATTTTGATGCTGGTGGGGGAAGGGACCCCAAACTCCCCTGCACATTCTCATACCACCCCCTCCGCTTGCGGCTTCATGAAGCACATAGTTCCCTCCCCATTTTCTCTCAGCTTCCCCCTGTGTGTGTGCAGGCATGTGCACACAACATGAGTGCACACACACACTTCTCCCAAGCTCAGAGAGCTTCTAATGACTCTGCTTCCAACACCCGATTGAAAGGGAACAATCATGTCCCCACCAATTACTTCCCTTTGTGCCTAAGGCTTCCCAAGAGCTAGAATTGGAACACCCTCGCTCTCCAAAGGTTGTGGCCATACCAGTGCAATCAGATTAAGAGTGGGGCAGGGGAATCTCCCCAGATAACCCATTTTCTTTGCTCTCTACCTCTGAAGAGACTTCAGCATGTACATGAGAAGTCAAGGATGTATTGAAGCATTACATGGGACACCATAGCGGCTTAAATACTCTGCACTGTGACCCGTGAGCACACACACTGCTCCCGGCAGACTATGAACCCTTTAAGGGCTGGCTGCCTGTCTGCATTCCACTGTGTCTACCCTGGGGGCCAGTAGGTTTGTGCTGAATAAAGCCGTCCAGGGCTTCAGAAAGACAGAGACGAGCACTTTCTGAGCAAAGATGGATAGGGTCCCGAATCCCAGCTCTGATTCTCACCCAGGATAACAGTGATGTCAAAGAGGACAAGAAAGGTTGTTAAAATGTAATGAAGGCTTTCAAGAAACAGTGGAAGGAGATACAGTCGATCCCAGCAAAGTAGCGCAAAAATGGACCATGCAGTTTAGAGGCTACAGTGCAGGGAGAGGATAGATTAGGGGCAAAGCGCTCCATCAAAAAATGAAAAACAACGGCAAGAGCTTGTTAGCCACATTCAGAACCTGGAGTCCCAGGAAAGAGGTCTTGATGGTGGAGAGATAAATAGGACCCTCAAAACTTGTCTGGTATCCTTTCCATCAAAAGAAGTGATCAAGAGCCACACAGGGGCTCTCGGTAAATACTTCTACAGTGGGGACAAGAGAGAAGGCATTAACTTCTCTTTTTAATTATTAAACAAATGTACCCACTTGGCAAAGAAATCAAAACCATATAGACATTTTTGTGAACAAAATTCCTCTCCCCCTCCTCCGGACCTGCTCCTACCCTCCAGAGGAATTTGTTCTTCTTACATATCCTTCAGTAGAGATTATTCATTCTAACGGTGGAGGAGTTCATTTCACAGCTGTGTGACCAGCCACCTAGTGACAAATCTTTAGTGTTTCTAATGCTTTTGCAACCTTACCGTGAACATCCATGTGTGAGTTATATGACCAAATCTCTAATGGTAAAGGCATACTTTCTAAAATTTTTGATAGCTATTAAACTATCCTTCAAATATACTGCAGCAATTCATATTTTCAACAGCTGTAAAAGCAAGTGCCCATTTTCCCATATCATTGTTAGCATTAGGTTTTATCACTTTAATTTTGTTAATACGATGATACAGATTTAATCCCATTATTGCTTTATGCTAATCATGACAGGTGGAGTGGTTTCATATGCTTATTGACTTTTTGCATTTATTTGTAGCAGCCTATTTGTACCTTTTACACTTTTTTCTTGGGCTGTATATCTTTTCCTTACTGATTTCTAAGACTAGTTTGTCTAATAGGTGAAATTAATCCTGTGTCATAGTTGTGGCAAAAATTTCTGTAATTAGTTTTTATTTTGGAAAGGTATTGTCCCCACAGATACCCTTAAAACTGTTTTGGTAACTGAACAGGACGACAATTTCTTCATGTTTTCTGGACAGCTAGCTGCACTGAGCAAGTCCATCTTCTAGTACGGGCAAGTTAGCTATCTTTGAAACCTTTGGAAGAGCTAGCAGATGTTTCCAGACCCCAAAACAGTTATCCTTGAAAAACCATGGAAATCATAGGAAGAGCAAAAGAAGGCCAATAAACATCCCAATTTTCCAAAAAGGAGAAAGGCAGATTTCAAAGGCAGATGTCACACTAAACTGATCCTATGATACTTACAGGTAAAATTGTGGAAGTGATCACTAAGCCAGTAGTTTGAGAACAGTCATCAAAGGCTAGCTGGGGACCAGGAGGAAGTCATGTCAAACCCACTTGGTCCCTGTCTTTGTGAAGGCCACTGGACACAGGCAAAGGACTATCACAGACCTAGGGCTTCCAAGTTTCAGCAGGAATCTGACAGGGCTCTCAGGACTGTCCTGTGAGCAAGGGTGTCTGCCAGATCCATCACTGGTTGAACAAATGTATCAAAAGAGACCTAATTAATGAATCAATATGAACCCGGAGGGGTCTCTGGAGACTACAGGGCTTTCTCTGAACTTGACCACTTCTCGTTTAATGCTTTTATCAGTGGCTTGGATAATAGCACAGTCAGCTACTATCCGATTTCTGGAGGACACAGGCTAAAAGGCAGTGCTAATACAATGGCACATTGGAGCTGAGATGAGATAGGAAAAAACATCGACAGCTTGAGACGGGGTGAGGAAAGGTAAATGTAAAATCTGGCACTTTTCAGGGGGAAAGAATGTGAATAAGTAGAACTGGAGAGAGAGAGGAGTTAAAAGCAGTAATTTATGTAGAAAAAGATATGCAAATTCAAGATGTGCCTGGTTGCCAAAGAAAAGCATTAGGTCCCCAGAGGAACTGGTTGTGCTCGGCTCTCTGCCACCCTTGTCCTGAGGAACGGTTCCCAAAGCAGGACGTTCACCTGGGGAAGACCCTGCGGAACACGATACTGAGGCTTGCTGGGGCAGCGAGAGCTTGAGGACAGAGCAAACAGGGGTCTTTGGCTGAAGCCAGCGCCGTTACAAGGGGAAGAACTCAGGCTCAGAGAATTCTCATCAGTGAGCTGCCTGGGAGTCAGGATCCACTCCAAGCTAAGAGCTGCCTGGCCACCTTCTGGCCCAGCTATCTTTTGCTATAGCTCCAGGTTCCAAGATTCTAAGAGTCTTATTCAAGGTCACATAGATCTCCCAAGGTCTCCAGGAAGAGCAGGTCCTGCTCCTCCTCACTTTCCAGTGCCTACAGGGGTATATCTGCTGGTCATGCCCTGGGCTGGCTTTGTCCTTCTCGGTGGCATCTCTGGGGTGGACTTGGACCAGTAAGGTTCCCAGAGGTTGTCAGTTGCGACTACCTTCATGTTACAGCCTGGGAAGTGGAGGTCCAAGCTGGAGTCTGGGAGACAGTGACAAACTCAAGGTGACAGCAAGTGGGTGTCAAAATGTTCTGACGCTCAGCATAGTCACCACTGAGCCTCTCTTCATCTCTCCCTGCCTCAGGTGGGGGCAGGCTCTGAGGAGAGAACAGAACTGGAGGAAACCCTGATCTTCCTAGTCAGTCTCCTGCCAGCTCATCAAAAGCTGCCCCTCCTCCAACTCCAGGAGCATCTGACAGCGCTTACCCTCCAGTGGGCCTTCCTCAGTCTCCATCAGGACCCCAAACCCTAAATGCACGTACAAATTCAGCGTTAGCCTGCTCCCCTCTGCCCCTCCTGGGTAGAACTCCTGGAGCCCCACCCCCCATCATGCTCTCTGGGCACATTCTGTCCTCCTCACCTCTGTCCTGGGAGTCCCAAGGACGTGTGAGAACCAATACTGGCTCAGCTACAGAGTTCCCACTTCCTGCCTGGTCCCATTCTCAGGGTCCTCTGAGCCCCTAAGGTGTGTGTGACACACAGAGCCTCCCTCCAGCAGAGCTTGGACTGGGGGATCTTTTGGGGGGCTAGATGGGAAGGCAACTGACTTCTGCGGAAACCCGATCTTCTGCCCCTTAGACGTCACATTCTATGACTGGAGACTGCTTCACACCCTATGAGGACAGAGGGTACGCCACCACCTCCAGAAGTAGCTTACTGCGGGAGCCCATGTCTCACCCACCCAGGGCTCCCAAGCCTGGACACAGTCCATCTGCTGCTCAACCGGCAGCCTTTTACAGTGCTGTATGTAGGGTGAGCAGGGCCCAGGGACAGAGAAAGGAACTGGAAAATGTGGGTTCTGGAGGTGGGATTTCTGGAAATTCCTTGAACCTCATTACATTCACCCTTGAAGTTGGAAGATAGGCACTGGATAACACGCAGGGCGCCTATAAAGGGTGCTTTTTGGATATTGCCTTCTGATCTGAATCTTGGGCGGCAGGGTTGCTGCCCCAGGTAGAATAGTTGGCATTGTCTCCTCTGTGCTGTGGGTAGGGAGTGTCCAGCAGAAGGCAGGTTGTTCCCCAAACAGTGCTCAGACAGTGTGGGAAGGGGGTGCCAGTGGGACTTTAGGCTGGCATCTGTGTTCTAGAGCCTTGGTGTCCGACCCAAGAGGCCAGATCCACATTCAAGTCTGTGGGAAGCTGAGAAGGGTGGTATGTTCTGCTCTGTGGCCCAGCCAACAGGGACTCAAGGGTGGGGAAGGTGGTGAGGCCGAGGAGGGAAACACTGGATGAAGTAGTTTTAAACTCAGAGAAAGAGGCAGCACATCTCAGGAGGGCCTGGAAACAGAGCAACAGGGTCTGCCTCGGAGCTGAGAGGAGCAACTGCTTGCTAAGTCCTGAGCCCGGGGAGCCTCAGGCTTGGAAGGTACAGCTGGAACCCCTTTGCCTGTCTTCTCTCATCATCAGCCAGTGGGCAATCTGGTCCCTCAGGCCGTCATCCCCAAGAAAAGACATCTTTCCCTTAAGGCCTTACAGACCCTGTCGGGAATTCTCAAAGCCAAGAGTAAATGGCTGAGATCAGTAAAGAAATAGCAGCAAAACCGTATCACTTAGGAAGGTGACAACCAGTAGCTGATGGACCAGCTAAGGGCACTAAACTAAGCTGTCTGTGGGCAACTCGGGGGAGGTGGTTAAGGAAAGAGGGCGATTTTTCTTATTAACGACTATCTGTACCATCTGAATTTTAGTGGTTTTTGTTTTTGTTTTTGTTTTTGTTTTCCAGTACCAGGGATCAAACTCATGACCTTGCACTTCCTGGGCAGGCGCTGTGCCGCAGAGCTAAATCCCCAGCCCCTACCATCTGAATTTTAAACTCAACAAACACGGATAATAATTTTAAAAACCTGCTTGCCTAAACCCAATCCCTGCTATAGGGTTGAGACAAGTTGGGGTGGGCAATATTGTGGCTTTGTGGGTGGCTCCCTTGGAGACTGAGATGGAGCTGGGGAGAAGAGCTCCCTTTGATCTTTAGGACCCAGATACTGAACCCACATTTTCCAGTTCCTTTCCCTGTCCCTGGGCCCTGCTCACCCTACATATAGCACTGTGAAAGGCTGCCAAGCAGATAGGACAGGGTACAAGCGTCCATGTCCTTCATACTCAGGTGAGAAAAACCAGCTGCTCCCCTCACTCACTGGGAGCTCTGTCAGCAGCCCCTCTGTATGGTCACATGGTTTCCAGCAGCAGGCCCTTGTCCCTAAAAGGCCAGCCCAGAACAGCTATAGGAGACACCTTCTAAAGTACCCACTTCTTGGGGCCACACCTGTAGACACTGAATCACTGAATGCCAGAAGGATCTTCATATGTGGGGAAACTGAGATCGGAGTGGGGCAGCAGTTTGTCCAAAGCCACACTGGCTACTGCAGAGTTAGGACAACTTGGGCTCCTTCCCTCTAACTGCGGCGTTACCCCACACCTGCAGAACCTGAAGGAAGTGGTTGAGGAGATGGAAATGTACGGGTATAGGAAATGTGCCGTGGGCATGTGCTCAGGCGTTGAGACGTTCATGAACACCTGTGGCTGTTTCTTCACTATACAACTGACAGCAAAGGGTGAACTTGGGACATTTGTAGGAAAAAGAATACATCTTGAGACCATAATGTGAAGTGAAATAAATCAGACACAGAAGCTTAAATATCACATGGTTTCTCTTATATGAGAACCCCAAAACATCAACAAAGAACAAACTAAAAGATAAGAGGAGACATAGGGAGATAGATCTTTTGTAAATGGGAGGGAGACCAAGAGATGAAGTGAGGACAAAGCAAGGGGAAGAGGAGGAGACGACAAAAGCACTGAGATGTGTGATGTTTGTGTACCAGCTCCCCACAAGGCACACGATCATTATGTACTGCACACATGTACTGATGAGAATAAAAACTGAACAACAAACACTGGGGCGTATGAAGCTCCCGAAGTTTCCTACTGCCTTGACAAAAGCTACAGGGTGGTGCATGGCCTGGCTGAGGCCACACAAACATTAATTTCAGACTGCTACGGTAAAATACTGCAGACTAGGTGGCTTAAAGAAGAAATTGCTCAAAGTGCTGGAGACTGGGATGTCCAAGAGCAGGGGGCAGTGGCTTCTGTTCCCCTTGAGGATCCTCTTCACAGCATGCACCTAGCTGTTCTCCACCGGGGGGTTCCCCCCACCAGGCTTTTTCTCAGTGTGCGCACAGAAGATCGAGCTCTCTGGCGTCCTCTCCTTTAAGAACACCAATCCTATCAGGTCAAGCCCTTACCTTTCAGATCTCTCTTCACCTCACTTTTTCCTTTAAGGTCTGTCTCCGCAGTGGGAGTTTGGGCTTCAATGTACAAATTCAGCCCCTAACAAATACATTGTGATGTGAGAAAGAATGTGTGTATTTAAGAGAGTGCAGTATTTTATCAACCACTCCCTTGATTATTGGATTGTTTCATTTGTTGCAACATTTGTTATACATTGTAAAACTTTTAAAAACCAACTGCAAAGTAACAGGAGGGAAGAGAGAACATAAACCTCAAAAGCTCCACCTCTGGTCTCACAAACCTCCACTCACAGACAGCAATCTCACACCCCTGTCTGAAGAGGGAGAATTCAGCCAGACATCTAATGCGTCCAGGTAGCCACACTGGACATAGCAAACACCCGACGACCTGGGAGGCCCCACCTCTCTCATCCTGGGTATCACCATGCTCAACCTGTCACCCATCATTCCTGGTGACAAGAACTCCATGTTACTCCATGAACCTGCAGGTCTGGGAGGATTCTTACCCACGACACTCCCTTCCCTCGCTCTCACCATGCAATGCAGGGAGATCTGGTCAGCCTACCATCCTTCCTCAGGTGCCTCAGAGCACCGGAACTGTGTGCCAGGTCCTGGGCCATTTTCTGGAGCAGGTACATGCAGAGCCATGAAGGGAAATCAAGGTCCCATTTGTCTCATGACTCTGGCTCTCCATCTCTCAGGATGAACAATCTACAGCCATGGCATCTTCTTGTACAGAGGGGAACCCATTTTCTGTGACAGACCCTGACAGTCCCCAGTCTGACAGGGCCTGCTCTGCACGAGCTGCCTCTAGGGTCTGGAAGGGTATCCCCCACCCCCAAACCCCAAACACACAGGTAATTTCCACCACTGGGCCTCCCTCCCCCACCCCCAGTGGCTTTGGGTGAGCTTGGCAGCCGGAGTCCCAGGGAGAGGCTGAATCCATCACTGGGGTCAAAGACCGGCCTGGGGTATGTGTTAAAACAAGAAAACCAATCAGAGCTGAAAATGAGAGGCAGCGAAGGTGTGAAGCAGGGATGGAGACTGCCAGACGGGCGCTGGGCGCTGACGGCCATGGAGCTGCCGCACACCTGCCTCTTGGCCCACGTGCACCCCGATGCGAGCCCAGCCCTTCTGGGAAGCAGGCGGCCCTGGGTACCAAGGCCTGCCTCTCTCAGCCCAGAGCAAGCCCCAGGCCAGGCCTGCGTGAAAAGGAGATGCCCCAGGCAGGAGATCCTCTCTCTCTCTTTCTCTCCCTCCCTCTCACTCTCTTTGTTTTTTGGGGGTTTTTTGGTTTGTTTTGTTTTCTGAGACAGGGTCTCATTATATAGTCCAGGCTGGCTTCAAGCTCACTCCAATCCTCCTGCCCCAGCCTACTGGATGCTGGGATTGCATGCGTGTGCCACCATTCCAAGCTTCATTTGTCAGTTCTTAAGCACTTATCAAACCTGGCACAGACATCTCCTTTTGGGGGTCAAGAACCCCTCACCAGGAATGGACTGAGGCATGGGTTCTCCCTCCAAAGCCCTTTCCCGGCAGCAGCTGGAGTGGACAGGCATGTACTGTGGGGTACCAGGTCCAGGGGACAAGGTCTTAACACCAACCAAGTGCACGTTTCTAGGTTTAGGCAAGAAGCTTCCGGGGCATTCAGAGCTGAGTGTGGCTGAGGGGTAAGGTTAGTGCCCAAGGGGCAGCACAGCAGGAAACGGGGCAAAGGTAAGGTGGAGACAGGCAGCTGGAGCAGGTTGGGTGCGTGGGTGGTGGGCAGGGCAAGGAAAACATGAGGAGCAGGAAGAGCCAGGCAGGCCGAACACAGACTGTGTGGGCACTGCCCAGAGGCTGCCCCTGGGGACCTTACACCCAGGCTGAGCCAGCAGGGTGCTCACGTTCTGAGCACTCATCTTTGCCCTGCCCAGACCTCCTGGCAAGAGAGGAGAGCAGGCAGCTGGTCGTGACCAGCAAGGTGGGGCCAGGTCTTGGAGGAAGACAGCGGCCGGTCTGGGCTGCGCACTGCCCTGCCTCCCTCGGCCTTGCAGCCTCCACTGATGAACAGAATTGCTCCACTGGCCTCGGGCTCCCAGCAAAGCCCCAGAGAGGCCCAGCAGCGGCTCTATTAACACACAAACTGGTAGCCCGGCCACTGCTGACACTGGGGTTAATTAAATCCATCTCCCCATCAATTCTCATTCAAGTACTATTGATGGCCATTAGATGGGTGACAGAGTGACAAGGAAACAGTAATAGACTTGTCTTAACCCGCACTGAATGAGAGGGGGCTCTGCTGCCGTCTCCCAGGAGGGCCTCCTCCTGCTACCACTGTTCCAGCTCCTCTCCAAGGAGTGATCAGCTGGGGCTCAGCGCAGGCTGCCCCCCTCCTGGCTCCAAGCCAGGCTCACCCCACCTTTGTTCCCTTTACAGGCTCTTCCTGGGTGTCTTCTCCTAGTCTGACCAGCAGAGAAGGACTTGGCGAGACCTGGGTGCCCTTTTCCCTCTAAGTCAAGGCCATCCAAGTCTCCTGTTTCCCAGAGCTTCAGCCTAGACCTGTTCCCATAACCTCGAGGTCCCTATCACCCATTCCCCTGCAGCTGGTAGGACGACATCCCTCCCAGAGAGAGGCGCATCCTAATACCTGGCCCCCGGAACTGGGTTACCTCACCTGGCAAAAGGGACTTCATAGATGTGACCGAGGACCCTGGATAGGATGATTATTCTGACAGTCCAGTGACCCCAGCAGAATCCCAGCATCCTTCCAAGCGAGGGAGGGACATGGGAGTGAGAACCAAACCCTGGGGGAAGCAGGACTGGAGTGATGTGGTGGGAAATAGGACTTCCCAGCCTCGGCTCTGGAGAGAGAGGAGCTAAGGAATGCGGAAGGTCTCTCAACACAGGAGAAGTTAAGGAAACTGATTCTCCCCTAGGGGCTCCATGAAGGACAAGAGCCCTGCAAACACCTTCAGTTCAGTCCAAGTGAGACCAACGTCAGACTTCTGACTTCCAAAATCATAAAGCCATAGTGTGCTGTGTTAAGTCATGAAGGCTGTAGTAACTTATTTGTTGCAGCAGCAGGATGTTAACACAGCCCTTACGCACATTCTATGTTCTGAATTCATCGTGGGTCTGGTCACCTGTCAATATCTGGCTTAAAAACTATCCAGCACCTTCTTCTGCAGCACCCTCTCCACAGGACAGCTGCCACTCAGCAAGGTCCACTGCTCGTCCTCAAGAGGCGATTAAGTTGCCCATACTGTGCCCAGCATGTGCCAAGCTCTGTTGCCCTGCCTCCTTGACACCTTGGAGTTCTAGGCACAGGAAACAGCCCAAGAAGGCATAAAAGTGTGAGACAGTTATTTCTGGAAGCACAGAGACAACCAGAGCTCTGCTGAACACAACATCTGAATTTCTACTAGGAGCTGTGGGCTGTCAGCGAAAACCACGCTGGTGTATGCTCAGAGCAACTGCACTTGAAATATGGAGAATGGATGGGATGGGAACAGGAATGGAAGCCCGGAGAGCAATTAGGAAGTCCTTGCAGTGATCTAGAGAAGACATTAGACACAGCAGTAGATAGAGAATTTATATATGACTCTCCACGCCTCGGACTCTGAGAAGAATGGTCTTATTCAATTTTTCTCTCCAGCCTTTACCCTCCCTGAATCTGGGGCATCAGATTCACATGGTGGCTGTTAAGCTCAATCAGGGACCTTGAGGTCATCAATGACATCAATGACAGGGAACAAGCAAAGCACCTACTGCTAGAGTGAGCATGGCAAGCTGGTGTCCGTGGAAACAAGGACAATGGTACCAGGTGCCTCCTGCCCATGCTGCCGCCGCCGCCAGGAGCCCTGGACAGAGGGCTGCGAGGCAAAGAAGAGGATCAGACTGGACTACTCCTCCCTTCTCCTGGCAAGTTACCAGGCCCAGGAGGATCAGAGACCAGAGCAGCTGTGGCTTCATGTAATTTGTGACAGGTTTTCTGCATGACAAAAGGGTGCTGAGCCCAGTGGTGGTTCCAGAGCACAGCCAAGTGCTGTTGATGAGGAAGGAAACTGTCCTTGGCATAGAGATAACCAAAGCATGTACCCGTGGACAGTTCATGAACAGACCTAACCACAACTCCATGGTGCCTCCCACATATGAGGATCGAGATTGCAAGGGGGGAATCATGGGCCTGGGGGAGAGGCTAGATGTTCAGCACATCCAGAGAATGAGACAGTGGCTCAGTCACAGGAAGAGAATATGTACCCAGAGCACCTTCACCTAGTGGCCATGTCAAACAGATTGCCTGTGATGCAAGCAGTAAGCGAGTATGAGTCCATAGCCCACAAAATCACTCAGGGCAGAAAACAAACCCTCACCAGAGGTACCCAGAAAGGTCACGGCCCAGAATCACTTGAAGACACACACATACCAACATGAGCTATAAGACCAGCCAACAAAGCTGACTTTAAAAACGTTGACCCCTACCAAGACTTTGTGCAAAGGGGATGGAAGTCCTCAGAACACTTAGATCTACAGCAAAAAACAAAGAAACTCAATATGCACTTCAATCCACTCTCCTTTCCCCCAAAGATCAGTATCCATTCTTCCTATATATCCAGAAAGTGCGATGTAACTCTTACTCCAACAGAAGCATGGCTGATCCCTGCCAGGGAGAGCACCTGAGTTCACTCTCTCTGCTCGACTCAGTAGCAGGCAACACCTATCTTGCTTTTAGCTCTGCCCCATGGGCCCACACCCTTATACAGATCACCTCCATCTTTAGCCTTTATGGAGATAAACACTAATTAGAAGGAAGACAAATGCAGAGCATGAAAAACCTTTAGTTATAACAATTACATGGCCGTGGGTGTTTCTCTTCTCACCTAAAATTCCAGTGTAGCTGATGGAATGGTCCGAACTCTCATCCCAGACAGACATCTGGGGTAGCACTGCTGCTAACCTGTCCCATATATCGGGACATTTGCCAGGGATTCCTTGTCTCTACTTCCTCTGCCTCTGTTACCCGGAATGGTCTTGTCTGACCTTACCCCACCCAGCTCTTTAAGCCCTCTTTCCTGTTCAGAGTCACAGAGGAAGATGACCAGAGGCTGTCTCGTGTCGACTTCAATAGTAGGGCTATAGCCCACAGTAGACACATTGTTCCTTAAGTCACTAGGCCTCTGGGCTGGCAGAACCCAGGAATAGAAATCAAGTTAATGAGCAGGGCCTCTGTGGCGGCAGTGAGAGGCGTCATATATGTTTCCATTGCCAGTGTCTGGACCCAAGAAGTCTGGCTGGGAGGAAACACTGTGTCAGCAGGCGCTGGCTGGGCACCCTTGCCACACCCTCCAGGACAGTTGTCCAGCCTCCCTGAGGAGAGTAGACGGGGTGGCAGATGGTAGATGAGTAGATGGTGGGGGCTTCACAACTCTTCCAGCCATTAGGTCAAGCCAGCTGCTTCTGAAAGATGAGCTGCATGATAACGGAGAACTCCATGGCCTCCAACCTATGGAACCTCCTGTGCAGAGAAAGGAAGTCCTTTGTCAGAGGTGGTGCTACGTGCGGGACGGTGAACCTGAACGTTCCCTGACTCTCCGCAGAGTGCAGTACTTTCAGACAAGCCTGTCAAGCAGGGAAGGTGTAAACTCAACAAGAAGCTGTTGCAATAATGGCAAGTGGCTCAACCCCTCTCGTTACATAATAAAGTCCAGGAGAGACCTCCCCGTCAGGCAGCCAGCTGGCCTGCCAGGTGGAAGGTGCTCCATCCGGGCCCAGCGTCACTGTTGCTGGCAAGTTGGTCTCTCAGCAGCTGCCAGCTCAGCCTTTGCAAGAAGTTCAAGTCACAGATCCTACACACGGCCTCAATCCTTGTCCCCATAGCACTTCATTCATGAAATCCTTTAGGTTACCTTTCTCAGCTAAGTGAGCACCTCCTCCAGAGCTGGGCTTTTGGGAGCAATCACACCTTCATTCTAAAACCTCCATCTGTATGCTTGTCTTGGTTACTTTTCTCTCGCTGATGAGACAAAATATCCAACACCCATATTGAAGGAAGGAAAGGTTTATTTAGCTCACAGTTTGTGGAGTTTTCAGTCCATACTCGGCTGGCTCCAAGGCAGGTGGCACATGGCAGAGGGCAACAGTTCATGGTGGTGGAAGACAGCAAAAGCAACAACAGCAAAAGGGAGGAGCAGTGGTAAGCAGCCTCTTTCCCTCTCTTACAATGTATGCAAACTCTCCACCCAGGATGGGTGTAGCACTCACCCATAATTCCAACAGTGGACCATGGATGCATGAGGCTTTGGGGGACATCCAGACACAAACCATAGCAATACTCCTCCCCTAAGATTCTGTCACTAATCATAGAATCTTACTCGCTCCAAAGCCATGTCCAACAAGTCACATCTTTATCCTCTGACTACAGATGTATGTAGCTCTTCTTTTTAGATCACATGTCCTTCCAGGCAGATAAAATGACTTGCCCAGAGTCCTGTCCTTTAGGAAGACCTCCCCTCTCACTCTCTCTGGTCCCTAAGAGTTTATCTTAAGCACAGCTGGTGATGCCAAGCAGTCTAGGTCCAGGGGATACTCCTATTTGTCTAGAAGGATGCACAGTCTCTAGATCTTCCTTACTGAGTCATGGGGAGAGGCTAAGGGACAGGACTGCAGTGTGACAGGCACATTATATTGGACAACTCCTCATACAATGTACATGTGCTCATAGTGCTGCTTCTTACAGAGGACTTCGACTGTCAAATTGCTCAGTACACCCAAAGACAGCTGGGTGCATCAGCTAATCCTTGGTTCACCTAGGCTGCGTTCACTTTTCTACCATGAGAAAATAGCAAGCCAAACACCATTTTTCAAAAACGGTTCTTTGCAGAAGGTAGCCTGGTTTTGTCCCCAAACCACATGTCCTCCCCAGAGATTCTCCTAGTAGGGCTTGTAGAGTTCCATCAGCATCCCAGCTTCCTACAGACACAGGACTGCTGGGACACCAGAGCTGAGCAGCAAAGCCCCTGCACAACTCTATCTTGTCCCAGCATGAGTCTCCCCTTGCTGAGTGCCACCCACAGCTGTTGGCCTTTTGAGTTACCACTGAAGAAGCTAGAGTAAGAGTGGCAAACGCTGGCTTCAAAAACCAGAGCAGGTGCTGTGGTTCTAACCTGCAGCCGCAGGGCTTTGTCCCAGTTTGACCACTGAAGGCAAAGCTTCGAGGGGCCTGCTCACCCCTCATGACCTCGTGAAAGTTTTGACACATCTGGGCCTGAGCTAGAGTGGCTGCTGGATATTTCATCCTCAGTGACCATTTGCCTTGTTTCCACATGCCATGAGAATCTCAGATCTTCACACCAACCGGATTGCCACTATGCCTTCAGCCCCATCAGGGCCAACATGCCAATCTCATTTTCCTAAAAACATACTTTCCTGCAGCCAGTGCAGCTAACTGCTTGGGTTCTTGGTCACAGGCAATAGAAATAGTCTTGTCAGTTTCAGCAGAAAAGAGAATGTGTGACAAGCTGAGGCAGCACACAGAATTTCCAGGAGAGCTGGAATCAGAGTCTCTGACTCTTTGCATGGACCTGTCTGGTGAGGACACCTTGGCCCATCACTGAGCGTTAAATGCCATCACACTGGTGGGATACAGGTGGCCGTTTCCAACAGTGCCTGAAGCTTGGTCTCATTGCAACTGTCACAGTTAGCAGCGACAAGGCTTATCCAGAAATCCCTGATCCTCTGGCTCATTAGCTTTTATTCCAAGTCTGAGGCATGCTTGTCTAAGCTATGGAGCCTGCAAGAGATTTGGAAAGGGGTTGTCTGACTTCAGTTGCTGTAACTGCCAGGGGTGCTACTCCCAGGAATCTTAGAATAAAGAATGCCGAAACATGGGCAGAGGGGCTCTGCTGGGTTAATCTATGTAACCCTGACCTCCCTGGGTTTGGCTCTTGCTTACTCATGCAGGAAGGGGTCCCTGAAGTCTCTTTAACTATGACAAAGGGAAAGACCCAACCCACTCTCCAGCCACTCTCAGGCATTTGTAGCTCTTGGGAATGACTTCACTCAGAGCCACCAAGAAAGTATTCCTAATGCCAAACCACGGCCACCAGGAGAAGGCCAGTGTCTAGGCCACAGCCTGAGCTGCAAGGTCACAACCACCAGGACAGTGTTCTGTACAGAAAGCTGGGGAAGTGGGGAGAAAACGCCCTTCACCCTTGCCTTTTGAGATCACAGCTCTCAGCTTTCTTGCTACAGGCCTCCCAGCCTCCATGGAGGGACAAGTCAACCTGCTTGCAGGAAGGCTGGTGCTCTGGGGAAGAGGTGAGCAGGAGAGACACTCAAGTTCTCCTGTGTCAGCCCCACACTGGCGGAGATCTTCCAGCTGCTCAACAGCTGAGCTGCAATGGAATCTACCACTCATGTCATACTCCATGTTCTGATGTGATGGTGACCAATCACAGGGCCACCACTGGTTAAAGTTGTCTTCTGTGGCCCCCTGGGATCTGCTTATGGAACAGGGGCCTCCATCAAACCCCAGTAGTCTCTGGCTTCTGTCCAGCTCAGTCCCCAACCCAAGTTCTGGCTCAAAAAGATAAACACTGTTGTCTTGAAGCACCTTTGACAAAACTTCTAGAGAAGTCTTAGTAGTCTCTCTTAGTTTCCAATGCATAAGGCTAGATCAGTTCACCTCATGATCAGTTCTTGGCTTTGGAGTATGGAGTCAGGGACAGGGAAGCCCTCCAGCATCCTGGTCTTCAACTGAGGCCCAGCTATGGTACACAGTTGCTTTTCCTTGTTCCATCCACCAGCCTCCGATATACTTCCCATTTATACCTCAAGATGAGGCAGAAGAGAAGGTACCCATGAATTTCAGGTGTTACCCCAGAGATTGGACCAAGCTGAAGGGAGAAGTCACAACAGAAAGCATTTCTAGATGAAAGCTGTCCAGGCTAAGTAAAAGGACTTACTCCAGGCCTACTGCCAGGATTTCATGAGACACAGACTAGTCCCATGGGGTGGTGGAGAGTCCACAGTGGCCAGGAGAGGTAGCTTGAGATTTCTGTTCAGCTGAGGCTCTAGCCCTAGGAGCCTGTCTATTTTGCCATAGTGCTTAGAAGTACAATTGTCGCCAAGGACAGTGATCAGCAGGTTTCAGAGCCAAGGGTCATGAGCTGTCAGACTATACCTAACTGTCCCCATCTTGTCCACAAACCCCCGGCCTCAAGCTCCTGAAGGTAGTCTCATCAGAGCAACCCTGATTCATGCCAGTTCTGCATTCTGTTTCTTTCTAGACCAAAACTGAGAGCCAGAGAGAGACCTTAGAACTTATACTACCAATCATCTGGTACCACCAGCCCCATCTCTTCTTTCCCCTTTCCCAAAGTCCTCCATCCTCAGAAATGCTGCCCAGGTCCAGCCAGTCAGATGCCCCAAGATCTAGGTCCCTTGCCACTCCCATCCTTGTGCTTATCACCCACACTCAGCTGATACCCTCTGCTCCTGTTATTTTGGCATCTGAGGCCAGGATTATAAGTAAGACTTCAGATTTCCCAGAGTGCTACAGGCCCACCACACTTGTCCTGGGGACACCAGCCTGGAAGGCTGTAGGCAAATCAACTTCTATCTGTACAGAGATCCATGCTTAGCAGCCCCTGGGCTCCCAGCCTCTTTGTTATATACCCAAGACCACCACCCCCCGCAAGGGCATGGAAAGGAGAGAGAGGGTATAAGACTTGAAGGTCCAAGTACATACTGAGGCTGGAGGGATGTCCATCTAGTCTTCCCTTCTTGCACAATACAGTAAGTACACCATCAGATCACTAACCAAGAGCAGCTACCATACCCAGCTCCCCCATGGCCTTGGTCCTCTCCGGCCAGCTCAGGTGACAGCCTGCCAGTCAGGGCCTAGGGACTGCCTAATTTGATGTCACTAGACACTGCTTTCTTTCTGTGCAAATGTTGGGAGTCTCAGACATTGATAGAGAGGACAGTTCCTACGTGAGCCCAGGATATTTCACATGAGCATGGCCAGCTGCCCATGAAACCAGACCATGTTTCTCAAGGAGGATTCCTGAGCTCCAGGACACCACAGGTCAGGTACTGCTAGCAAGGGAACCATCATGGCTAAGACTAGAGCATCCTAAGAGGCAGCAGCCAGACCAAAGAAGGCTGGAGAGGCAACAAGCAGGATGCAGTCAGGAGCTCAGACACCAGGCCATAGACAGAGGGATGCCAGGCCCTTGGAGCTACCAAAGAGAAGGCATGTGGAAGAGCAGAGCAAAAGGGTTCCTGGAGACATGCCTTGGGGTGGTGGGGAGTTGGGGTGTACACTGGGATAAAGATATTAGAACACAGGAAGAAAACTGGAGGCATGATCCCAGGACCAGAGTGCTTGAAGCAGCTGAGAACCTGCAGTCCACCCTGTCGGCCTCCAGCAATTTCAGGAGATGCTTGTGAGAGAGGATAGAGGGAAGCAGAGAGGCCAAGGAGAGGGGACCTAAGCCACAAGTCTCCTCTGAGTGCCCATTGCCAGACACAACATACTTTCAACAAGAAATGTGTGACCTTGAGTCCCCGTAGGTACCTTAGCTGGACACCCAGCACCAAGCTACTACCACTTGGGGTAAGTAGCACAGCCCTGGCAATTCCCAGACCTAGCACAGTGGACCTGGAGGCTGCTGTGCAGGGAGCCACAGTCCTACTCTCTCCCTAACCCTAGAACAAACAGGATGCCCAACCCCCAGCTCTCAGCAAACACCATCCACCCAGGAGATGCTCTTCCCTGGGCAGTCAGGCAACTCTTAGTCTCAGTTCCAAGGCAGAGCTGCCCCGGGAAGTCTCTCAGGCAAATCTTAGGCCTTGCATGTGCTTGTGTCATAGCCCAAGACTGTCATTCACCATCTGAAATTTGTCACTCATTATACTGAGCTCTCTGAAGGCAAGTACTACTCTCTTTATACTCCAAGCTGCGGCAGAACCAATATCTGCTATCTCTATGGAGTTATTACGGCAGTGAGTCTCTCAGGAAGTCCCCCTCAAGTTGAAAATCTACCCTTTTAGGCTGCATTATACATACACACATAGCTAGCATATGACAGATACCCTAGGTCTTTCTAGACAAAAAATCTAGAGCAATCTCTGAGGCTATCAGTTCTTAAGAGGATTTGAGAAGTCAAGAATATAAAAACGCTTGGGCGATTGAGTCACACCCAGCCAAGAAATAGCCATGAAACAAGTGCTGATCACATATACCCCTGCCATCCAGAACAGGGCACACAGTGCTAGAAGGAAGCAGAGACCAAGTTTGACTTAGACAGACTCAGTTACCTTGTCCCCTGGATGGTGATGAATGGTACAGTACAGACCTTAGCTCACAGGCAAGAGAAGCAAGACTCTGAACATGGAAAAGAGGAGACACCAGCAGCCTACCCCAGGTCAGAACGGATCTCTCTCAGGACAGGCCAGTCCCCACATTTGGATTAGCTAGAGGACCACACACAAGCAAGGCAGAGGACCCCGATGCCACAGGCCATAGCCACTACCACTCTGGTCTCCGTAGTTGCCAGGAAGGAAGACATCTGACAAAGACCAAGAAGGATGGCTGTGACAACAAATCTCCATACCCAGCACTGAGCAGGCCAGGACCCAGGATGCCCATAGCCACAGCCCCCAGGTGCCATTGCCTGCTGCAGCAATCTCTTAAGAGAGAGAAGAGCCAATGGGGCAAAAATGGCCTCATATGCGTGGTAACTTCCACCTGTCATCCCAAGGGCTAGACACACCAGCACAAAAGGACATTCTGGAGCCAACATTCAAAGCAGCCTTCAATACAGATAGATTAAAAGGGAAGTTCTGCCTGCGTGCACAGGGATAAGTTCCTGTCAGGCCAAAGCCCATCAAAGTATGCTAAGCCCACCTTGTACATGAGAAGCCTCTGACTCTCCACAGCATCCAAGTCAGAAGTTATCATTCCCAAGCATCAGTCCTGAGGGCCAGCCTCAGAGCCCCACAGATCTAGGCAGAGTCCAGCCTGGCCCAAGCCACTGCAGGTCTGAAGACGATCCCAGAAAACCACCTTTAAGAGTTGGCCTTCCGCAAGTCAGGGTGGCACCCTCCTCCTAAGTCTGCAGTAGCCACATATACTCATTCATCTGGGAGACAGATATTTCTCCCAGTCCCTGTCATGTCCATTGCTCAAGCAGTGCTGCAGTGTGGACTTCCCACACATTTAGAGGGTGTGGACCACACAGTCAGCTACAAGCACTCATTTATTTCAAAGCAGCTGTCTTCCCCAGGACAGCACCCATAAGAATCTCAGTGAGATCAAAATGTAGGAACCACTAAAGAGCTCCTTAACAGAGAAGATACTGGGCATCAACTAGGGTCTCACCACCAGGCCTTTCACAGGAAGTGGCCTACACAAACTCCCTGGCAGAACAGGGGATCATCACATGAAATGGCTCCTGCTCATTCAGGAGAGGCGAGAAGGTGACCCGGATCTAGGCAAGGATTGTCAATCAATAGAAAGAAATATAGCTATTGTTCTACCTCCATTTGCTAGCTAAGACCAAAATGACACATTGAATTTCTTTCTGATCACATGACATAGAAAGAGGAATCAGACTGTTACTATTTCTACTGGATTATGGTAGCATCACTAATGGTATCTTCTCATAGGATGCAGCATGGAATATTAACATTAGCTTGACAGATACAAGCTCAAGCCTTTCAGCTAGAATATGTGAAGCATTCAGATGCAAATGCTAGGCTTCAAGACATAAAGGATAGAAGGATGCTAAGATGCAGCAACCAAATCCATCTGAAAGGTGAGACATCTGCAGAAAGATTTACCTGGCTTCAAAGTACTACACCACATTCCAGGGCAGCCACATACCACTCATACTGCCACATAAATATAAACGTCTCCATCTTGACCTATATGTTAAGGGTTTCTTCAAGCCAAAGTCTCTGCCCCTTCTGGACTGACCCCCACATTCTGGCTGAGCACACTCACTCCCATGCTGACTTTGGGTTGAACTCAGCCAGCCAATCAGTAGACCTAACACCCAAGCTTAGAGGAGGTATCCAGAAATAGGAATCCTACAATTCAGGACTAAGGCTGCCCCACATGAAGAGGGGGACTCTGTACCCATCTGTATGCCAGGGTCCCTATAAACATGATAAAGCCAAGAACCCTGGTTCTCAGCCATGAGTCTTGCTTTGTCACAGGAGCTCAAGTCCTCAAGGACTTGCTTGATACAATGAATTCTTCATGTTTCCTGGGTCAGCATTTGTGCCCGTTAAGGGTCAAAGCCAGCTCCAGCCACATCAGCCTTTGTGCCCTGTGCAAAGGGACCAAAGCACAGTCCTGGTCTTCTCTTTTCTTTGCAGGTATAGCCAGACCCAGACTCCATCCAAGATCCCCACAGTGCCATGACCTCAGACACTGCAAGGCCGGATCTGTGGTAAAGCATCCTGGATCTGACTCAGCCACTGGAAGCTCAACGCCTCTATGACAAGTGACCAGGCACTGTGACTCATCAGTAGCTTTCATCTTCAAGCCTGAGTCTTTTGCCTCCCATGCAGCCTGAGAGGCCTTGCTTACCTGTGCAGATAATCTGTCAGGCCACCCTGAGGCAGAGGAGCTATATGTATAAGTCCCTGGTTCCACAAAGCCAGGAAACTAAGCCAAATGTCGGCTTAAAGAAATCTTCATCAAAATCAAAAGACATCAGGGGAGAACACTTGACCTCCAGACCACCACCTTCTAGGGGGCCTGACAGACCTGCAAGGTAACTTCAGAGGAAGTCAAGGCCTGGGGACAGCTTGTATTATAGAGGAATGTGCAGACAAGACTTAGTCACTGGAGACAGGAGGTGACAGAGGTTGTATCATCCCTGTCAGCCGGAAATAGCAAATCCCAGCACCATATGCAATACCCTTTTCTAACAAAGCCCCAGGGCCCATGGTTTATATGTGGAGAAGTGAAGTCTTGGACCCAAAGTAGAAGACTACATGAGATCCCATGTTCCGAGGTCTAAAGGAAGGGGGCCTTAGCAGGACTTTCCTGGGAGAATGTTGGGGCCCAGGTTCAGGTGAGCGTAGAACAAGAATGTGGCTGCTGATAATCTTAACATGAATGGCTGCGGCTACCACCTTTGCTCTCAGCTGCAGGCAATTGAGACCTCAGGTGGCATAGTAAAAGCAGGCCTTCCACTAAGAAAGGCAGCCCTGCGGGTGGCCAGACAGTAAGCAGAGGGAGGAGCCAGGGCACAAGCAGCAAGGGTGCCCATGTTCTGTCAGCACATCCAGACCTCTGGGGCCATCAGGCTGGTTTGGGACTGTTCTGTCTTAGTGCTGCCCCTTATAAATGACCTGTTACCTTCTTGGTTAGGTTGGTGTGACTGTCCTTGGTCCAGCCTGGTCCCTAACTATGTCATTTGTGACATAGTGCATTTGTGCTCCCTGGCTCAGTCCCTTGGGCTGGTGGGCCCTTACCCTGGGTCTGTTCTAACATCATCAGCTTTGCCTTCTGCCATTGCGTAAGTACTAGGAGACTCTCAGCTGGAGACACTCACTCTTCAGAAGAGGAAAAGTAAAGCCCAGCAGCAAAGGGAGAGAGGTTATGAAAAAATTTGGAGAGAAGCCCTCTGGCACCTACCAACTGAATCCCACTAATCAGTCATGAGGGAGGCCTGTGGGCATCTTCCTGCCCCTCCTTCTGGTCAGGGACATTAAAGCAGGTAAGACCGAGACAGGAAAATTTCTACATATTGATCTCATCATGGAGGCCAAAACCAGGATCACTGATTGATATTCCACCTGGCAACTCTGGAGAAATGCACATGGTTAGCACGTATGTGCAAGCAGCCTACCCCAGCACTATGCCAAGAGTTGAAGGTGTTACATGTATGAACTAGTGGAGTAGTGCATTCCACAGGGGAGTGGTTGCATCATTTTCTTTTCATGGTAACAGTTCATGTTCATTATTGAAAAGCCTGTGATAGCCAGTGAATTCTTGAAATATCCATGTTTGTCATGTCGTAAAGACGTCTCCAGTATAGGAAGAATCATCTGTTATTTTCGGGATAGTGATCATCATCACTAGGAAAAGATCTTTGCATGACATCATAAGGACTCATGGAAAGAAAGTTCCATGTGACTGGAAAAAAGACAGAGGAATGAGAGTCTCCTAGTACTTATGCAATGGCAGAAAGCAAAGCTAATGATGTTAGGAGAACAGCCCAGGGTAAGGGCCCACCAGCTCAAGGGACTGAGCCAGGGTGCACATATGCACTATGTCACAAATGACATAGTTAGGGACCAGGCTGGACCAAGGACAGTCACACCAACCTAACCAAGAAGGTAACAGGTCACTTATAAGGGGCAGCACTAAGACAGAACAGTCCCAAACCAGCCTGATGGCCCCAGAGGTCTTGAGACAGAATTTGAGAAAACCAAGTCAAACATTGCCTAAGTGGACCCATTGTAGAGGGGGATGTAGGCTGGAGGGACCCCTGGCATGAGGACAGCAGATTGGGACACAGACAAAGGACAAAGCTCCCTGCCAGATCTTCTCAGGGGGAGAACAGGGCAGGTGGCCACCAGAAGAACCAATTGCTCCAGGGAAGACACAGCAAAGCACCTAGCAGAAGGAAAATAGTAGCCCAGAGGAAGAAGCAGTGTTCTGTAGCCCTCACGACCCTCCAGGGACAGTCATATAGCTGACCACCATAAGCCCTATATCTAGTTGTATTGTGGGTCTTACCTTAAGGATAGGGAACAATCTATAAGACCAAAGATCTAGAAGACACCTATAACTAGGTATGATACCTTTCTGATATGGTCCCACATCCAGAAATATCCTTGTTTCTACAGATCCAGAGATGCTAGAAACCTTTCCCATGAAACTTAGGGGTCCCAGAGATACTCGGATCTCAAGCCTAGGAGTGTCCCAGAGGCCATACAAGTGCAATCAAATGATTTACCCTTTCCCTGTTGGCACACTGCCTTGGAGGTTGGACAGGGTCCCTGTAGCTCCGCCTCCTAGCCAGTGAACATCAGGTCTGGAAGGCAGGAAAGAGTCTATCACTGTAACACACCCCACTGCTAAGTTAACCCTATTAGGTCAACAGATGTCAACTTCAGAACTGGGCTCTTTCTCACTGACCTCAGCCTGAGGTTTTGGGTATCAGAGGGAAGAGATAGCAAGATGGTACTTTCCTCAGCTGGCCTGTTCTTTAGACTCCCTGCATTTTAGTAATACAAAGGAGGGCCACTATTCCTCAGTAGTTAGGAACTGGATTGAGAAACTGATACATCTAGTTCTGGGAAGAGGTCACAATTATAGTCAGAGAAAGAACCAAGAGCAACTGTAAACAGCATGGCTCAAGGATAAACCGATAAAGGATTTCACAGAATACTAGATCCCAAGAGTATGGAACACACGGTCAGGAAGAGGACAGCTGGGGAACATGCCAACCCAATCAAGAAGAAATCTGCAGCTGATCTGAGCTAAGCAGTGCTAAGCAGAGACAACGTTTTGTGCTTGGCAGTCAAGTGCAAGTCTGGGGTAGGTGGCCGAGGTGAAGACACCAAGAACCGCAGCCTCAGCAGCTCATGGGGCTTTCTCCAAACAGATCAGATTGTGGGACACAAAGCAAGCCTTAAACACAAACAAGTTGAATTTCCTGTATCTTAACCAATTATACCTCCACATGATAAGGGCTCTATACGACAGACCCATAGCCAGCATCATACTCAGTGGGGGGAAACCGAAGGCATGGCTCCAAAATCGGAAATAAGAATATCTACTCTCCCTGCCCCTATTCAGTATAGCCCTTGCAATCCTAACCAGAGTGATTAATCAAGAGAAAGAATAGGGATAGAAATAGAAGTCAAATTACTCATATTTTTAGATGGTATGATCCTATACTTATAGACCATAAAGACTCTGTCAAAAGACCTCCAGATCTGTTAAGTTCAACAAACTACCAGGATGCCAAAGTCAACATGGAAGTACCTTTTCTTTATACCAATAATGAACTAGCTGAGGTGAAATATCACTACAGTGAAAATTAGGGAACACTGAAGAAAGGAATTAAAGAAGACAGTACAAGATGGAAAGACCTCCCACAACAGAATGTTGTGAAAATGGCCACATGCCTGACTCTTCCCCTTGTCCTGTGTCAGCCAGAGCAGAGAGTGATTTAGCCGGTGGCTGCCTCTCCCCTTTTCCCCAGTCCCACGCAGAATGAACTGCACCAGCTCGACTCTTGCCTTGGTGCCCTCAAGACAGCTCTGCTATCAACCATGGTGCCCCTCGCCCACGCCCACCCCACTGCAGACAGGACTCCCACCTCTTGAAGTGGGAGTAGGGAATCACCCCAATATGGCTAAGATCAGGAAGAGAGGGATATGTATCCATTATTAACACTCCCAATCTCCCCACTCCCCAGTAAACTGCATTGAACACTGCTAACCCTTTCAAAGATTCCCTAATTTCAGCCCCATTTTTCAGAGTCATCTGACAGCTGTCAGTTTGTGTCACTCTGCCCTCTCACTGAATGGCTGCCATGACAGCTGTGGCTGTTCTGGAGCCCCACACCCACTTGAATTAATCACAGGCCTGCACTTGTACCAATCAGGAAGTTCAAATTTGAACCAATTACGGGCCTACACTTGGACCAATAACAGGCCTGCATGTGCTATTTAAGCAGCACTCCGCATTTCTCAGGTAGTCTGGAAAGACCCACCCTGTGCTAGCACACAGGTCCTGTTAAAGACTTGCCTTGCTTATGATGTATTTCTCAGATAGTTTTGGCTCCAAAAGTCATGCAAATCTATTCAGGATTCTTATCCTGAATGGTGTGGACAGAATAGCCACTTTAAAAGCAAGAGCAACAAACACTAGGGACTGTTAGCCCTAAAGATCTCCAGAGACCAGCACCTGGCAGAGTCTCCTGATGATGTCTGGCACAAGCCAGTGTTGATCAGTGATGGCTGGCAGTAGCAGAGATCAGAACCCAGCAGAGTTGACTGATGGCATCTTGCACAAGTCAGCATTGAACAGTGGTAGCTGGCAATGGCAAGCCATTAAATGGAGTCAATTGGTAGCATCAAGGCTATTAGCAAGCATACTTGCCAATTTATGATTTCCATCTGAATAGGCAAAAGAACTCTCAACTAATTGGCAGCACTACCAAACACAGTCTGCAGGTTCAGTGCAATCCAGCAAAATATCAATGGCATTCTTTGCACATTGAGGAAAACCAACCCTAAAATTCAGAAGGAATTTAAAAAATACCCAGAAGAGCCAAGGCAATACTGAATAAAAAGAACAGGGCTGGAGGCATCACAATACCTCATTTCAAATTATACTACAGAGCCATAGTAATAAAAACAGCATTGGCATAAAAACAAGTGCTTAGACCAATGGACTAGAATAGAGGACACAGAAATAACCTCCACAGCTACAGCCATCTGATTCTTTACAAAAGAGCCAAAAACATATATTCCTCCTTAACATATCATCCTGGATAAACTGGTTATCTAAATGCAGAGGTTTGAAACTAGATCCCAATCTCTCATACTATACAAAAGTCAACTTAAAGTGGATCAAATACCTCAATATAAGACATGACGCTTTGAAACTTCTAGAAAGAAATCATAGGAGAAACATTTCAAGATACAGATATAGGCAACAACTTCCTGAATAGAACTCTAATAGCTTAGGAAATATCAAGAACTGACAGATAGGATTCCTCACGTTAAAATGCTTCTGCACAACAAAGAAAACAACAGAATAAAAATAGTCTACAGAATGGGAGAAAATCTTTGCCAGTTACTCTTCCAAGGGACTACTATCCAGAATATATAAAGAACTAAAAAAAAAATGTGACTCCAAAATAATACAGTCAAAAATGGGCAAATGAACTGAACTGAACAGACACCTCAATAGAAATACAAATGGTCAGTAGGTGTGTGGAAAGAACATGCAACATCTTTATCCATTATGCAAATGCAAATCAAAACTACCCTGAGATTCCATCTCCATCCCAGTCAGAATGGTTATAAAGAATACAAACAACTATAAATTCTGGCAAAGCTGGGAAAAGAATTTTTCTACACTATTGGTGGGAAAGCAAAATAGTGCAGCCACTATAGAAATCAGTATGGTGGTTCCTCTAAGAACTAAAGATAGAACTGCCATGTGATCCAGCGATACTACCCTTTGGTATATACCCAAGGTAATTAAAGTCAGCACACTACAAGGATAGCTGCACACTTGTTTATTGCAGGACAACTCATAATAGCCAATGTGTGGAGTCAGCCTAGATGCCTGTTGCATGAATAAAGAAAATGTGGCATGTGTACATATACAATGGAATATTGTATAACCATGAAGATTGAAATTATCATTTCAATTCAGGAAAATGGGTGGAACTGAAAATCATGTTCAACAAAATAAGCCAGACTCAAAGACAGGGATGGCATGTTTTCCTTAATAGATGGAATCTTTAAAAGACACGAGAGCTGGGGATATAGCTCAGCAGCACAGTGCCTGCCTGGCAAGCATGAGGTCCTGAGTTTGATTCCAGGAACCAAAAAAAAAAAAAAAAGACATAAAAATAAAAGGGAGACAGACAAGAGGAAGGGAATGCTGGTAAAGGGAGAGGGGGAGGGGTTGGTATAAAGGAAGGAAAGAGGAGATGAACATGATAAAAATGTTCTATACATGTATGAAAATGCCACAATGAAACCCAATGTTTTGAAAAATGAATATGCACCAGTAAATAAACACTTTTAAAAAGGAAACCTCAGCCCATCTGGGGCCATTTAGATGAAGATGGTAGAGAAGAAACAGAAGTATATGTGCTGCCCAAAGGTGCCAGATGTCTAAGGACAAGCGCAGTGGGATGGACCCCAGAATCAGGAGAGAGAAAGTGGAGTTCTGCTCAGAAGCTACGGCATCCAAGAAAGAGGCAAGGTCAGCATGCCACAAAGCAGGTCCACAGGAAGCTTCTATGACAAAGGGAGAGAGAAAGCAATAATTCAAGAGCAAAGGGAGATATTTAAAACCATGCGACGCTTCTAGTTAGATACAAAACTGGCCACCACGAGCCACAAACCCAGGTGCACAATGCCACATACAGTAATTCAATTTTATGCTGTTAGTAATAGCAGCAGTGCTTAGAAGCTCTGAACTCCAACTAAGGCTGTGCACGAGTCTTCTGAAACAAGCCTTCCTGATCTAGATGGTGGGGGAGGAGGAACGATGCCCCAAAATACCATTCCTCAAACTGGGCTAAAGAAGATCATGCCTTTGTCACACTCTTGGTCCCAGAGTTACCCTCAATAAGGCTGACTAAGAACCAGCTCCCAAGGTTAGGGAGGGTGGATAGAACTGGCTGTATCTATTTACATAGTTGCTAAGGTGTCCCCAGGTAGTGGAGGGCAGCAGCCTTAGATCCCCCTGAGGTCCATGAATGGCTGGCTCACCTGAAGCAAGCCAGACTTTTGCTTTCCTCCTACCTAGTCCCTTGGAAAAATAACTTAGGGAAGATCCCAGAATTTCTTGTTCCAAGCAGAAGTGACTTAACCTCCCAGAATCCTACTACTGCCCTCCTTCTTAGTGTCCTGCAGCCTTGCCTCAGTTTTGAGAAGTGGCAACTGTAGGAAGAGTTTAGCTCTAGCTAGCACCTCGAGAAATTCTCTAATCTCTCTGGGAATCCTGGCACATGGCAACCACTGTGGCTTAGTCTACTTAGGATCCTCCAAATGCAAACCCAGACTCCATCCTGACAGCCTGGTCGAGAGGTTTGGGCCACTGTCTACAAGAAGGTCTGTGCCAGGCTCAGACCACCAGGGCTCTGCAGCCAAGCAAACCCTCAGCTCTCTGCCAGGGACGCTGTGGATATAGCACATATAACCCATTTTCTGGGTTGTATGGCATGACTTTCCTGGGTCAGATGACAAGTTACAGAATAACCACAGAACAGAGTTAAGCTGAGACTGGCTAGTCAACAGAGCCTTAGTGTGGCAGTCCCTAGATAAGCAGAACCTAGAAGGTATTGCTCTACCTAAGACTCAATTCTGGGTTGGAGTTAGACTTAGCAGTCCTTTGGTCTTTAAATTGAAGGACATTGTTGTGTCATAAATCATCCCTGTAAAAACCTTATTTTTGTCTTAACCAATTGTACCTGACCATACGACTTTATCTGAAGGTCCTTACAGAGGTAATAGAGTTAAAATGAGGTCATTAGACTGATGTAATGTGACTCATGTCCTCAAGAGGAAACGTTTGAACACAGACACATGGAGAATGCCATGTGGAGATGGAGACGGATGAGGTGATGCTTTCTACAGCTAAGGAAGGTCAGCAGGCCAGCGGAGCACCCAAATCTAGGCAAGAATCAGGTAGATTCTCCCTCACAGCCCAACAACCCTGTGTACAACTTGATCTCGTGCTTCTGTCACAAATCTGTGAGAGCCACCTAGCTTATGGCACACTGTGGCAGCAATTCAGGCCTGCAAGAAGGAAATGACCCTGAAGGGAGGAAGCTCCTGATATGCTTATCTGATAAGGAGGACCATAACAGCAAGGAAAAGCTCTGATTATGCTTATAGCTCCCAGGAAGAGCAATGGCTAGACTACTGGTATAGAAAGATGGCAAAGCCAGACCTGAATCTCAATCTTTTTTAGCAGACCAGATGCCAGAAACCCATTCTATGAATAATTAAGTGTGGCCCAGATCTAAAGAAAGCATGTTCAAAGATTGTACTCAGAGATCAATGAGATGGGTCTTATTAGGAAACAAAGATTTTTGTGGAGATAGAGTAAGAAAAGACCAGAGTGCAAGCTCCAACTTTCTTGCCACTGCTGGCCATAGCTGCCAGGGCTCTTTTCTCTAGGAATCCAGGGGTGGAGGGTCCAGGTAGGAGAGCAAACATGTCTTAGTAGACCTGGAAAGAATCCTCTATATACAACTTTCATACAACTTAGGGAAGGATAAGGAACAGACCATGAACAGAAGGGACATCCAGAACTGCCCACTACAGCAACTGTAAAGGGAGGTGTGAGGACAGGACTGAGAAGACAATCCTGTCTGGTCTTGGAAAGACGTAGGCCTGAGTTTCACATGTGGCCTTAGACCAAGGATAGATTCCAGTTCCTAGCATGACTCATTCCATCACTCCACAGACCACTGGTGTCAGAGCAAGAGGCCCCCAGCATGGGCTTCAAGCCCAAGCCTCTCTTCTCAAAACTACTCTGGGCCTTCCACTTACAGATATCTAGGCCACACCCACCATGAGGACAAGACACACATCCTCCACATAACCAACCCAAGGATACCTGACAGCTGTGCCCACAGTGAGCACCAGAGCTCTTTTCTCAGGATCAACCTGAGGAGATGCCACCAGGACTCTGAGACAGCTGGGGGCTCTGTGAGGAATAATAAGGATCTAGGGTTTGATGTTAGTAAGATGGTGGAGTAAGAGGTATTAGGCTCCACTCTTCCCCATAGAAAGTTCAGCTAGCCACTCTCCACAAACTCCAAAATTCTTGAAAACTCTGATACCTGGAAACAAAGCCAATAAACACACTAAATAGCACATGAAAGATCATTCCTCGTAATCAAGTGGGATTCATCTCATGACACAAGGATGACTCAAAGTACTTGAATCAGTAAGTGTGATATATCTGATTAACAGGATAAAGGACAAAAACCATATGATCATTTCAAAAGATGCAGAGCTTTGACAAAATTTGGCATTTATGATACAAACACAAATTAGATATAGAGGAAATACCCTGGTAGAGGAAAGTTCTACTTAGTAGAATAAAGGTCTACATGTGACAAACCCAAAGTTATCATCAGACTGAATAGGAAAAAAATGAGAAGTGTTTCCTTAAGACCTGGAAAATACAAGGCTGCTCACTTTCCTCACTTCTATTTCACATAGTACTAGAGGTTCTAGGCAGGCCAGGTAGGCCAGAGAGAAAAATAAAAACACATCTACATTGGAAAGGAAGGAAGCATCCCTATTTGCCAATGTCATGATGCCATATATAGAAAACTCTAAACAAGCCATTGGGAAAAAACTTAAAATTCAGCAGAGTTTCATGGTACAAGTTAGCATAAAAAAATTAGTAGTATTTCTATATACTATATAGGGGGGGAAACCTCATTCATATTAACTATGAAAAAACTTAGGAATAAATTCAACCAAGAAAACAAAACCTCAACCCTGAAAACCTAAGAACAAACTAGAAAGGGTCTATACAGCATTGAAGTTGAAAGCCACAAATGGAAAGAGAGTCTATGTTCATGGATAAGGATATTGTTAAAATGTCTATGCTGCCTAAAGTGATCTTCAGATTCAATTCAATCCCTAGCAAGACACCAGTGACATTTTTTTTACAGGAATGCAACTCTTAAGAATTGTATGGAACCACAAAAGACTGAATGTCCAAAGCAATTTTGAACAAAAAGTACAAAGCTAAAAGCAAAATACTTGACCTCAAAATACACTATAAAGATTGTAACTCAAAATGTGTGGCACTGGCTTAAAAAACAGAAAACAGAATACAATACAGAATAGATTCATACACTTACAGCCAACCTTCAAAGGTCCCAAGAACACAATGGAGAAGAGACAGTTTCCATTTGGGATTCATAACCAGGCACCATCCCATCTGCTCTCGGGGCTCAGGTGGCTCTAGTGTAGCCTCTGTTGCTGTGATCCCGGGTGCTAAAACATCCCTAGGGAGGATGCCCAACACCCAAGAAGCCAGGAAACAAAACTGTTGCCATTCAGGAACGTGACCACTGATTTCCCTAGAGGAAAAAGGCGAGCCTGGACCCTGCTCAGAGAATTTCTTAGAGATACAATGTTAGATAGATACAATGTTAGATAGTCTTGCCTGAGAAAGAAAGATCTTAGAGATACAATGTAGAGATCTTAGAGATACAATGTAAAGATCTTAGAGATACAATTGTATCTTAGAGATACAATGTTAGATAGTCTTGCCTGAGAAAGAAACCTGGAGGAGGAAGATAACTTGTTCTTAGCAGCTGCAAGAATTAGAGGACCTAAAGTCCTTTCAGTCCTTTCAGGATTCAAACCACAAGACCACAATACTTGCACAGGGGGATGGCAACAGCTTCAAGAGTAACTCAGCAATTCCCAGGGTAAGATAAGCGTGACCACCTGTGGGTTTAATTCTCATGCAAGAAGAAAAGTCTTTTGAAATCAAGCCTCAGCCAATGGAAACTTACTGGACAGTAGCCTATCCCAGAAAACCCCATAAAAGCTCACTGCTTTATTTATTCTTGGAGCAGCGCAATCTCCCTTTCCTTGATCATTGTCAGCCTGCTCCTCTCATCCCCTTTAAAGATTTGTCTACATAGCCAGGCACTCAATCCCAGCACTCGGGAGGCTGGGGCAAGTTCAAGGCCAGCCCGGGCTATGTAGTGAGCTCAAGACCAGCCTGAACTACACAGCAAGACCCTGTCTCCAGGGAGAGAGAGAGGGGAGGGGGAAGAGAGAGGGGGGGGGGAGAGAGAGAGAGAGAGACGGAGGGAGAATTTGCCTGTGCATAGAGTTGGGTGAAAAAAAAGACAGTCTCTTCAATAAACAGTACTAGAAAAACTGGATATTCACTTACAGAAAAGTAAGGCTAGCCCTTTGGCTCTCAGTATACGCCAGAAATATCAGAAGACTTAAGTGTAAGACCAGAAAGTCCAAAACAATAAAACTACTACAGGTTAAGTATCCCTTATCCAAAAGGCTTGGGACAGGAAATGTTTTATGTCAGATTTTGGAATACTTGCATATGTAATGAGACATCTGAGGGGATAGGATCTGTCTAAACATGAAATTCTTGTTTCAGGTATACTTTGTACACGTAGCCTGAAGGTAATTTTATGCCATTTTTAGTGTGCCAATTTTTATCTGTGAGTTGTCACATGAGGTCAAATACAGAATTTTTCCACCTGTGGCATCACATCAGCAATAGAAGTTTTGGGTTTGAACATTTTGGGTTTGGGGGTTAGAGGTGGTCAACCTGTAGAAGGCGGGGGAAACACTGGGACACTAGAACTGGCAAGGATTTTTTTGGAGAAAAAAAAAAAAAAACACAAATACAATCACATCAAACCAAAAAGCTTCCACATGGCCAAGGAAACAAAAGAAAACCTGTAGAATGGGAAAAAGCATCTACAAAGATGCATTTGACAAGGACTTAACATCTAGACTACATAAGAAACTCAACTTGATAAGAAAATAACCCAATTAAAAATGTGCAAAAGACCTAAGTAAACATTTCGCAAAAGACATGCCGAGTGGTCAACAAATAGATAAAAAAGGCTCAACATCACTAATCCAGGCAATGCAAATCAAAGGCACATTGAAATAAACTTACCAGCTAGAATGAGTATTTAAAAACACATTTTAGGAAATTACAAATGGTGTAGGTGTAAAGAAAGGGAAACTTTTATATACTGTTGTTGGGAATGTAAGTGCAACCATTATGGAAAAATAGTATGGAGCCTTCTCAAAGTTAACAGAACTGCCATACAATCCAGCAATCCCACTACTGGGTATGCAGCCACAGGAAATCAAATCATTGTATCAGTTATCTGCTCTTCCACGTGCACTGCAGTACTGGCCACAATGGCCAAGATATGGAATCATCCTAAGTATCCATCACTGGACGACTAGAGAAAGAAAATGCAGTATAAATGCATAGTGGAATATGCATAACTAATGAAATCAGCCATAACTAATGAAATCCTGTCATTTGTGACAACAGAGATGAACTTGGAGGACATGAAGTGTTAAGGTACAGAAAGAAATACCGCCTGATCCTACTTCTGTGGAATCTAAAGAAGCTGGTCTCAGAAGAATAGTGGTCAGAGTCTGGGGACAGTAGCAAGAAGTCAGTGAAGAGAGATTGGTCAGCAGGTACAAAGTTAGATAGGGAGAATAAATTTGCTGTTCTACTACACAGTATGGTGACATTGAATATTTCCAAAAAAAAACCCCAAAAGCCTAGCAGAGGATTTTGAACATTCTCACCACAAAGAATAGTACTGGCATAAAAAATAGACAAATCAATGGATATACCAAGAATTGGTAAGTGTATGAAGCAATGATATGCTAAATATCCTGATTTGATTTTATAATATATACATATGAAAATGCATTCACTTATGGCATATAATGTGATAGTTTGTGTCAATTAAAAGCAAATTTTAGAGAATCTTTTATAATTTCTAAATAACAGATTAATGATCCAAGAGATCTTTGTTTTGACAGAAAAAAAAACCAGCCTCTGGTTTTCACAGTTTTGTATTACAATACTATTGAGCTCATTTTGTTTTGTTTTGCTTGAGAGAGGGTCTCACAACGTAGCTCAGGCTGGCCTTGAACTCCCAAAGTTCTGGGATTCCAGGCATGCACCACCATGTCTGACCTTTTTTTTTCTTATGTGAGCTCATTTTGAAAGGAACCTTAAATCCACTCAGACTTAAACTTCTCTGCCTGAGGCCTCCGTAACAGCAGCTGTCTCCAGGGACTCCACTGGGAAGTCCTGGTAGGCTTCCAGTCCTCCTGCATGCAGATGGAGAGCTCCTGGCTGCCTCCAAAGCTGTCCACTTGTCACCATCATAGACAGCTATCAGAAGTGCAAGAGGAACAGCCAGCTAAGGGAATCCAGTCTATTTATAGGGGACCCACCGAGCTGCAGTATAGGACTACAGACCATCAAGGACCATCACATTGGCTTTTCAGCCTCCAGAGTGGCCCAGACTTCATCCTTAGTCAAGAGACTGGCCATGTACCTCAATGTTCTAACAAGACTGAATGAAATGTGGCCGTAAAATGCCAACCTGCATATTTCTAAAAATTGCTCAAGCTGTTTTTTCAGGATGCAGGTGTAGAGCCCTAGGACCTGTTCTAAAATGACCTTGAGAGCCTATTGGAGCCAGATGTCTGATAAGCAGAATCTGAAGGAGAACAGGACCTCTTGGATGTAGACCAGAAGCAAGGGTACAATCAGCAGTTACAGGACAGCCCAGAATAACAGATTAGACACTCCTCAATTACAACTAATCAGATGGGACTCCTCCCTTAAGTTCCTTCGCTACTGGCCAATTGAGGAGACTGAGTTGAACATGCCTCCTGTCTCCTCATCAGTCTGCCTCCAATAAAGTTCTTTTTGCAAAAACCGCTACCATAGTATTGATTTCTCCACACATCAGGCAGCAAGCCTTTTTTCAGTATCATGAGCTGTGGACGACCACCTAGGAGGTTCTCCTTGAAAGAGGAGCAATTGCCTCTATTTTGGCTGAGCCTAAGCCTGTTTCCATGTATTGATATATACAGAACTGACTAGGCCCCTTTCCTTATCTCTTCAGTTGGCTTTAAGCAATGCATATTAGTCTAGCTGAGGTGCTGATGGTAGTCTTTGAAGATGCCCCTGGTGTTCCCAAAAGTGAGCTGGGATGAGGTGGGATGTGTGAGCCAGTGTTCCATGCTGTAGGCTGGGATTGAGCCTCAAGATAGAGGCTGTGACTTCCTGGGGCTTGAAAGATTACACATCAGAGCTGAAGCACCAACCTCAAAACATTAGATACTACCTCAGTTGTATTATGCATATCTTTCTACATATCCTTCTCTCTGCATATGGCAAAGGTGATTTCAGGTCTCCAACCTAGCCCAGCTCAGGGCACTCACCTACTTCCCACAGTTCTCACAGTCACTCATTCTCAAACCACTCCCTTCTTCATGAATAAATAAAAGCTGGGTTTGGTCTTTGGTCAAGTCCTTCGTTCCCGACAGCCATCATCATGGCTAGACTTAGGACCCCTTGGCTCCCCATAACTACATATATGCCTTAATATCTTTATTCTCACCATGGGTTGCACTGGAAGTGGTAGATTGGAATTGACTTCCTAGAATTCCAATAACTTTTCATGGGATTACAAATATAAACTTCCTGGGCTGCAATGAGGACCAGGAAGGGTTCTCTATAATGGACATCAGGCTTACACAAATGTTCACATAACCCAGATGTCCTCGCCCATTTTTGTTCCTGGGCAAACACAGCTGCCTATCAAAGCTGCAATGCTCAAGGGTCAAGAAGCATCAGATTAGAAGCAGAGACTTCACTGAAGAAACTGTTAGGCCTTACATATAGCAAGGTGGCCCAAAGCTGCCTTGACTCCTTTTCTACTATGGGAGGAGAATAGATGTCCCAGGAGGGACCAAGAATAAACCACAGACCAGGGAAAGCTTCTACAGATAAGCTTCAAGTAGGATCAGGTCAAGGATCCTGGGTTTGAATAGAGACTACTAGAATTTGTTGTAGTCCCTGAGTGTAGTCGTATTTAATGAGAATATTGGTTCCTTCAGGTCCTAGGAAACTTGCTGATAAAGAGCCTAGGACAAAATCAAATCCAGCCCAATCCAGCTATAAGCTACAGCAAAAGTCCGGCATGGCTTATAACTACACCCTAAGACCTACCAATATCCAGAATGGAGGACCCAGCACACAGTAGAGGCTCAAGCTACACTCTTACCTTGAGGTTACTATGCTGGGCCTCCTAGTAAATACCACCCTCAGCAGGTGGCAAGCACGTGCGTGCGTGTGTGTGTGTGTGTGTGTGTGTGTGTGTGTGTGAGAGAGAGAGAAGTTTAGAAGTTGAACTAAGCAACTCAGCAGGGAGCCAGGGTCCTTACTTTGTAACATCCTCATCCTGTGCAAGAGGAGGGCATGGAGATTGTTTGAGTGCTACACCCACTGGGGTGGGGGTATCCTACTTACAATATAAGGGAGAAAAAGAGGCTTGTTCTCCCCCCTTTTGCTCTTGCTGCTTTTGTTGTCTTCTGCCACCTTGAACTGTTGCCTCTCTGCCATGCCACCCTACCTTGGAGCCAGCTGATTATAGACTGAAACTTCCACCTTCCTTAAACCTTTCCTTCCTTAATTTCAAGTGTTGGATATTTTGTCTCAGCAATGAGAGAAAAGTAATCAAGACAGGTGGCCAGGAAAACTTTCCAAACTGGAATTCATCAATAGCAACACCAGCCAGTGTGGAAAACATGGGAACCAAACACTTATTCCTACAAGCCCCAGATAGGAAGAATGCAATTTATCTACAATATGTAGGTAATGATGCCAATGGAGATATATCTAGGAACAGAATTCAATCTGTCCCACCTGGGCAAAAACACTCAGTGGAGAAAGAATTGACCCATGGTCAGCCTACAGCCCAACCCCATTACAATGGAGGTAGCTTCCATGCTAGCCAGTACAGAGCCAAAGACACTGAGCAGTCCAACTTTAATGGAGGAGGACCAGGAACAAGGAACCACCCAGCAGACAAGTTTCCAAGGTGAGCAAAAAGTCCAGCAAGTAGCCAAGGGGTAAGTAGCAACGGGGCCCACACACAGTCAGTCCTAGAAGGAAAGAACAGCTGGGAGGGAGGCAAGATGTCCAGAAGATGTAAGTACCTGCCTGGTCATTGTAGACAGGGCTCTATCTGCCAGTTTGGCACAGGAACTAGTTAGGGCCCTGTCTTACCTTCCTCATGGTTGAGTCCAAATACCTGACATTCAAAGTTAATGGGGGAAGGGTTTATTCAGTTCACAATTTGTAGAAGTTTCTGTCTGTAATCCACTGGCTCCAAGGTAGTGGGGCACATGGCAGAGGACCAACAGTTCACAGCAGTAGAAGAAAGCAAAAGCAACAGGCGGGAGACAAGCCTCTTTCTGTCCATTATACTATATTCAGGCTACCTGCCCTAGGACAGGTGTAGCACGCATATTCTTAATCCTAGCATTGGACCATGAATCAATCACAAACTCTAGAGTCAGCCACCTCTGAAAAGCTAGCGCCCCATGACTGCATTGGGCTTTGGAGGAACATCTAGACACAAATAATAACAGGCCCTATGTGGATCATCTCCAAACACTGAGGCAGAGAGATAATAAGCAAAGGTCCTTCATCTATTCTCAGAACATGCCTTATACCTTCTCTTCCTCGGTCTGCCAAGAGCAGCCCCACCCTTGCTGTGCCATTCTGCATCGCTAATATGGGCCCACCTGCTTGAGCAGCCCTGCTAGTCCCCAACATTTGTGAATGCCTGAATTAGGAAACCAAGAATCCATCATCAGTAGATTGGCTCTCTGGTTGACCACACGGAGCAGAGTGGTCAACATGAGTTACTGTTCTCTAGATCATAGTCTCACACATATGTCTTAGTAACATCCAGAAGCAAAGGCAAGACTACGGTGAACTGTATTTTCTTGCTGTCAACTGGACTTGTATTCCTAAGCATGATGGGCAAGAGCAGGCCTCCAGAGGACTCCAATGGCTCACCACAATCAGACCAAAACTGTGACAACAGAATTTAAAGGGTACCGTGGCCCTTGAGCCAGCCATACACATTGACATCACTAAGCAGTTGAGCAGCTCAGATAGACCTGCAAGACCAGAGTTACATCCTCAAAGGATGAAATTCAGAGACTGTGGACACCAGTGCCTGCTCTGCCTCTAGCCAAGCTGTGCACCAGGGTGTTCCTCTGCAGCCCTTTGCTAGCTGGTGAAGCCCAACACCCAATGTTGTGAAAACAGAAGTCTAAGCCACCCTATGAGTTGATGCTGACAAGACCTAGCTACTGTAGTAGAGGCAGAGTGGAGTATTCAGGAGTATATCTCTAGAAATTTCTCAAGAAGCAAGCTGAGGAAGCTACTCTCAGAGGAGTTAAATCCAGTTGTAATGTTTGATTTATCCTCAAGTCCTTGGTTACCCTCATGGGCAGAAATTGGGGCCAGTATAAGAAGTAGGGACAGCCTTCCTAGCTCTACATCCACCAAGGGCCAGAGAGAAACTGTATGGCTGGTGGTCAGTAGTAACATGGAGGGCATCTCCCTGTTGGAGTTGCCAATCTTAAAGGAGAAATGATAGGCTGCCCAGGTGAATCTGAGTTTCAAATAGACAATATCTTTAATGTAAGTACATCCAATACATAGGTCCTGCACTTTACCTGGTGACCCTCTGCCCTTTGTAGGTACTTGTGGCTTCATGCTAGAAAGACCCAGGAAATCACAAGAAGGTGTGCACAGTCTCATATCTACTTGTAATTTCTATGTCCTTATATGGGAGGTGAGGTGGTGTTTCTTGAACATGCTCAGGTTATAATAACTTGATGAAAATGCTCCAAGAAAGCCACATGACACCTGAAGAGAAATGGAGAATTAGATTTAACGAAGAACTAAGGAACTCATGGGAACCCCAGGGTCCAGGGGCCTCTGGGTACCAACCTTCACCACTATCTTCTGCCTTACCTGCCAACCACAAGCACATAGGTAGACAACAGACATCACTCTTACAGGGCTGTGGACTTCAAGATCCCAGCAGTGACCACTGCTTTGTGACATCGAAGACAGAAGACGCTAAGGAGAAAACCATCTCTGGAAGTGCATTTTACCAGTCAGTTCCACTAAAACTGGTCAGATAAGCCCACATTTTAACTGTTCCTTTGAAGCAGGGGCAAATCCAGTAGCTTCTCACTGGGGAGATCTCTAGCTGAATTACTTACAAAGTAACAGAACAGAGCCTTCCTTTTAGTTTTCTTCCCTGGAAATGTTTGCTCAGCAGCTGCTCAGATGGCACGAGGTTTGGAATCACTATACTGTTGGATTTTAAGAAAATTATTAGGACAAATACACATATTTCTAAGTCACTGTTCTTAATACCCAACCAAGATTCATCAAAGTTTCACAAAGTTGATTCCAGAATCAAGACCAGCGGCCAATCTCTTGGAGTGTACTCAACTACTAACAGGGCCTGGATTTCATCTTCTTCCTTTGTAGTTACTCCACTAGTTTGAGGCTTTTAAATAGCTAGTTTACTTTTAGTAGTTAACACTTAAGATTAAGTGATCAAGAAATTAGATTAAGAAACAAAAAGTTGTAAAAACTTAAAGGAAAATAAGCATCACATACTTAGTAATATTCTTACTAAAATCATGTAACCTATTGTATTAATGCAAGGGGTCTCAAAACTCAACCTGAGGGGTTGAGAAGTTACTCATTCACAACAATGAATAACATAGAAGCTTCTGGCTGGACCACCCTTGCACTTGACCCAGGCTCTTCAACTTCATGGTTCTGCTGTATTTTAGGTCCTCAATCTTTGTTATAGATAAGGAAGAGAACAAGATCGTAGGGCTTACAAGATTGTAGGGCTTACAAATCATATCCTACTGGCTAGAACTCAGCACACAATCATAGTTGAATGTGAGATAAAGCAGAATATAGTCTGGGTCCAAAATGAAGTGACTTCAGGAACCAGGACCATCATATCCATGGTATTCCAAAGAACCATCTCTCTGTTTCTCTCTTGTGGTATAATCTTAATTGCTGATATTTCAGTGATTAAAAAGACTGCCTTCTTTTTAAGCCTGATGGCATTCTTTGGAGGCAGGTTTCAGTCTCCTGCTTATTCTTTAATCAAAGGCCACCAATTACATTCCCAGGCAGCTTTGACCTATACAAACTAATGCTGATTTATCCACTTGACAAGCTTCTGTATAAGCACTTAGTGCTCTTTGAGTTAACTTTTGAGTACCTGCAATACCATATTGTCATTTCTGTAGAATAGTCACCTCCAAGAGATCTGCTATATGCTTATCTGACCACTGTGAAGATAGTGTTATAATCTGCTATATCACCACATACTAAACAATAAACCACTGAATGTTTGCTCAAGATATGGGAATTAAGAATTATTCAGATATTACCCCTTAAAATGTAAGGAGTTGTATCCCTCAGATCAGTTGTGACTGCAAAGGGTTAAAAAAATTAAACTAACGGGCCTAGCAAGATGGCAAAGTAGAAACAGGCAGCAGACCACAACCTCTATGGACCTACAGTTGAGACCACTGAAAAACAGCTACTCAGCAAAGAGAGAGAAAAGAGCTCTTGGAATCAAGAAAGAGTCCACAGGAAGGATAAAAAAATCACAAAGAAACAGAAAAGCAATGTAGAGAAAAGAACAAAGCAGTTCACAATGCCAACCCTGGCTTCCGTGGGAGGAGGAAGCTGATTCTGCAAGCACAGGTAAGCCTGGAGAGGACCAGCAGCCCCAGTCATAAACAATGAGCCAGCAGTGCTAGTGAAATGGAAAACCCATGGTTATTATAAACTGTAAACCCGATGTGGGTGTTTTCTCTGAAAGGACCTCCTCTCCTATGGCAGGCTAGCTTTGGAGAAGAAATCCGCTTCAGTGCACACCTTCTCTTATTAGTATAACCAGGAGCCATGTAGATTTGAAGAGAGGGCTTGCTGTGTGAGACTGCACTGCTGTAGAGATCAGAGGTCACAGAAGAACCACACTTCAGGGTCCCTGGGGACACCCAGTCTCAGAGACGGAGACAGTTGTAAAAAGGAGGAGGGCTAGTCACAGACCCCCTGAGAAGGTTAAGCAGTGGGAGACTCAGGATGTGGAGGGTGCTAGTTATCCTCATAGTAGCACAACCCTCTGTGGTGTGGAGTCAGGCCCAGTGAGTGTGGTTTACTGAGCAGGCTGGATCCTAAAGCACTGGCACGGATCCCAGAAAAATGTTTCGTTTCCTTCACTGCCCCATCCTAGCAGAGTTCAGTGGTCTGTTTGCTTTCCCCACCTACCAATGTGTTTGGGGATATGCTTCTGGTTGGTCATTTGCCACATCATGGGTACACATTGTGAGGACTCCTGGACCAAGTGGGACATCTCACCAACCTACAGGCCACTAAACTAACTGGGCATAGCAGCAGCTTGGGGTTCACAGAAGGACACAAACATTAAAAGCCTCTGGAGTGATTACAACACTGAAACAGACAATATACCATTGATTGACCCCACCTAGCAGGAAAGGCAGGCAGCACTCAGCATTTTCAGGGCAACAGCTTGTGAAGTGTGGGAACATGCCAGGCTCTAGATAGTCACTAGATGTGACTATCATCTCCCACATCTAGTAGTGTATTCTATGTGTGCTAGAGAAAAACTGGACACAGAAAAATTTGGCATGGCCCAATTGGAAAATGAAAGGCACAAGTCAAAAACTCAGTGGAAACACTTGCCAATACACTGGATATCAAACAGGAGAGAGAATTTCAGGACTTCAAGATAAGATTGATGAATGATCAAACCCAGAGACTAATAAATAAAAAAGAACTGATGAACAAAATATCCAAGAGTTCTGGGTTACATTTAAAAGACCTTCTGAACTTTTGGTGTAGAAAAGAGTACAAATATTCAGATTAATGATTTAGAAAATCTATTCAATGATGTAACAAAATTTCCCAAATCTTGGCAATGATATGGACACCCAAGCAAGGGAAGAGCCACAACCACAAAAGAACCTCCCTATGTTCACATTATAGTTAAAATTCAAAGAGTGCAGAACAAAGAAAGAATTTGAAAGCTATAAGAGAAAATAGTCGTTTATAGAGGCCAAGCCATCAGATAACCAGATTTCTCTTCAGAAACCCTAGAAGCCCGGGGGGCATAGAATGATGTATTTCAATCCCTGAAGGAAAATAACTGCTAACCTAGATCACTATATCCAGCAAAGCTATCCTTCAGAATTGGGGAAAACTTTCCAAAATAAGCATTAACTAAAGAAATTTGGCTTAGCATGGTGGCACACACATAAATCGCAGCATTCTGGGAGGCTGAAGAAGAATCACAAATCTGAGCCCAGCCTGAGAAATTTAGCAAGACCCTGTCTCAAAACGGTGGCAGGGTTGGGGAGAGACTGAGGATATAGCTCAGTGCTAAGCCTATTGGTATCAGAAAAAAAGTGCGCTAAAGAAATTCATGACCCCAAGCCAGCATTTCAGAAGATACTTAAAGGACTCCTATACACAGTAGATGAAAAGCAGATAAGCCATTGAGAATTAGGAAAGAATGAAGCACTAGAAAACAAAATGACAGGACATTTTATAATAACTCTGAAAGTGAGTGATCTTAATTCTCTAGCTAAAAGACACAGAGTAAAAGATAAGATTTTAAAAAGAACCAACTCTGCTGTCTGCAATAAACACACCTTGCTAGCAAAAACATAGAGACTGAAAAGTAGACAGATAGACTGAAAGTAAAAGGATGGAAAAAATATTCCATACAAGTAGAATCCAAAAACAAGCAAGAGCAGCTATACTCATACCCCACAAAGCAAACTTCAAGACAAAATTAGAAGAGGCAGAAGTCATTACATAATAATAAAGGGAATAATCCACCAAGAAGATGTAACATTTTTAAGTGTATACACGCTCAACATTGGTGTGCGCACGAAGAATTCAGTAGTTTACTGTCTTTCAGTACTTTACTGTCTTTCAGTACTTTACTGCCTCCAATAGACAGGGCATCAGACCAAAATAGAAAAAAGGAAACAGTTAAACTACATTGTCTTAGTTACTTTCCTCAAAATACTCAACACTATAAAGAGGAAAGGTTTATGGTAGCTCACAGTTTGTAGAGGTTTGAGCTCACAGCTGTCAGGGCAGCTTGGCAGAGGGGTATCACAGAGAAGAAACAGTTTGTGGTGGGCGGAAGGCAGCAAAGCAGTGAAGTAGTGGAGAAGCAATGGCAAGTGACAAGTGGCAAGAGCAGCCCTCTTTCTGTCCTTTATGTTCTCCCCAGGCTACATGCCCTTAGGGCGGGTAGCACTCATATCCAGGGTTACCTTCCCATTATCCACATTCAGAACCATGCCAAACCAATCAGTAAACTAATTTAATAATCATGCATCCTTAATCCCAGCATCACACACTTAGATCCAGCCACTTCTTGAATGCCTCCCCTATGACCACATGAGATTTTAGGGGGACATCTAGACACAAACTATAACACAATATCACATATCAAATGCACTTACACATCTGCAGAACATTCATCCAACAACTACAAAACACACATTCTTTTCAGCAGCTCATGGAACATTTTGTAAAACAGATCATATTTTAGGACATAAAGCAAGTTTTAACACATGAAAAAATTGAAATTAAACTAGAAATCAGCAGTAAGAAACAACAAAAACTGTACAAACACAGAGATTGGACAACTCACTTTTGGGAAAAAAAAAAAAAAACCAGTAGATCATTGAAGAAATGGAAAGGAATTAAGAAGTTCCTAGAATCAAATGAATGGAAACAACATACCAAAATGTCTATGAGATAACAAAGGCAGTTCTAAGGGGCAAATTTATAACTCTGAGTGCCTACCTCAAGAAAACAAAAATCTCAAATAACGTAATGTTGCATCTCAAGGTCTTATAAAAATAACAAACCAAACTCAGAAAAAATAAATGATTAGAGCTAAGATAAAGAAAATAGAATCTAAAAGAATACACAGGATCAATGAAACAAAGACTCTGCTCTTTGAAAGCAAAAATTGATAAATCCTTAGCCAAACCAAAAGAAAGACCCAAGTCAATACAATAGAGATGATAAAGAGATGTTACAACAGATTAAAAAAATAAAATCCAGACGATCACTAGGGAATTTGTTGAACATCTATACTCTAGTAAATTACAAAATCAAGAAATAAATTTCTAGACACATATGACCTATCAAAAATGAACCAAGAAGATATAAAAACCTGAACACATTAATAACAAGCAATGAGACTGAGCAGTAATAAACTCTTCCAACAAAGAAAAACCCAGAACCAGACAGATTTATTTCTGAATTTCACCATACCTTTAAAGAAGAACACCAATGCTCTTCACACTATTCCATGAAGTGGAAAGGAAAGGAATGCTTCCAAATGCATTCTACCAGGCCACATCATCTGGGCACCAACGCTAAACAAAGACACAAGAAAACTATAGACGAATATCCTTGATGAATGTAGATATAAAATCCTTAATACTTGCAATCCAAATTCAATAGTACATTTTAAAAGATCATGCACCATGATCAAGTTGGTTTCATTCCAGAGATGCAAGGACAATTCAATGTATGCAAATCAATAAACATAATAATCACATAAACAGAATCAAAGTTTGTTTAAAATCACATGATTATCTCAACTGATACAGAAAAAGCTTTTGACAAAATTCAACATCCTTTTGTGAGAAAATCTCTGAAGAAACTAGGTATTGAATGATCATATCTTAATATAATAAAAGATATATAGAGCAAAACCAAAGCCAATATTCTGAATGAGGAAAAACTAAAAGCAGTTCCTCTAAAATCAAAAATGAGACAAGGACATCTACTCTCACTACTACTCAACATAGTTCTTGAAATTTTAGCTAAAGAGATTAAGCAAGAGAAAGAAATGGGGTACAAATAGAAAAGGAAGAAGTCAAATTATTCATATTTGCAATGATACAATTCTCTATTTAGAAGTCCCTCAAAGACTCCACCAAAAGATTTATTTTTAATTTTGTTATTTTTGTTTATTTTGGAGAGTTTTTTTAGATAGGGCCCTGCTATATAGACCAGGCTCGCCTCAAACTCAGTAATCCTCTTGTCTCAGCTTCCCAAGTACTAGGATTACAGGCATGTACCATCACACCCAGATCTATACCAAAAGACTTTCAAAGCTAATAAATTCAGCAAAATAGCAACATACAAAAATCAGCATTTAAAAACCAACAGCTTTTATATACAACAAGAATAAGCCAGCAGAAAAAGATATCAGAAAAAAAATTCCATTCACAACAGCTTCCCCAAAAAATCTTCAGGAATCAACCTAAACAAAGAAGTGGAAGACTTCTATGGTGAAAATTACATAACACTAAATTAAAGACAACAAAAGATGGAAAGACCTCTCACGTTCATAGATTGCCAAAATTAATGCTAAAATGGCCATATTACAAAAAGAATCTACAGATTCAATGCAGTTTCCAAAATAGCAGAAGCATTCTTCCCAGAACTAGAAAAAAACTTAAAATTAATATAGAAGCACAAAAAGACTCAGAACAGCCAAAGCAATCTTAAGCAAAAAACAAAAAGCCTAGAGGCACTACAATACCAAATTCCCAGTTATACTACAAAGGTATGGTAACAAAAACAGCATGATATTGGCACAAAAATAGATACATAGATCAATGTGATAGAGTAGAGGATACAGAAACCCATATAGCTACAGCCATCTGATTCTGAACAAAGAAACCAAAAACATATGTGGGAGAAAAGTCTCTAACAAAAAGTGCTGGGAATACTGTATACACATACGTAAAAAATTTTTAACTAGCTTTCCCTCACCCTATACAAAAATTAATAGCTAAGATACAAAAACAGCTGGGGTTAAAGCAGGTATCCCTACAGTTTTCTTCTAGTAGTTTCAAAGTTTTATATCTCATATCTAGATGTCTGATCCATTTTTAATTGATTTTTGAAAGAACTCTACTTGGCTTTGTTTAGGTGTGAGTAGTATTATCCCTGTGTCTTAGTTATTTTTCTTGTTGCTGACACAAAATGCCCAACACCCAAAGTTAAAGGAGGAAAAATGGAAATGCTTAAGGAAAACCAGCAACTATTATTGCTAGTTTGAAATTCTAAAATTCAGACAGCCTTCTGTCTATTCTGCGGGCCGTATGATATGATATAGCCAGTTAGACATCCTTGAAGTCCTTTCCTGAGGACCTTCCTAGAACAAAATTCAGAAGATCATATTGCTTTCTTGACCTTCAACTGAAGATCAATACCACCCTCATGACAAGGTAAGGTCAATAACGGCTGGGCCCAAGTCAGCTTATCTCCACTAAGCCCACTTGCTGCTCTGTCCACCTCCAATAATAAGAGCCTGATTTTTTTCCCTCTTGCTGTGAACCTAACAAGGAAGTAAGAAACATGTAAGGCAGAATCATAAGAACACCTCCAGGAATATGGAGCAGAGGGCCTGTTGGATCAAGCAGTATTAGAATCTAGTGCATCTTGGTCATCTTCTCCCACGCTTGGTACCCACCTGGCTCTTGCAGCCACAGTCAATAGGACGGCAAGCAGGAGAGAATACAGCAAGCGTACCTACTTCTGTTCATTCTCAGGCCGCAGTTTGTTCTCACAGAGGGATAGGAGCTTCCTGTCACAAGCCTCCAAACCAAGCTGTATTCTGCGCCTTAAGCAATGCTCAGGCCACAGGAAAGGCTAGTTCTCCACCTGTCATGGATGCTGAAGGTGCCAGTCAGCTGTTTTTAGAATCTTATCTGAAGGACAGTTCTACTCGCTAACCTCCCTTGTTAGTACCTGTCAGGATGAGTGCTCTGACCTGGAGAAAACCTCTAGGAAACAGCATTTTCTTCTACTATGTTGCCAAAGTGTTAAAATAAGTTGTCTATTCTCCATATCCATGTCTATAATCGAGCTTCTATTTCCACTATTTTAACAGCTTCTGAGGACACCAAGTTATCTACTTGTTTTGATAAGTGGACCAAGTATTCCCATCCTATAGTCACCTCACTACACCAACATTTGCCTTTAAAGATTTCCCTTTACCACCTTTGCCTGTGCTCCTGCCCAGCCATCATGTTAGGGCTCCTTGGTGAGCCCCATTTGGACACGTGGGAAATTCTGCCCTTTCCAGTCAGTAGATTCTAAGCTTGTCCCCCTGGCTCTGAGCTTGCTTTTGAGAGCTCCAGGTTCAGCTGTCTAGTCACCCACTGGACATCTATGCTTATCTACACTCAGAAGTCCCAGAGCCCGCACAGACCAAGCGTTCCCAAGGCTGAACTCATGATCTTTCTCACCAACTGGTGCCTACTACTCCTCTTGTGTTTCCCTGGCTCACACAGCTGAGTACATTTGTCTTAGTTGTGGTTGCCGGGCACTTGGCTGTTCTTATTTGTTCTTCCTTCTCTTGCTAAACCGCTCACCAGGATCTGACACTTCTGCCACCCAGTCTTCCTTGTCTCCAGTTTTAATCACCATTTCTGATTAACTGACTCCCTGACTTGTATTCATCCCACTCAGTCCCCACAGAGCTTCATCTAGTCTGCCACTAGAGTGGCCTTTAAGAAGCTTGATACCTGTTTGTTTTCAATGGCTACACATCTCTAACAAGACCTGAAGCTATTGGTAGGAGTCCAGATTTTAGAAAAACCAATCTAGACATCAAGCAGAAATAGGACATAGAGTTATAATGTTATAAATGCCTGAAAAAACACACACTGTATCAACCATAACAACAGAGAATAAGGAAGCCACTGCTACAACTTCCCTGACCCTCAACAAACTGGTACCAGATACTAGGATATCTCTTCAAAGAGACACTATTTACATCCTGACTTGCCAGAAGAAGACAGCCTCGGGTTGACAAAATGTGATCACATATAGCCTTAAAAGTGTAGGAGGATAAGAAATATGGGAAATAAGATTTCCATCTTCTATATGAGGAAGGTGGCACAGCCAAGGCAGACGATCTACTATACTTGTGCTCTGACCTCCCTTTGCATTTTAGCCCCACTTATGCTTTAAGAATTAAGTTATATTGCTCCTACCAATGTGTGTGTGTGCGCGCGCACACACACACACACACACACACACACACACACACATACACACACCACCTTTGTATCCCAGTGATCAAATAGAATTAGATTAGCTTTTGAACTCAATGACAAAGACAACATGGAAGACTGGTCCTTAGTAGGACTATTAAGACTTCCAATCAGGAAGATTAGGACTAAAGCTTTCCAAGCATTCTGTTTTCAGGGCTAAATCAAAGACCAAAAAGTCCTAGTACATCTAGATTGGTCTTTTAGAACCTAGCAGCCCAATAGTTGCTCTATGACTCAGGGAAGTTATGGCATTGCTACTCTGTGGAGTGGGAAAGCTGTGCAGAAACCTCACCCTGGTGGTCAGAGACACAAAGGTTGTGTTCTAATTACATCACAACTCCGACATTTTAGATAATTGCCCAGCAGAATATGAAGATTTCAGTTATTCTACAACCTTGCCAGCACCTGTCATTGTCCATCCTAGTCATCCTAGTGATCGTGAAGTATTTTCAGGTTGTTTATGTCAATCCTTTCAGTCCTTCACAGAAAGCTGTACCTACTGTTCCCTCATTTCTGTTCACATCCCTGTGCTTACTGTCCTGTTATCAGCTACACTCCTTACTCCCAAAACAGGAGTCCAGCTTAATGCTTTTACTGATAACATTAAAAACAGCTTCTTTTAATACAGATCCAGGAACAACATTAGTGTGGAGCAGTGCCTTTCTGTCTAAAGACGCTTGCAAAAATGAAGCCTACAGTTTCATTGTGCACCATCATTGACAGCCAAACATCTGCAACTGGTTTTCATCACCAGGGGCGTTAACCACTTGTTCAGAGTTAGCACAAAATTAGTCTGCTCTTATTAGAACAGTATGACAAATTATGTTCCGTCATATTTTGATTTGGACAATGAACAGTCAGTCGTACAGAAGTTCTCTTACATAAGTACCTCCACAGTGTCTTCAATTTTGCCTCTTGCTGATAGGACCTAAGATGTTTACTATCCAGCCCTTTATAGAAAAGCCTTGCTGACCTCTACTTTAAGAGAGTGGGGACATAAGACTTCCAGCCTCCTCTATGTCAGCAATACATCTCATTAAATTTGTATTATCCAATTTTCACCTTTAAATGAAAATAGTAAGACCTTATATAACCTCAGGGAGGATGTTTGTATATAATCACATTTTCAAGCAAGTTCCACTGTGCTGACACTGATTGTGGTAATAGAAACTGGAAAGCAGCTAAATCAGGCTAGAAGGAGTTATGTACCCACACTATGACATGCATACCCAGTTCATAGCCTTCATATGCTATTAAAGTGGTCCCTGAAGCTTCTAAGCTGCAAGCATTTCCCATGTAAAGGAAAGTTTCAGTCACTACATAGACTAACATTACTGCATGTGAATAGGTAGGCAAGCAAAAGAGATACCATATGATAGACCCCACAGACTTATTCAGGAGAACTGCACTTTAAACATAGGTGCAAGCTCCAAAAGTTAGCTACCATGGGTTACTTATAAGTTACTTCACTTGAGAGCTGGCAGATTAAGTGGCAGGAGTGAAGAGATGCAAAAAACAACTTATATCCACTTTCAGTCACTGGTACCTATAAGATCAAACCTTCTTTATGAGACCTGACATCTTGTCTTGATACTTTTGGCATTGGTATCTTGAAAAAGTAGATTAAGTTATTACCTTTCCTTCTGATCAGTCTTCAGATTAAAGATTTTATAGCCTGCCACATCCATAAAGATTGATTGAAGAGTAAGATAGGACATAAAAAGTTGTTTTCTTCTAAGGAAGAGAGACTTCATTCTTAGATCTTTGGACACAGCAAAATATAATCCCCAATGGTAAGCTTTTGAAAGAATCAGATTCATGCACTCCTCACTTCAGTGGAGTATACCTCCAAGTACTGCTTACCATATTGAGCAATACTTACAAATCTATAGCTCTTGTAGCTCTAACTATCTGGTAAGTTCTAAAGCATAACAAGGATGTAATTTAAGGATAACGTCAAGGTTAGCGAAGTTGCTCAGGATTAGAACAATTGCCTAGTGGGAGCAAGGCCCTGGGTTTGATCCCCAGCAACACACACACCCACACAGACAGACAGACAGACACACACACACACACACACACACATTAACTTATTAAATCAGTTTCTAAGACCTATTTGAAACTGGAGAAATTATTCTGAAAGTGTCTGAGATTGTTGACAGGTATTAACCTGAGACCCAAGGAAATAAGAAGCCTAGTGTTTCTCTGCAGCATCCCAAGTTAGTAGCCAAGCATAGCATAGGTTAAGAACAGCAGCAGTTCTAACAATTAGCATTTTAGCTTTTTGAACTTTGCTGCTACAATTACTGTAGACTTCAACAGGAAACAAAGGAAGTCAGTGGAGAATGATATTTTTAATGTACTATAAGACAACTTGAAATGATGATTCTGTATATTTAGCACAAATACTCTTCAAAAATGACAGCAAAATACAATATCTAGAGCAAAGAAACCCTCAGCAGCAATTTCAGCCAGAAAGAAAATTATCTCAGAAGGAAGATCTGAGATAAATGAAGAGCAAGAATGCTTAAGACTTTCCACTACAATAATCAAGCCTTGGGCTGGGGATTTAGCTCAGCGGCAAAGCGCCTGCCTGGCAAGCGCAAGGTCGTGAGTTCGGTTCCCGGTACCGGAGGAAAAAAAAAAAAAAAGAGAATAATCAAGCCTTCATTCTCCAGCTGCTGGTAGAACTTCAGGATGGATCGATCATATGATAGGAACTATTATTCATTGATTTCCTAACTTCCACAAACCCAAAATGCAACCACCCTATCAGCTCCTTTCTCTCCAGGGAACCCTACAGCCACGATTGCAAAGGGAATAGGTTTTTCCCACGGCACACATGGGGAGACAGCCTCCTGCCACCAGCCAAACCAAGCAGAAGCTGCGAGGTGACCTCATTCGCCATTGCTCAGAAGGCAGAGTCAGAAACCCTCTTTAGTTTGACTCCAATTCTTGATTATTTCACCTAGGAGTTGTTGGCATCAACAAAAGGAAAAAATCGATTTGCAATTCATAATCACACACATTTAGTTTAAGAACTGCTGAGTTAAAAAGTGAATGAAGGAACAGGAAGGAAGATTAAATGGAAAGAGAAAGCCTTCAAGCTAAGGCCTGTCCAACCGAAAGGACGTAAGACAAGGCACTCACTTGCCAACAGAGACCCTGTTCTCCTAAGGCTTTGAATCTCCATAATGCAGCTCTTTCTGGGACTTTAGAAGCCTGCACTGACAGCCCAGACAGGACACCTTAACTAGGTGCTTCCAGACTGGACAAGCTGGTACTCAGAGTCCCTGCTTGTGCTCAGATCTTACAACATGGCCCAAACCATAAAACCCTATAGGAATTTGAGACAAGCATCTTAATACTGATAAATGCAAGTGCAAATGATTCTCCTGTTCCATTGTCAGCTTGCTAAAGCACAGGGTTCTGCCCCCAGCCCGGTCCTAGCAAAGCTCACGGATGCCTGCCGCACAGGAGCAGGCCGAAAACACTGAGAAGGCTTTGGCACCTTATTCCATAGACCTCAAAACTTGTGGCTCAGAGCTAGTCCAGAGTTCAGAGGACCTTCCCACACTCCCCTTGCTCACCTCTGGTTCCCTCTGGGTGTGCTTCTGCACCCCAGTTCACAGGACAGAGACATCCCTGTTGCTCTTCCTGAGGGAAAAGCTGCAGAAACCAGAGCCCTTTGAACAGAATCCATTTCAGCCCCACCCCACAACACACAATGTCCACATACGCAGAAGTATTGGGTAGCTTTTGTGCTTAAAAAAAATTAGAACTGCGGAACTTTTGTATATGTTTCAGTTTTCCATAAGTTTTAGAAGAAAGGAATAATGTTTGATCCTGAGATTAAATTTTTCATTAACACTAAAAATCAAGTCATGAAAACCTAAGGGGAAAAAGAGACAAATTTAGGCTTTTCCCTACTGGCCATATCAGAATTAGGTGGGGACTGGAAGATTTTGCCAGTGATATACAAAGGAGAGACGACATCTAGAAAATGTAAGAAATACTTATAAAGTGAGAAAGAATGCCAACAGAATGTATGACGTGCATCAACAGGTAGTTCACAAAAGAGAAAAGAGGAAATCAAATTATTTACATGCACAGTATCTACTATTTTACTAATTAGACCTACATGTTTTTAATGGTAATCTCTTAAAAAGTTAGAAAGATGATGTTCCTGTGTGATAGGGAAGCAGCAGGACCATCTTCCCCTTGGAGTTGCAGAACTTGGCAACGTTAAATATCCATGTGCCCCACAAGCACATAGGTAGAGCCCTCGTATCTCAAGTACACAAGAGGCATAGAGAGAGTCTTAGCCCTTGATAGCACGGCCAGACACACACAACGTGGTGACTGCTCCAAGTGGCATGCTGTGCCACAAGCAACAGTTGCCTGGACACACGGCAGCAATGAGACCAAGTCTCAGAAGAGACAGGAATGTAAAACCATTTGCATAGATGGTCACTTAGGACCGATCTCTTTAGGATGAACATACCATAGTGCAATGCTCAAGGAAGCTGGGTGAATGGGAACAGAACACATTGAAACAGGACATCAGAAGGGCCTTATGACAGGTGACTTAGTTGTGCCCTCGAACCATTTCTGAAGTCTTAACTCCACAGCAGCAGGGTAGAGATCAGGAAGTATGGTGGACACAGATAGCTTCCCAGGTGCCTCCGCAGAGATGGAGCTTCCCCCAGCCAGCAGCAAAAAGCTTCCCTCAACCCCGCAGCCTCTAATGGGAACGGTTTCAGCAGAAGAGCCGCCTTACTTCAGACTGACTCATACAAACATGGGAGACTCATCCAACATTCTTGTCTCAAGTTGGGATAGCTCTTAAGAACTGTCCAGTTTCAGACCTTACTAGAGTGGCTGGATTCAGTGGAGACCACATCTCAGCTCACCTCTGCCCAGTCCTGTATCCCTTTCATCTCTTCTACAGGCATTGGCCCAAGAAAATACCTTAACAAGCCTTCTGCATGTGACTCTCCAGCTCCAAGTCTGCTTCCTAAGGAACTCAATAGGCAACAGGTAGATTGGAACCTAGCCATACCTCCTCAGCCTCTCAGAGCAGGGCAAGCAGAGCCACTAGCCCAGTTGTTACCTCACTCCCAAGCTGAAGAGGTCTGTTCCATCCAAGTCAGAAGCTGTTCTTCCCCTCACTGACACAGTAAGTTCTAATACCAAGGTCATGGGTAAGAGAACCCATCCAAAGTCTTCTTTAAAAATAAAAGTGGAGGCTTGGCATGGAGTGCGTGTCTGTAATCCCAGCACTTGGGAGACTGAGGTGGGAGGATTGCCATGAGTCGGAGACCAGTGTAGGTACAGAGTGAGTTCAAGGCCAGCCTGCAATACAAAGCAAGACGCTGTCTCAAAAAAAAAGAGCCAAGGAGCTGGGAACTCCACAGGACAGGGACTTCAGGAGACAGCTGTCTCGTTTGGTCTTAGCTTGGTTCTCCTAACATGGATCCATTTGATGAATGAGCCAAATTGAGAACTGTCATGCCCTGGTATTCTCAGTATGCAGGGGCCAAGGTAGACCCTCCATCCCTTTCTATTTTGAAAGATGGAGAAAGGAGCAACACCTATCTCTTGCTGCGCTCAGACTTCACAATAGGTCCTATCACAGACTATAGCTTTGTCTGACTCAGAAGCCTCTGCCCCTAGAGGGATCCCAAGACACAGCCTGGAGAGCTTAGGGTCCTTTTGCTACTCAAGAGGTATTTAAATGAATACTAGGTCTGGTGTGCAAGGAGCTTGAAGTCCTCAATGCCTTCCCCACAAAATACTGAACAATCTCCAGGAGTATTAGAGAGCTGTGACCCTAGAGCAAAATACCACGGCTAGAAAATGCAGCCCCAAAACTGAAAGAGGCAAACACAGACTCAAGCAAGATCAGTTCATTTGCAGAAGCTTCTAGAGACAGTAGTTTGAATAAAATAACCTGGTAAAAAGGGGTAATTCCTGGCTAGTTTGAGTGAGACATTCCAGGAGGTATACTGATAGGGGAGTGTATATTTTTGTGGGCTTTGCCTACAAGAAACCCACAAAGTACTAACAATAAAGTTTGGAGAAAAATTCTCTATCTTAAACAAGGGGAGAGGAAAGAGTAACCATTTAAAATATGCTCCACATTCTCCATTACAAAGGTCTGTCTTCCAAGGATGATTACATTTCTAGAGTCTCTGACCTGCAGCCAGCACAGTTAGCCAGGTCCAGCCACCGCCAGCCTTCCTATATCTCATGAGAACAGAGTCTTAGGTGTGCTTCAGGCCCACTCCAAGTCTGAAATCTCATAAAATAAAATACTTCTTATCCTTACCACATCAGAGCTTCTGTATAACACTGATTATAGCTGAGAGTATCCCAGGATAAAGAGTATTTAAAGAGGAGTCAGAGAATCCCAGAGTCAGGAATCCAGAGCCTCTGGTCCCCACAGATAACACTGTGTTTAACCGAGGTCCTGGAAAGAAGTACATAAACCTTTACACTAAAGCCTATTAACCTCAGTTCTTATGACCAACCAGGTGATGTCCAGCTTTTACTAAAAATTACAAGATACACATAAAGACTTGACCACAGAGCTAAAGAGACAAGCAATTAACAATCAGATGACAGGCCTTAGACTTATCACATATGGGATTTAAAAGAACAATAAGCAATAGGAAAAAAGAAACATGCAAGAAACACAAGCAGAGAGATGAAAGCTCTAAGAAAGGAAAGGCCAAAATTCAGACACTAAGAAATAGAGAAGGCTTTCACTGCAGGATCAGAAGAACAGATACCACTAAGGAAAGATTATGGAGCTTGAAGCTATAGAAATAGAATATTCCCAAAACAGAATGCAAAGAAAAAAATAAGCTGACGAGGATTTCTGATATAGAGGTTCAGCTTCCCAAATCAAATGAGTATTGAGTGACTCTCCCTCTCCCATAGACTTGGAAGCAAAAGTGTCCCCAGAGTGTAGACATGATACCTGGACCACCTGTATGTAGGTTCTTCCTCCTTAGGCCATCCCAAAGTCCTGTTCATCGGCCAGAAGCCATTTGGAAACCTGACATACTGACCCTTCCTTTCTTCTTTCCCAAGTATTATGAGCAAGCTAACCATCTCATCCAGACAGTCATAGGTCCAGAAAGACTCCAAAACAGAGGCTGCTTCATGCCTCAGGTAACTTCCTTTTGATATAGACCAAGAACTTCTGGAATCATAAATAGCTTGTCACAGCAGAGAATAAGAATGGGATCAAAGTTTGGAAACAATAATCAAGAGTTTTCCAAATAAAACATGATTCTAGTGACCCAAGTAGTCCAGCAAACCTGAAGCCAAAGAGGATAAATGTATAGATACAATTTTTTAAACCAGTGAGTAAGAAACTCCCAATAACAAGCAGTAAGAAAAACCTGATCTCTCAAAAACAGAAGTCAGAGGAAAGATGAATCATCTTCACTGTACAGAGAGAAGAAATCAACCCGGAGCTTTACACCTGACAGAGATGAGCTTCGGAAGTTAAGGTGAAGTAGAGATACTCAGACAAAAGCTGTGCAAGACACCACCAGACATACTGGCTACTGGAGAAATTCCTCAGACAAAAGGTAGCTCAGTTCAAGTGGAATTCTATGTCCTCTGGAAAGAGAAGGTCATGATCAGAAGAGAGTTGAAATTCAGAGGAGGAACCTTATGCACATAACCAAGGCTAAGAAGAAACCGAGCTTAGACACAGCATCCCTGGGCTGACCAACTGCCCTTTCACAATGGACCTCCCTCTTTTACCTCATCTGCCTTCTTCTGCCAAGTGGCTCTAGCCTTGACTGTCCAAGCTGACCCCAGAGAGACCCCACATGACTGCCCACAGCCTCTCATCAAAGTATGGGAGGTTTAGCAGTCAATAGTCACCAAGATCTGTGCCAAGAGTCCTAGCTGGTGGATTTTAACCTGAGTTTCCTTCCCCAGTAAGCAGCAGCTGTCCTCTGCAGCAGGACACTTCCTGTCTGACCAGAAAGGCAGCACCTTACACTGACCCATGACCTGACTTGACCTACAAATTCTTAAGATGAGAAGAAACAACTGAAGAATGAGAAAAGTTTAATGATAAAAGTCAGACCAGACTTTAACCAAGATTTTTTAAGTTTGCTCACAGTACATGGCGAGGAGAAAAGGGCAGCTCCTAAGATATATGCGGTCAGTAGGGACATGGGGTGAGACATCATCTGTGCTCAGTACAGACATTCCTAGATTCCCAGGGTTTTTTTCTGCACAGAGGCACAGAGGCACACTTTGGGGTCCTTGACATCTCCCTTCCAAACTTAGACCCAGATGTTGTAGTCTGACCAGAAGCACTCGGGAAAAATCCGTAAGAACTAGTTAGTCTGGCCCAGACCCTTTTCCCCGTGTATAGCAAGACACAAAGTCCCACCAGTCACTTGTTCTCCTTGCTAGCCAAGAGTTGTTAACAGAGCAATGAAACCAATAGATAAAGGATTAATCTTCCTAGTCTTCAAAGGCATTGGACCTGGCCCAAATCCTGCATTTTCTTGGATTTCTTCACATGGATTTGGGGATTTCACAAGGGATCTCCTAGTCCCTGTTATTAATTGATTAACTTCTATTCATTGTCATTACCAAAGCTAGTGCAGTCAAAGTCATAGTCTAGTAGGATATTTTTCTCTATTAAACTCTTAAGGCAAGATTAGAACTAGTTCTAGCTCTTAAAATGCTGATCACAGGCAGGATTAAGCCTAGCTATGACAAGCTGGAGGGGGAGAAAGTGCCAAGAAATCTTCAGGGTAGGGGCTGCACCTGGTACAAGTGGGTGGCTCTATCCCAGGCAGGAGGCAGCTTGGCACAGCTGTGGAAGAGTGAGGGACCAAGGGAACTGGCCTCCTGCTTGTTCCCAAATCCATTGACAAGGGCCTACTTCGTTCCTGTAGGAATGCACACCTCCTAGGCCAGGAGTCTTTAGGAAGACAACCAGGATCAGGCAGAAAGCCCTGAGCTAAGAAAAATCAGGTGGGAATTGTTTAGGAATTCTTTAGCAAGGAAACCTCCACCCTTACCAACCTTTCCCACTGCCAGTGAGATATAGTACAGCCTAACACTGCCCTCCTGACCCTTCTGTTTAGTAACAAAAGGGAGGCCCTGCCCCCAGGAAGTGATACTGGTAGACAGTTAGCCATGATCTTTTTCCAGATGTTCCACCTGAGGCTTGGCTTCTCTCTTCAGCCAACACCTAGGAATGGAGGAGATGGGTGAGGACTAAGGTCTGGCCCTCCAAGGCATTTCTGGACAGTAGCCAGCACCCCATGAAAAATAAGCTCCAGGCAGTGAGATATTAGGGGCATGACTGCTTCAATTTCATTGATCAGAACAGAGTCCAGCAGTAGAAAAGTTAAGACAGGTGACCAACACCTTTAAGGAGGCAGTCATACTAAATTAGTCATGGCAACAGTTCAAATAGAGGGTGCTACAACTGTGGGAGGGAAAATGCTCAAGGAGCAAGGTGGCTTCATTGAAGTACAGATTGAGGAAAACCCCCAGAAGGAAGAGCAGAGTAGGCAATATGAGATGGACTACCAAGATGGGGGCTATATTAGTCACATTCCCATTGCTGAGACAAAATACCTGGCACCCATACCTTAAAGGAGAGGTTCAATTTGGCTCATGACTTCAGGGAAGTCAGCCCATGGTTTGGCTGGTAGGGAATTTGTAGCAGAGCAGAGTTGCTCACTTCATGGTAACTGAGAAGCCAAGCTGAGAATCACTGACAGAGAGAAGGGCCAAGGACTAGATATAGACCCCAACGCCATGCCTCCATGACCCAACTAGACACACCCAAAAGTGTGTGCCACCAATCCAGGAATATCCCAAGCCAGCAGAGTTGGCAATCTACCCTAGCCATCACAGGACAGATGGATACCCCAGAGAGAAGCCCTATGGGGAGGAGGAATATCTGAAGAAGAACACTCCAGAGCCTAGTGATTGAAGACAACGTAAAAAGACCCACAGAAAGCAGGAAAACTCTGTGCCCTAGATGAGTTGGCTTGATATGTTACATTTTAACACAAAGGAATACATAGCTGACAGATGAGGCCGGTGGCTCCAGATCGAGACAGAACAGATTCTTTGGAGGAGGAAGCCTTCCAGAGAATAGAGTGGGGAGAAGTAGCACTCAGGGGACCCACAGGAAGTTGCCTTAGCCTGGGGACACTGCCTCCTGAGGGAATAGTGGAAATAGTATTCATCATAGTGACAGGATGCAGGGGGCAGGTGTGTTCTACCCAAGACAGGAGCACCTCAATTCCCGAGAGCAGCCCCGTCTGCAAGAGGAGGACTAAGGGCCAGGGAAGCCCATAGGGAGGTGCCGCTTTAAACACTTGATGCCCTTTAACCAGCTGCTCACATGTAAGGTGACTCAAGGTTTCCTCCTGCAGCCCACACTCTGGTCACCACCCACCTCTTCCCTGCTGTGTGACTTGAGACCAGTTGCACCTTCTCTCCCCCAGCACCTGGCCACTGTTTGCTCATCCACTTCACAGGAGCCTGCCCTGCTAGAGGCCTGCAGGCTGGGTGAGGTTCCTGTCTGCCCATCCTGCCCCCGGGAGTCCTTTTGTGAGGGGTGAAGGGAAGATAGCAAGACACATCAAGCTCTTGTCACCCATGTGAGCACTCTAAGCTTTTGTCTGGAAGCTCTGTCCTGAGCTACCAGGACAGGCCAGGACAGGCCAGGCCAGGCCAGGCCAGACTACAAAGCCTGGACCCAGGCATTCGGGTGACCAGAGGCTAGTAGCTCCCTGACCAACCAAGCCAGTTTCAAGTCCCTGAACAATTTCCCAGAGTCCAGGCCTCCTGCAAGAAAACTCTTAGTTTCAACAGCCAGGCCAGAGTACATGTGCCCAGGTCCAGCAATGGCCTCTTCTGGGGGTCCTACCTGGGATATTGCTTCTATCTCCCTCCTTCTCCACCCTTCACCCAGGGCAGCCAGACAGAGCTGTGCCCTGAGAACTCTGTGCCTTCTCCCCAGGCAACTGCTTAGCTGAGCACCTTACTGCCCGTCTTTCTCAGCTAAGCCCTAAACTCCAAGGACCCTACAAAGGCCTTCATGAGCTAACCCAGAGCTGAGCGGCTTAGCCCAAGCCAGAAAGGCACAGTCACCAAGCCAGCTGTCCTCTCCCTGCCCAGAGCAAGCCCAGCTCCTGCAGAGGGACACCAAGCCTGCTGGTCAGAGCTTTCCCCCAGACCTTCATCCCATCAGCCATCAGCAGCATGTATTCCCTGGGATGTAGCATTCCCGAAACCAGGAGTCCCCTCTAGACCCAGATGGGATGGGCACTTTTCCTGCAATCATTTCTCCTTGCCCATGGCAGGGAGCCCAAGAGCCTGTCTGGCTCCCTCAGACATAGACCGCTTCAGCACATCACCCAGGATCTGCTGCTAGCCTGGGATTCAGGTAGATGGAGCCACATTCCCCAAAGGGCTGTAGCAGGCAGCCCAGCCCAGTCCCTGCATGAAGGTTTTATGGAGACCTGCTCCTGCGCCTTCTTCGGGATCAGTTGTTACAACCTTGTGGCATGTGTTAGAGTCACCCGGAGGGCTTGTTAAGCCAGATTGCCAGGCCTCATCCCCAGAGCTCCTGATTCATTAGGTCTAGCACTAGAGAATTTGCACTTCAGACTTGGCCCCAGGTGGCACCAAGACTGTGAGTCTATGGCCCACACATTGAGATCCAGGATTCTTGAGTGTGCAGAGATGCGAAAGGCGGTGCCACCCCTGCAGGGAAGCACAGCTGGGGCTGGAGACGGAACCAGCTTTGATAGCTGGGGTTTGATTTCCTAGGGCTGGATAAGAAGCACAGTCCACTTTTTTTTTTTTGGTTCTGGGAATCAAACTCAGGATCTTACACTTGCCAGGCAGGCTCTTGTGTAGCTGAGCTATCCCCCCGGCTGGAAGCACAGTCTACTTAATTTTCCGTTTGTGTGTTTGGTTTATTCAGTGCTGGGGATTGAGCCCAGAGCATTTGGACAAAGATACATTGCCAGCCCTTTGTATTTATTTATTTATTTTTTTATTTTGAGAATGAGTCCTCCTAGTTTGCCAAGTTCCCCAGTCTCCCTGCCTCAGCTTCCCAGAGTGTAAGCCAGCACACCCCGCTCCTGGTTTTTTAATGTTTTATTCTGGATTTAACTGATGCCTCATGGTCATACATATTTATAGGGTACAGCAAGATGTTTTGATACATGTGTACACATTGTAACAATCAGGTCAAGGTAGTTAATCTATCCATCACCTGAAGCACTTATCATTTCTTTGCAGTGAAAGCATTCACAATCCTTCTAGCTATTTTGAGATATAGTGTTATCAATTACAGTCACACTGGTGTGCAGTAAGACATCTTTCCCCCATCTGAGTACCATCCACATAGAAACTCTTCCCCCTGATGGTAACTTCATACCATTGATCAGCCTCTTCCCATCTCCCCCAACCCCAGCCTGTGGTTCCCATACTTTAACTTCTCCTATGAGATCAGCACTTTTATATCCCACAAATGAGTGAGAACATGCAGTATGTATGGTCTTGAAGGGTGTTGGGGTCCCCAGTACTCTCACCACCTCCAGGGTTCTGCTATCTCTTGGGAACTGGAAGCCAGTGCTTTGTCTTCCCAGATCCAGGTCCCAGCAGTGGCGAAGAAAGACAAGAGAGTGTGGATGTATTGAGTACATCCTAGAAATTCCAAGAGCAGTGTTCTAGGCCCAGCTTTGTCTCTAGCTCCCACAAGGTCATGAGCAATTCATCTGTGGTCCTTAAGTCTGGTCTTGCCTGGATGCTGAGTCAGACCACATTTGTCATGAGCTGAGCAGACTTTTATTGAGTGCCATCTGTATGCCATACAGCATGCTGGGAGGGAAAGGTCAGCGCTGCAGCCCTTGCTGCAGCCTGGTGGGGGCTGACAGTGAAATGGTGACTCAGGCGTCTATAGCAGAGGTAGGGGTCAGGGCTACTCTCCGTGGTTCCTTCCGGTATAGGCCAAAGAGCGGAAAGACAGCTGGCACAGAAGGCTGATCTGGACACTTGGAGGCAGGTTTTTCCCCAGCTGTCAGAGCGCAGGGCTGAAAGTTCCCCCGTATCCCACCAAGGCTTATCCCAAGGCAGGCTATGAATCCTTGGGAGCCTGATCTGCTTTTATTGTTTATACCAATTTGTAATTTGCCAAGGGTCACATAGCATGGGAAGCTGATGTCCCGGCCACATCCAGGACCAGTGAAGCAGAATGGCTGGGGCAGGGCCTAGCCATCAGGAGGGTCTCTGTGCAGACTTCTCAGATGGCTTGGAATCTGATTTTCTCAGGAGGAAAAAGATTTCCAAAGAACCCCCTGGGTGGCATCCAGCAGGAGTCCTGGGAAGGTAAAGTTTTGAATGACTGCAGGAGAGCAAGGAGTAGTAATAGACAGGGTGGGAAGATGGGTGGAGCCAGCTTTGCAAAGCACCTTCCTTAGAAAACTGAAGGGTTACGCTTTTACTCATGGTCAGGGAGAAGAATCGACAGTTTCTGAGAAGGGACATGATAAAAGCTGCGTACCGTCTACAGCAGCCTCTGCTTCCTCTTGCCTCTTCTCTTACACCTAGATTTTACTATTTCCACCATGAGATGAAGAGGAAAGGGCTTTGGCTTCAGAGTCCATGCTGCTACAGAATGTGACTTTAGGGGTGATAGCTGTGGGAAGGTGAGGGAGGAGGGATTCCCCAATGTTAGGGTGACAACTGTCAGAGCCGACCCCTGTCCCTTCACAACCAGTGACTATTCTCTGTACAGCCCAGGGCAAGTGGGTTAGCATCGCTGAGCCACAGTGGTCCAGCTTGGCTCCTTCCCCACCCAGGAATGCACGGCCTGTGCAGAAACAAGGTACATTCAGTACCTTTGGCTGAGCTCAGCTGGGCAGGAAGTGCTGAGGGGCCAGGGAATTGGATGATTGGGAGAAATTTGAACAAAACCACTTCCCATTAAGTCCCAAACCTGGGCAGAAGCGCAAGGGCAGGAGGAGTAAGCACATCTATTTTTCATGTTCCCAAGCTCAAGTGAGAGAAGCGGGAGCAGGGGTGATATGGAATAGAAAACAGATGAAACATTGATAAGGGCCATATTAATATTGCAGGAGGGGCCAGGCCACAGGTGTGGAGGAGAAAGGCCAGCCTCCCTGGCACCCCCTCCCGGCCGGGGCTTTTTTGGAAAGATGAACTTGCACATGTAGCCTCAGAACCAAAGGGCTGGGGCACTGTGGGAAGCTAGTAGCTTCCTCTTTTGTATTCAGGCTCCAGTTTTGCTGTGTGACCTGGACACATACTGTCACTTCTCTGGGCATCATTAGTGCTAATTCCTCATGTGTCCCCTTGTTAGGTTAGAGGTAGACCCTCACCTGGTTCATGAACACATTGCTCCAGTCAGATTGGAGACGTAAAGTGGTAAAATGACCCAAACATTCATGATGAGAAATCAGAGCAATTTAAACAAGGAGTTCCTTCCAAGTGACCTCCCAGCCCTGGAGGCCCTGCCCTGCCCTGCCTTCCTTCCCTCTGTAGGGCCCTTTCCCCAGATGGCTCAGCCCCAGGGCAGCCCAGCTGCTGGTCCTGTCTGACCTGTCTGATTCCAGCTCCTACTTGGAACAAGTTTCCCTTTGAGCCCCAGCTCTGGGACTGGCTGCCCCACGGGGAAATTCTTGTCCCAGAATGGGCTCCTGCTGAGTACAGAGCCCCACCGGAGGGTAAGACTGCAAGGCCTCAGTCTCTCCCTCAGCCACCCACCCTCCCCTCTCGATGCTGCATCTGCACCCCCAAGGCTGCTGCAGGGAACCACAGTCTCAGCTTGGCTGGTTTGCTTTTTAAAATTTGTTTTGTAAACAGGTATGTCATGCCAACAAATCTGGTGGCATAGAGCACTACAGGCCAGTCACCTTATTTTAACAATTGCAGCACTCCTGCCCACCCCTCAGCAAGACCATGGAGTGTCCGTGGGGAAGCCTGGCATGTTCTGCTTTTCAGGTGCGCTCCCTGAGCACTGAACAGGACCCCGGCCGTCCACAGGGGCTCACTGCTGAATGTGCAGTCACCTCTCAAAACAGGAGCACAAGGGGCTGTGAGAGTCGCCGCAGAACCAGGATCGCCATCAGGGCTCAGTCATCATCAGCACTGAGCTCGGCTCTAGCCCCGAAGTGCCCCTGGACAGTGGTGTGGTTTGCTCTACTGCGCCCCCATCAGGGTGGTGGTGGGAGCTCAGGCGGGGTGACCTGAGAACTCCACCATTCCTGGTGACTCACCCCAGCCCTCCGGATATCTCTCCATCCCCTGCACTCCAGAGTGCGTGAAAGCCACATGGCAGGACCTTCCAAAACCCCCTTTGGGGCAGAGGAAGGTATGGAGGGGTTGAGGTTTGGAATTGCACACACTTACGTTTGAATTATGGCTCCCACGTTCCCTGTGTGTGTGACCGTGGGCAAGTGGCTTAACCTTTCTGGGCCTTTTGCAGGGTTGCTTATTGTTTTCTCTATGTGAGGATAATGCTGCCTGATGAGGTTGTTTTCAGCCTTCAACATGACAGTGAAGTAACAGCTCAGCAGGTAGAAGTCCTGACACTGAAGTTGGTGTTAACAGTATCGATTTGCCACGGACCGAAGTCAGCTGTGGAGAGCTGGACTCAGACCTCGCCCAGAGGGCCTCATTAACAAAAGCCCAAAAAGTGCCAGCCTAGATGATCTCACCTGTGCCATACGTTCAAAGAGGGACCCCCAAGGGCCATGGCCTGCAGCCTCTCATGGGCCCCATCCTTCCATGCTGGGTGCACCAGGAGCCTTTCCTTCCCCCACCCTAAGCCGCGGGCTGTGACACCTGCTGAATGCCAGGTCCTTGATCTGCTAACACCCCACTGTAGCTATGGAGTGGGAGGGACCTCTTCATCCATCCCACCCAGTGCTTCCTCCTTCGTAGGAGGAAAGTCGAAGTCGCACTTAACCTACCCAGCCAGGACAGACCCCAGCTCCCTGACGCCTGCACAAAAGCTCCTTTAGCCACTCAGTGCTGGCTAGACGTGTCCTTCTCTTGGCAAAACATGGAGAAAGCAACTAGTTAGGACAGCACACTTGTGACTTGGGCCAGATGTGACCCACACACACACTGGATTTGCTTTGCTCATGGCCCCCTTTAATATTTTAACTTCTAACTCTTATTTAAAATGAGGAAGCTAAGCATGGTGGTACACATCAGTAATTGTAGCACTCCCGAGGCTGAGGCAGGAAAATCATAGCAGGTTTGAGGCCAGCCAGAGCTACATAGTGAGCCCATGGACTGTTTGAATTACATAGCAAGAATTTGTCTCAAAACAAACAAACAAACAAACAAAATAATAATAATAATAATAATAATGAGCTTCTACAGAGAAGTCCACGTTTCCAGTTCTCCTGCCAGGTAAGGGAATAAGGCAGCTATAGACCAGAACCCCATGTGGTACTGCTTTACCCAACAGTGACACCAGTTTTAGATAGGATGTACACCTCCAGTTCTCCGCAGCCCCCACCACTCCCCACAGCCTCATGCCAGCCAGCTTTGGTCACATGGCAGTGCCTCCCCATCCTCGGGAGGAAGCCCTGTGTATGTCTGTGTCCACGCCCAGTCCTTCCCTATCCAACCCCCAAGGCGCCTGGACCAGCCTTGGTCCAACCTTTGGCCAGTTAGGGTTATCTTGCAAAGAGCTCGCCCAGCTTCCCAGGCAGGACCCTATCTTCTCCCCAGGCTGCGTACAGTGTGGGAGGACAGTGGCAGCTGCTGCAGCCTCTCTAGAGGTGAGGACACTGGGCTCACCGGTGGGATGGTGGGACTAGAACCAAAGGCACAGGTGGCTGCTGCTGCGTGACCCTGGGTTCCCTCTGACCATGATTGGTGTGAGAATTGAGAGGCAGGAAATAGACCGGCCCTGCCTGTGGCCAGGCTCAGACCGGCCGGCCCAGGGAGGAGGCAACTCTGTGAGGCCCTCGAGGCAGATCCAGCCTCTACCTGCTGCTCTCCCAGCCCTTCTGAGCCACTGCAGGTCCTGCTGGGGGGAACGGGCGTGGGCCGGGACCCAGCCCCGCATATATTAGGAGTAACACAATTGTGCACAGAGCTGTAGAACAATATTGCCCATGCATTATTGATAGTTACTGTACCCTGCGGGCCATAAATTATTGACCAGTCTGAGAGATGCAAGGCGGGGCTGCAGCTGGACTGAGGGGTGCACTGGGGCCAGAGCCTGGAAATACCTGTCGGGGCAGAGGGTGCTGCACAAGTGGGCCAGGGTTGAGGGAGGAGCACAGGATGATCACCGTGGAAAGGAGACTGGCAGGAGTGTTTCCCTCGTCCTTCATCCTGCTCCTCCGTCCTTCCTCGACTTCCCCTTTCCTGACACCCTCATCCCTTCCCTCCCTGTCTACTCTTCTCCCCACCAGCTCTTCTCAGGTCCCAGCCTCCCTGCCTCCCTCCTTTCTCCTGTTTGTCATCATCCTGGACCCAGAAGAGGACTTCTAGTGAGCTGACTGACATCCAACAGAGCACTGAAAGGGCAATTCCAAGTGCCCAGTCACCTTAGGGCTGGAGGACTCTTTCCCAAGACAGGGAAAGGCCAGTAGAGAAATAGGTGGGAGGCCAGGGCGGGGTGGGATCAGGCGTCCTGTCTTAGCCAGGTTACATGTGAGCAAGTTGTCAGGCCCTGGGGGCAGGTGGCCAAGGGTCTATTATCATACCCACAGCTTATACTCATTGTGTACTTGCTATATGACAAAATTTGGGCATTTTCACTGCATCCCCCCCAGCAAGGCCAGGAGGGAGACACTATTGCTGCTCTCTGAAGTCAGAGGGTTTAAGACACTTGCCATAGGTCACACAGCCAATTATAGCCCAACTGAGATCCTAGCCCAGGGAGTCAGGCCCTGAGCTTAACCATCACACTGACTATAGGAGTGGCTGTCCCGGAGTGGAGAGATTAGGAGGGGCTTTATTTGCTCTTTGTGCTTATCTCTATTTTCCAATTTTTCTACAATGAATATGCATTGCTTTTGTAATGAGAAAAAACACACATAGCAAATTATATTTTTAATAGCATCTCCCCTCTTCCCAAGTCCCCAGATGCCTCTAACCTTTCCCACCCCGCCTCCTTGGAAGCCGAACGCTGTCCTCCGGCAGAAGGGAGGAGGGATGTGTTCTCCCTTCCCATGGGCAGGCAGGGGTGACACACCGTGCTGCCCCCTATCTCCACCTCCTCCAAGTCCAGAAACGGAATTCTGCACTGGGTGTGCAGCCCCCTCCGGCCTCTCTGCTCCTTTGGCTCCTCAGGGATGGTAGGGGCACTTTAACTCTATCTGCCCACAGCAGCTGGCCTGGCAGCTGGGCCCAGGCCAGGCCAGTACCATGGAAGAGACCCTCCCAGGCCATTCCCAATGCTGCCTCTGTCCCCCCAAATGCCACCTCCATTTCTTGTACCAGTTCCCCTGGAATAATTAGTGTTGTCAGACTGGGCCTGTAAAAATACTGCTTTGCCTTCATCATCAGAGCTCCAGGTAAGAGATTTGCTGATGCCTCTGACTCCTGGATATCCTAAAAATATGGGGATGGGGGTGACAAGAGGGAGCTAGCCCCTATGACAGGGGGCAGAGTCTCAGCAGGAAGGCCGGGTCTGCTGCTGATCTGCAGACTCTGCTTGTAACCTTCCCAGCTGTGGGCAGAAGCACTGCACCCTCCACGCTCCCACCCAGACTCCAGACCCACTCACAAAGCTGGTGTCAGAGACCCCATGTGTCACCAGGAGATGGCATTTTCTGTCTTAGGAAGCCAGCTGGCCCAGGCTTTCCTGAAGCATTGTTTATATTCACTTGCGCATGCATGCACATACACGGAGCCCACGTATAAGAACAGATCAGATGCCCACTGAAGGGTGCCTGGCTGAGCAAAGCATCTGCATCCACTCTGGGGACACCAGTGGGCTCCCTGCGAGGAAGAATGAGGACCTCTGCATATCGACCTGGAATAACACCAGTGTTATAAGCAGAAAAGCAAGTTGTACCCTAGTATAAAGCAAATACTCTTGTTGTGTTACGTTGTGTTGTATTGTGTTGTGTTGTGTTGTGCTTTAGTTTTTTGGGGACAGGGTCTTACCATGTAGTGTAGGCTGGCCTCAAACTTTGAGTGATCCTCCTGCTTCATCCTCCAGAGTGCTGAGATTACAGGCGTGCCCCCCACGTCCAGTTCTATTAAACCTAATTAAGCAACGCACCCTAAACTGCTAGGAAGTTAGTTATCTGCAAAGGCTGGGTAAGGTCATACCAGGAAGAAATGAACACATCTTGTTTACATAATCTAGAAAAAGAAATGAGATTATAGTTATTTTTTCTACCTACAATAAGGAAAACTTTAAAAAGAGCTAGATGTGGTTGTACATGCGTGCCTCCAGACTCCAGGCACAGCTGCTTAGGAGACATTAGCCAGCCTGCAGCTGGTTATAAATGCCCAGGAACTCCTGCCCAGGGTAGGTTCTGTCTGCAAGTATTGTCGGTCACACCCTTGGCAACCAGAGGTCATTGTGGATTGGTGTCCCGTGGCTCCTTAGCAGGACTGGCCTCTGCTCTGGAAAGATTAGATCATTCATTCAACAGTTGCATCAGGCCCCTCCTAAGTGCAACCTCTCTCTCTCTCTCTGGATCCTTCTGCCACATTTTCACTCCCTGCCCTAAGATATCCATGCTGCCTAAGGGACTTCTGCTTGTTCCTCACGGGAGATGGTCTCTACCTTCTCTTAGCTTCTAAAGCCCCAATATGTACCAGGCACCATGCTGGGTGCCCCATGTCCTCATCTTGACATTGTTGTATAACTATTTCCTGGGAGGGGACAGATATACAAATACATCCAGGATGGTAGACCTTTCTGATTTGGAAATGTATCTATTGCTTCTGCAATGCAAACCACAGAAGGGCAGGTTCAAAGAACTATGGCAGGTGGCAGCCACCAGGAAGAGAGGGAAAGTACATGTCTTCTTAAAAGGAGTAAAGACACGGATCCATTCATTGATCGAGATCACAGGACATGCTCCAAGCTCAGAACAGAGCAGGGCAAAAATTTCCCAAGGAGAAAACCTTTGTGACAGAGTGATCCTTCTTTGTTTCAATGGTCAATTGGCAGGGGAGAAGCTGGTAGTGATATGGGCATCCTTTGATGGCAAGGGTCTCAGATCCTGCCAGATTAAACAGGGCATCTATAGCAAGAGGCCCCAGGGAGTGGCTGAGCAAGCGCTCCAGGTGTGACTAAGGCAGCCCAGGTATGTGCTGATTTGGGCACCTCACCCTGATGTCCTCTCTTTTTTTCTTTTTTTTTTGTTTTGTTTTGTTTTGTTTTTTTCTGGTACCAGGAATCGAACTCAGGACCTCCTGCTTGCCAGGCAGGTGCTGTGCCCCTGAGCTAAATCCCCAGCCCCCTGATGTCCTCTGTCAGGCCACCATCTTCAAAGAATTCAGTGAGTCCACTGAGCACATGGGACACTGAGGCTCAGAGAGGTTGGGGAGCCCAGAGATGGCTTCAAGGCAATGGGGGTCCTGGGATAATTACTCTCCAACTTGGGCAAGCCCACCACGGTTGGCAGTCCCCAGGTACTCCTCCTCTTTCCCCTGAGGGGTTCAGCTCAATGAAGAGGAGGAGTCAGGCTGTACAGGCCCATCTCCCACACACAGGCAGGGCTGTACAGCCCCAGAGGGGATCAGAGAGGGCAGAGGCATAGCTCTTGAGAGCATGGTGGCCCTGTCTGTCTCCCTACAAGCTCAGCAGCAGGAGGACAGGGACAAGGGGCGTGGGCAGAGAGAAAGATGGGTTTTGGAATCTGCTTTGCTGCCAACTTTCCGTGCAACAGCAGACCAGAGCTCAGACCCCACAGTGAGAGTCAGAGACTGCTCCGGTGGAGTTCCCTCCTGGTCCAAGTCGAGATAAAAATTTGGAGTTTACAGACAAGAGTCTCTCATTCCTGAAGGGTCCTTTAAGAAGAGACTTCCTGAAAGGGGTGTCTAGAGAAGGGGTGGGGCCTAGAGATGTGGCTAGAGGACAAGGGGACTGAGGGAGTTACTTGTGTGGAAAGACAGGAAGGCTTGGCCAGGGAGCTCAGCAGAGGTCAGAGAGCACAGAAGAGTGAATAAGGCTGGAGATAAAATGTGAGATCCTAGGCACCATCTGTACTGGCCACTGAGCCCCTCACATGCAGCCAGAGTCACAGAGGAACAGAACGTCTAATTCTATTTCATTTTAATTCACTTACACTTAAAAACAGATACTTGCTGGGTCTGGTGGCACAGTCCTGTAATCCCAGCACTCCGGAGGCTGACACAGGAGGATTATCTCAAATTCGAGACCAGCCTGGGCTACAAATTGAGCTCAAGACCAGCCTGAACTGCCTGGTGAGGCCCCATCTCAAAAAGATAAAAAAATAAAAACAGACACTTGATTTGCTTATTAGAAAATTTTTTAATATGTTTGGAACAATGCAGGCACTTTATTGCTATAAATTTTATGAAATCTAAATACTGTGATCAAATAATTTAGATGGAAATTTAGTGTCCAGATTGAAATGAGATTTGAAGACTTAGCATAGGAAGAATGTAATAAGAATGAATAATTTTATATTGATTGCCGGTTGAAATAATAATATTTGAGGCATATTGAGTTAAATGAAAGATACTAAAATTAAATCCACCTTAATTCCTTTTACTTTTTAATGTAGCCACTAGAAAAATTTTAATTACATATATGACTTGTTTTAGGAGCTGTAAAACCTGCATGGGTAATACCTTTTTGACTTCCAACTCTGATGATATATGTTATTTTTTCATTAATCAGTGCAGCTATGTGTTTGTTTAATGGGCATTTTCAAACGAGCCGCTTTTGCCTGTGTATTTTTGCTTTTGCTTGTGTGGCTTTCATTTCCGTGAGTCCTCCCTTCTTCTTTATTATGTTCTACCTGCTTTTGACATTAGGTTTAGTTTGCCCATCTTTTTCTATGACTTCACATGTATGTTCATAATTGAGATTGGTCTATAAATTTTCTTTCTCACACTATCCTTGATATATTTTATTATCAATCTCCTGCCGACCTGATAAAATGTGTTGCACAGTGCTCATTATTTTTTCTATGCCTTGGAAGATTTGTCACATACTCAACAGTTTCTTCATTAAAGTACTTGTTAATACCTTCAGAAAAAATACAAACACATATGTGACTTGCATTACATCTCTCCTTGACAATGCTGAGGGTCTCAAGTGCTAGCCTAAATGCAGCATTAAAATATGCATTATCCATTAAGTGACTTTAACAAAAGTGCCCCTGGGACGTCTCCCTGCTTTCCTGGAGGGCATAGGGTCCCTTCTGTGTGTTTGTCCTCCTAAGACCAACTGTTTTGGCTTCAACTCCTTGTACTGGCCTCCCTACCGGGGAGGGGTGCTATGATTTTAAGGCTGTGAGTGTATTCTGTTCAAGATGCCCAGAGTTGGAAGGACTGGACTATACCAGCTGGGTTCTGTTTCTAGGCCCTGGTGCCCCACCAGCACTACCTGAGGTGTCAGCAAGCCCCCTCTCCAGAGGAGCTCATGCAGCCAGGCATGCAAAGCAAGCACAGCTACCCTCCCCGCCTTCCTCCCCAGCACCTGCACAGCCCAGGGCAGGTGTCAAACAGGGCAGTCCCCTGCAAGCTGGATGCTGGTGAAGGCTCCCAGGGGAGCACAAAGCTGGGACAGCTCCTCTAATCTGACACCCGTCAGATTTATCAGGTCAGATGCTGCAGAAGACACACACAGGCCAGAGAAACAGGACGCTAGCTCTTATCTTGAAATGTCCAGGCTCAGGACGCCAGCACACAGAGCCTGCCTCAGCCCCGGGTCTCCTCAGAACTTCCCAGCTCAACACAGATGTGCCAGAGGGGAGACAGGCTGCAGCCACATCTGCCCCAGGCCCTGGGAGGAAGCAGATCAGCTAGCCTGGCCTGTTCCCATCTCCCTGTCCCTACTTTCTCTGGATCCTCCCCCAGTTTTTATCCAGTCCTTCCCTTCATCTCTGACCTGGTCCTTGTCACAGAGAGAGACTCTGGAGAGCAAAGTTCGGACAAAGCAATTTCTACGGAAGCAGCCTTCAACAGGAATTGCTGTGTAGCCTTGGGAGAATCACTTTGCTTTTCTGTGCCTGTTTCTTGAAGTCAGAAGACTCTGCTGGAACCCCTTCTTACTTCCCACACTCAATGTCAGACCTTTACAGAAGGAAGGAAAGGCAGAGGAAAAGTCTTGTGTGCTCAGATAGGGGAGTTCAGCGTGGCAGTGACATCACAGAGCCATAAGGCGACGGCTACTAGGCGGAGAGCCGGGTTTGCAGACCCAGGTGTGAAGTGAAGGCTGCGCTTCGTGCTCCCTCTTGCTCTTCAAACACTCCCCCTCGCTCAGAACACACGAATAGGCCCATGTGATTAGTTTGTTCAATCAACAAACATCTATTTGGGAGAAAAAGCTTGGTACGATGCCTAAAGCACATGAGACACACTTCTCCTCCTCCTCGTCCTCCTTCTGTGCCGGGCAGTGGGTGTGCTCTTCCTCTACAGACATGTTCTCCTTTGAGGCATCGCCAGCTAGGCCCTCCCCATGCCTAGCCAAGCCAGGGGCGACGCCGACCACACCTGTGCCGCCTTTCATAGCTGCCCTCTGGCTCTCCCTCCACCTTCCCCAAACCTCTGGCCACTCATGTCCCTGGCTCTGAAACCTTTTCTTTTTCACTACTGGAGATGAAACCCAGGGCCTCACACGTGCTAGGCAAGTACTCTGTCCCTGAGCTACACTCCCAGCCCTTTTTATTTTTCATTTTGAAACAAGGCCTTGCTAAGTTGACCAGCTTGGCCTTGAGCTTGTGATCCTCCTGCCTCAGTCCCCATGTCACTGGGATTACAGGTGTGCACCACCACACCTGGCTTGGAATCCTTTCTTTAAACAGACCCCGCTGTGTAAACCTGCCTGCCTGAGGAAGTGGGTGGGAGCCGGAAAGCTACTCCACAGCCCTCCCACTGCAGCAGTTTCTAAGATATTTCTGGGGAACCCTGGGGCTCCCTGGAACACAGCTCAGAAACACTGAGGTGCAGGAAAGACTGAAAGTCAGAAGGCTTGGACAGCATAGCACGGGCCATTATCTTGCCGGGTGGCTGAGGGCAAGTTACCACCCTCTCGGGGCTTCGGGTCCATTTGGGTCCGGTGAGGAGCTGGGCTGGGTAAGTCTGAAGAGCTGATCACAGTCCTGCCATAGAGACAAGGGGAGAATTAGGGTGAGTGAGCATGAGCAAGACCGGCCCCGCCCTTCCCTAAACAGATGGCCTGGGAGCCGCCACATCCCTTCAGGTGGCTGTCGCCCTCAGGAGTGAGTCACCACAGACCACGAAGGCTTTGAGGTACCGCCTAGACACTAATTGTCCCAAAATATCTCTTTATGGTATTTTGCAGTGTCTAAAATTGTACCATTAGTCCCACATGCCTTTGGCTCCCCGCAATCTGTGTGCCGCTAAGATCTGGTTGAAACCCAGGTATGGGTCTGTGAGGGGCAGGAACAGCTCACCAGGTAGGACCTGGTGGACGTGACCCAGTATCTGCACAGATAGGCTTGGGTGACAGTCCAGGGCATCTGCGGGGACCAAAGGCCAGCCTCATCAACTGTGTCATCATGTACAGCTGGTTTCCCAGCGGGGCCAGTCAGAGGCTCCCACGAGCCCCCTGCAAGCCCACCTCCCTCCCCTGCCCTGTTCGTGCCTCCCACCCAGCCACGAGCTGGGCCTTCAGCCCCGCCCACAATCTGCACCTCATACCCTGCTCCATGCCCTGTGCTAGGACTCTACCCCTGGGGACAGCTCACAGTAAACAAGCAAAGCCTTGCAGGTTGGCAAGTGGTAGGATCCAGGTAACCTTCAAAGGGTCGCTGCTGCTGGACAGAGAGGAGATTTGAAGAGAGACCAGAGCAAAGCAGTTGGGTGTGTTCTGAGTTTACCATGCTGGCGCTGACCCAGGAAGCTAGAAAAGGGCGTGGGAGCCATCCAGTCTGATCCCTCTTCAAACAGTTTCGGAGCCTGAGACCAGAGGGGAAGTAGCAGCCACATGGCACAGTGAAAACAGACTGGGCTGCTCGCCTGACCTAGGTCCCAGCCTCGTGGTCACCCATGGGGTGGCCTCAGTGGAGGCCCTCAGCCCTCCTGAGCCTCACCTCCGTCAGCTAATAGTGCCGCCTCCGAGGGCCTGTGAGGGAGACAGGAATGTGTGCAAAATGCCCAGAGCATAGCAGGAGCTCAGCGTACAGCACCCTTAAGCTGCCATCAGCATAAGGGTGACCTGCCTATGTCATACAAGAGACAAGATGACAAGCCAGAAGGGGGTCCCAAGCCTTGCAGGGAGCCCTGTCCACCTTGGAAAGATCCAGGCAGCTTTTGGCAGTTTCCAGGTCTGATGATAGGAGAGGGGAAAAAAATCAATAGGATGTTATGCAACCCCAGGATGAGCTATTTTAAAAAGAGAGAAGAGAAGGCCTGGGGACACGCTGTCTTCCAAGCTGCAGCTCCCTGTTTCCTGGTGTGTGTTCCCTGAGGTGACTGTGGGGGAAACCGTCACCAACTGGTCAGCAGGAAAAGACTATCCCAGCCCCAGGCACCCTCCACCCAGCCAGAATAAGAAGGGACATGTTCCTGCGGCTGGTCTGCAGGCCTGTCAAGGTGGGCTAGGGAGAACGGAGTCCCAGGGCGTGGCCAGCACCAGAAAGAGCCCAGCTTCTGGTCCCTGCTGAGCCTGACTTCGTGCCTCTGGTGATTCGCTGTGGTTAGGGCAAAGTCACCCGACCTGCCTGAGCCTCAGTGCCTACATCTGAGGCCACAGGGCAGCTGTGAGAATCACATGGGGCCAGGGGCTCAGGAGGGTCTCGGAGGAGTTGGCCTTCCTTAGATCCAAGGCCCTCCTTTGGGAGGGGGAGAAGCAGTCCCTAAAGGTGAGAGAAGGATAGGATGGGGGAGTGTGGTTAGGAGGAGGGGAGGAAGCTGGGAGCTGCTTCTCTGGGTGGGCAGGGGCAGCCCCAGTTTCAGCCCAGGTGCCTGGGGTGGGGGAACACTCAGATTAGAGAGCTCGGAGAGGGCAGCAGGGCACTTGGACATGACACAGTATATGAAGTCAACAGATGACATTTCCAGCAGGAGTGGTGATGCACCCTTATAATTCCAGTATTTTGGGAGGCTGAGGCAGAAGAATTGCAAGTTCAAGCCTACCCTAGGAAATTTAGTGACTTAGTAAGGCCCCACCTCAAAATAAAAGATAAAAAGGGGCTAGGGATGTAAATCAGAGCAAAGGCCCTGGGTTCAATCCCCAGTCCCCACCCCACCCCCATGCTTAAAAGATGGTATTTCTTTTTTTTTTTTTTTTGGTTTTTCTCCAGTACCGGGAACTGAACTCACGACCTTGCGCTTGCAAGGGAGGCGCTTTTGCTGCTGAGCTAAATCCCCAGCCCCAAGATGGTATTTCTTAACAATGCTTGTATGGGCGCCCCAGGGCTGCCAGAACAAAGTGCCCAAGAGGATTAGCTTAAAGCAACAGAGATTCACTGCTTATAGTTCAAGAGGCCAGAAGTCCCAAGTCCCCGGTGGGGCAGGACTGTGCTCCCTCTGTGCCTCAGGGGAACCCTTGCACGCCTCCTCCTAGCTTCTCGGGGTGGCCACGATGCCCCCTGACTTGCAGCTACAGTGCTGTGGTCTTCCCTCTTCACTGAGAGCCCACACTATCTTGCCCATGTGTGTCTGTGCCCAAATTTACCTCCACATAAGGACACTCCGGTCACACTGGACAAGGGCCCACCTCCATGACCTCGTCTTGACGTGGTTACATTTTATATCTGCACAGGCGCTATGCCCAAAGGAGGTCCCACCCTGAAGCACTAGGGTATGAGGACTTTAGCACAGCTTTTGGGGAAGAGGAAACAAGTCAACCTATAACAGAGCTCTGAGCTATACTTTTACAGGAGCTCCAGAAGAAATGTCAATTGTCCACATCAAGCCATGCAACCAAGGGTGTTAACTTCATGCTTTGTCACTTTCCTTGTCACTGAGACACAATACCCAACACCTTCACAGCTGGAAGAAGAGTGCTGTTTGTATTTCCTTCATTAATATGTACTTGTATTACACTAAAATTTAAGAACACGGTACCTGACACCTGCACCTTTTATACTTACAGTACATGGTGGGGAGGAGTCAAGGCAGATCAGCACGGCACTGGGCAGCGGGGAGGGAAAGCTGCTCTTGTCATGGCCGCCAGGAAGCAGAGGGCCTGGAGGCAGGAGTTGGGAGAGAAATACACCCTTCCAGGTCACAGCCTGTGACCCATCTCTTCCACCCAGGTCTGACTCCCTAACAGTGAGTCAGCTATAACTTCCCTGTGATTCAGTCACATTACAAAAGCCCAGTCCTGGAGCTCTTGAGGGACATCTACATATAAACTTTAGCAAGTACCTTGCATGGCAGGTAAGAACAAAGAGGGAATTAAGCAAGGCAGCCCTTGTGTTGCCACTGGTAAGAGATAGGGCAACAACAGTTGCTCCAGGGAAGAGGAACTCCCTGCCCACAGAGGATGGAAGAGCTGTCCTTTAATGGGAGGAGACTGTTCCAGGCCCTGCTCTGTCAGAGCACCTGCCTTGTCTCTTCTCACAAGAGCACCATGAGGTGGACACAGTCCCTCTCCCACACAAGCCACTGAGGCTGAGATGGGCTGAATCTTGTTCAAAGTCACACAGCCATCAATGAGAGGACCATGGGTTCCAACCCAAGCAATCTGAGTCCACAGCCTCCGGGCTCAACCTCTAAGCCACTCTCTTCTCAGAGCGATCTCAGGTGCTGAGCTCTCTCCCAGGAATTCCATTCAAAGCTTCAATCCACAGTTATCAGAATCTAAAGATAAACTGGAAGATCACCAGGAACAGCAGCCTCTTTCAGCTCAAATAACAAGATAAAAATCTGCCCAAAGTGGAGGAGGTTGAGATCAAGTTAATCATAGGTGAACTGGATCTAATCACAGCTGAAACTCACCACAAGTCGACTCAGCCTTGGAAGAATCTGATAGACACAGGAAAATGTGGATACTCACTGGGAATAGAACAAGCAAATTAAAACAAAATTCTTCTTTAGCCCCTATTTTTTATAGATTGTATTCAGAAAAAAAATTTAATATTTTGACATACATAAAGAGGTACAAAAATATACAGTGGTATGCTGAGGCTACCACTGTATACAAGAGCCAGCTGTGCCCACTTTTCCCTAACGCCGGGTTCTGTACTCTTCCACTGTATTGGTGGCTTGAACTCAGCCATAATTGTAAGACTGTACAAGAGAAATTGGCCAATGCTGTAAATCAAGCCCACCGCTACCACCACCACCTCTTCCTCTTCTTGTTCTTGCTTTTGTTCTTCTTCAGCAACCTGGTTGTTGAACATTTATACTGCTGACAATATGACAATATCAAGAGAAAAACAGTCACTAGAAGCAGACCCATAAATGACTTAGTTAACTGAATATTAAGACTTTAACTGTTAAAATATTTTAGAGAAAAATGTAGGCAGGAAAATGTGGGCATAAAGATGAGGGATGGGGGGGCTGGGGATTTAGCTTGGCGGCACAACTCCTGCCTGGCAAGTGCAAGGTCCTGAGTTTGATTCCCGCTACCGGAAAAAAAACAAACAAAAAAACCAATAACAACAACAACAACAAAAAAAGGATGAGGAGATGAAGTATTTCAGAAGAGTTGTGCAACCATGATCACTAACCCCCAAAATAAATCTCATGTTCATTAGCAGTCACTCCCTTCCCTTCCCCTTCATACCCCTCTCTAGCCCTGTGCAACTGCTAATCTACCTTCTGTCTGCAAATACGTGGAGTACTATATTAATGTCACACAAAATAGATTTCAGAGCAAAGAACATTACAAAATCAGGAGGCCAAGACAGGAGGATCACAAGTTCAAGGCCAGCCTCAGCTACAAAGTGAGACTCTGACTCAAAAAAATTTTTTTGAAACTGATTTCTTCATATAAGAAAAATGTATTAAAGAGACAAAAGTGGTCATTTCATAGTCATAAAGAATTTAATTCATCATGAGAACATAACAATGTTCCTCATAAACATAAATATAAATTTTTAAAGAAAATTTTATCAAATTTAATCCAATGATATAATTAAAAGAATAGTACATTATAAGCAATAGAGTTCATCCCAGGAATGTAGGATTGTTTTAACATTTAAAAATCACTCAATGAAGGTTATTATATTAATAAACTAAAATAGAAAACCCACATAATCATCTCAATGAATGCAAAGAAAAAGCATTTGACTCCCATTTCTGAGAAAAATTCTCAGCATAGAAAGAATAAAAAAGACCCTCTTCAGTCTGATAAAGGATACTATAAAAAGCCTACAACTAATGTATTTGATGGTGAAGAGTGAAATGAAGAGAACAAACAAGACGAGGATAGCCATTCTTACCACTTCTATTCAACATTATTCAGGTTCTTTCCAGGACAACTAGGCAAGTAAAAGAAATAGAAAGGCAACCAAACCGGCAATAAATAAATAAAACTATTAGCAAACAATACAATGGTCTGTGTAAGAAAAAATCTAATGAGCCTACAGAAAACCTAGAAGAATTAAAAGTAAGTTTAGCAAGATGGCAGGATATAGGATCAATATATTAAAAAGTCAATTGTAAGCTGAGCATGGTAGCACATGACCCTAATCTCAGTATAGGAAGCTGAGGGATTGCTTTGAGTTTGAGGCCAGCCTGGGCCGCATAGAAAGACCCTGTCTAAAACAAAGCAAAGGGGGCTGGGGATTTAGCTCAGCGGCAAAAGCGCCTGCCTGGCAAGTGCAAGGTCGTGAGTTCAGTTCCCGGTACTGGAGAAAAGCCAAAATAATAATAATAATAATAATAAAACAAAGCAAAAACTGTGTTAGTTACATACTGACTAAAAAAATATAAACTTTTAACACCATGCATAATAGCATCTAAACAGAATACACTCGAGGATTTATCTGACAAAGGATATGAAAAACCTGAATACTTAAAACTTAAAAAATGATGCTAGTAGAAATTAAATACCTAATGTTAAGATATCAGCTCTTCCAAAATTGCTATGTACATGCAATGCAATCACAAAGTCCCAGGTCTTTTCACTGAAACCCACCAGCTGTCTCAAAATTCAAATGGAAATGCAAATGACAGGATAGTCAAAACTACCTTGAAAAAGAAGAACAAAATTGGAAAGATGACACTACCTGACTTCAAGACTTATTAAAGAGGTAGGGCAATCAAAACAAAGAAATACTAAAGTAATGATAGACAGGTTAATGAAATAAAGTATCCAGAAATAAAACCACACATAGAGGCATGGCAAGTTTTACCACAATGTAAAGACAACTCAAGGTAGTCTTTTTAACAGGTGGTGCTGGAACAATTGAACATCCATATACCAAAAAAAGGGTAATGATAAAGAAGGTGAAGAAGATGGAGGAAAAGAAAGAGAGAGAAAGGAGGGAAGAACAAAAGGAGCAAAAGAAAGAAGGGAGAGGAAGGATCAGAAGGAAAAGGAGAAGAAAGAGGAGGAGGAGGAGAACTTGGAACCCCACCCTTTCCCATGTTCAGAAAAGTTAATTCAAAATGATTCATTGACCTAAATGTAAAACTTGAAACTAGAAAACTTCTAGATTAAAATGCACGCAAAAGTCTTTATGAAAAAGTAGTTCTGTGTCCAATTCTAGTGTTACAACAAAATACCTTAGTCTAGGTAATTAATAAATAATTGAAATTTATTTTTCATGGTTCTGGAGGCCAGGAAGTCGGAGGTCATAGTGCCAGCAGATCCACTGTCTGTTCCATAGATGGCATTTCCTTAAGGGCACAATTCCATTTATGAGTGTGGAACCCTTGTGACACCTCTTATATGTCCCACCTTCCAATGTCATCACTTCAGTGATTAAGTTTCAATATATGCATTTTAGAGGTCACAGACATTCATACCATAGTGATTTCTTAGACAACCACAAAAACACAATCTATGTAAGAACAAATTGATAGGGCTGGGAGTTGGCTCAGTGGCCATTGCTTGCCTAGCGTACAGGAGGCCATGTTCAATCCCCAGTGCCACAACAGGGAGGAGAAAAGGTTTTTCTAAAAGGACAAATTAAAAAGTGAATTTCACCAAAATGGAAAACTTCTACTCTTCAAATGACACTATGAAGAGACTGAAAAGACAAGGCACAGACTGGCAAAAAATCTTTTCAAAGTATATGTATGATCAAGGACTCATATACAGAATACATGTACACACTCAAGTCTCAGCAATAAAAAGGAAGCCAAGTGTGGCTGTGCACATTTGCAATCTCAGCACTAAAGGAGGCTGAGGCAGGAGGGTCACACATTTAAGTCTCACTTAGGCAACTAAGTGGACCTTTGTCTTAAAGTAAAAGTGGTAGAACACCCCTGGGTTCAGTCGCTAGTATTGCAAAATAATAATTAATAATAACAAGTAGGAAAATGGGCAAAAGATTTAAAGAAATGCTTCATTAAACAAGTATGTGAATAGATGCTAAATTTCAGTCATTAGGGAAATACAAATTAAGACCACAATGATATGTTACTATTACCTGTTAAAATGGCTAAAATGAAAAGTACTGACCATACAGAGCATTGGCAAGAATGTGGAGAAACTGGAATTCCCACACACTAACAGAGGGATGTAAAACAATACAAACCCTTGGAAAGGGTGTCCTCGTCAGCCTTCTACCACTATAACAAAATACCTGACATCAGATGCTTGTGAAGGAAAGGAGGGTTATTTAGCTCACAGGTTTGGACGCTGAAAGCCCAAAGGGTATTGCACAGGCTCCGGCTGGGGCTGCATCATGGGTGGTAGGAAAGCTGGCAGGAGAAACGGAGTGCATCAGCAGACAAGAGGACAGAGGGAAGGTCTTGCTGAAGTGCTCCCCAGAAGTGCCTCTGAAAGGAGCAAGCCTGAACCCTCCCATCCTCAGGTCACACCTCTCAGAGGCCCCACAGCATCTCCCAGTTCCTCCACCTGCAGGATGAAGCCTCCAGTTATGTGAACTTTCAGGAGCACACAAGCAAACCAAATCCAAACCACAGCACAGAGCATGTCAGTATCTTAAATTTTTAGAGATATACACTTACTACACAATCTAAGCATTCTGTTTCCTAGATATTTACCCAAGGGAAATAAAAGCATCTAGCCCTATAAGGACTTGTACACAAATGTTCATGACAGCTTGCTTGCAATAGCCCCAAACCAAAAGCAACACTAACGTCTATCAACAGCTAACTGGACAAATTGTGATATATCCATACCGCACATGACTACTCAGTAAAAGGAAATAAGTAAACTACTGATACACTCAGCAACATAAATGGATCTCAAAAGAAGCATGCTGAGTAAAAGAAACCAAAGAGAAGAATACATATTTTATGGTTCATCTTTATGAAACTGTAGAAACTGCAAACTAAGATGTAGTAACAGAAGGTAGAGCAGTGTTTGCTTGGTAGGAAGACAGAGGGTATTGAAGTATAAGCAAGAGATTACTCTGACCAGGAGGACACTTAGGAGAGATAGAACTGCTCACTATCTTGATTATGGTACTGGTTTCATGCATGCGTGCATATTCAGAACTCAGCAAATGATAACATGTGAAGTGTGTACAGCTGATTCTATTTTGATTACATTTCAATCGAGTATTTTTAAGAGTACATGCTTTGGTTCACATGTACATGTACAATGAATATGTGACATTCACACAGATCTATTTGCCTTTTTTAGCGTTCAAATGTAAATGTTTTTTCTATTTACAATATTGTGTTGTAACCCATAAAATAATTGTTTCCTGTAAGAAAAATTTATATATATATATATTTGAAACAGGCTTGCTATGTGGTTCAGACTGGCCTTGAACTCACTATGTAACCCCAGGCTGGCCTTGAACTCTCAGCAATCCTCCTGCGTCAGGCTCCCTAGTGCTGGGATCACAGTTGTGCTCCACCATGCCTAGCTTGTTGTTGCTTTATTCCAGACAAGCACTATTTCCAGCTTTGGAGGGGACAATAAGCCACAAGAAACAGCTGATTTGACAAGAAGATATGCTGTGCCTAAGTGTCTATGTTCTTAATAACAAAGATTTAAATATCTGAAACAAATATTCACAGAAATGAAAGAAGGACTATTCTATTTGGATATTTAACACTGTATTTTCAGTATTTAAAAAAGCAAATAGATTTAAACGTTTGTAAGGATATAGATTTAAACAAAAGTATCAATTTGTTATTTTCCATTAACAAACTACCTGACATTCAGAATACTAAACAAGTTCAGAATATAATATTTAGATATACACACAAATACATTATTTATATATACATACAAGACAGATCATATATGTTCCTATAGAAAACAAGCTCTAATAAATTGTGAAAGATTGAAATCATGAAAATCTGTATTGTGACCATACTTAAATAAATTAGATATCCCCCTAGGGTAAATTAGATAACAATAACAAAAAGATAACCTAAAAATGCCTTTTGGAAAACAACTCAATTCTAAATAACTGAATCAAATTAAATTATTTGAGACCGTGTACTCTTTTCCCATATGAGCATTTAGTGCTATTAATTTCCCTCTTGGCAGTACCTTAGCTACTTCTCATAAGAACTGATAGATTGCTGGGCTGGGGATTTAGCTCAGGGGCACAGTTCCTGCCTGGCAAGTGCAAGGTCATGAGTTCAATTCCCGGTACTGGAGAAAAACAAAAAAAACAAAAACAAAAAAATTGATAGATTGCATTTTCATTATCATTCAGTTCTAAGATTTGGTTTGGTTTGGTGGTGCAACTGGGGATTGAACCCAACATCTTCCCACTAGGCTACATCCCTAGCCCATTTTTTAATTTTTGTTTGAAAGGGTCTTATTAATCACTAATTTGCCTAGGCTGTGCTCAAACTTGTGATCCTCCTGCCTCAGCCTCCAAGAACGCTGGGATTACAGGCATATGCCACCCACCGCACCTGGATAAATTCTAAGTATTTCTTAAATTCTTATTTTAAGACTTCCTGTTTGACCCACAGATTATTTAAATAATTAATTGCCATATGTTAGGAGTTTTTCCCTCTTTTTTTTTTTGGTTATTGACTTCTAGTTTAATTCCACTGTAGCTGAAGAACAGACTGTGATTTTAATTCTTTTAATTTGTTGATATTTGTCTTACCACCTAAGATATGCTCCATTTTGTATATTTTCCATGAGCACTAGAAAGAATGTTATTACACTGTTGTTGAATGGAGCATTCTATGAATATTAGATCCCATTGATTGACAGTGATTTCAGTTTTTCTCTTTCCTTGTCAATTTTCTGCCTAGTAGTTCTACCCGTGCTGATGGAGGGACTTCAAAGTCTCCAACCATAATTGCAGACCTGTCTGTTTTTACATCTCCTTCAGTTTTATCAGTTTTTGCTCTGTATAATTTGTATTGTTTGGTACATATGCATTTAGAATATCCAGTCTTCTTGATTTATTATCTCTTAATATCAATATTTAATGTCTCTCTTGTCCTTGGTAATTTTCTTTGCTCTGAGGTCTACTTTATTTGATATTAATGTAACCACTTCTGCTTTCTTAAATTAATGTTTACACAGTACATTTTCCCCATTTTTAACTTTGAGCCTACCTATATTGTTATACGGAAGTGAGTTTCTTATAGCAATGTATAGTTAGATAATATTTTACCCACCCTGACGATTTCTGTCCCTTGTTATTCAAATTATTTTCACTTAAATAACAAGGATGTGTTAGGTCTGCCATTTTGTCATTTGTTTATTCTATTTCTTGTCCCTGTTTCCTCCCCTCCACCCCTTTGTAAGTTCTTTGAATGGATTAAATGAAATTGAAAACAAAAACATATCAAGACCACGAGTAAAGTGTTCCTAAAAAGGAAATATAGCCTTAAATGCATATATTAGATGGTAATAAAGATTTAATATCTATGATCTAAGCATTTATACTAAGAAATAAGAAAAAGAAGACCAAATTGACCCCATAAAAAGTAGAAGGAAAGGGTTATTAGAGTGGAAGATAATAATATGGAAATCAATATGGAGATTTCTCAGAAAACTGAAAATAGAAATTCCATCTGACTCACATATTCCCTTCTGCTAAAGACATTATATTACAGTGATACATGCATACCAGTGTTTATAGCAGTACAATTCATAATAGCTAAGCCCTGGAAGGAGGCTATATGTCCATCAACAGACAAATGGATAAAGAAAATATGGTATCTATACATGATGGAGAGCTGGGTGTGGTGGCGCACGCTTGTAAACCCAGCACTCGGGAGGCTGAGGCAGGAGAATTGTTGCTAGTTCGAGACCAGCCTGGGCTACAAAGTGAGCACAAGGCTAGTCTGAACTGCATAGCAAGACCCTGCCTCAAAAAAACAAACAAACAAACAAAAAAAAAACATGATGGAATATTACTTGGCTATAAAGAAGGATGAATTTCAGGACTTTGTAGAAAAATAGATTTACCCACAAGACATAATGTTAAGTGAAATAAATTAGACACACAAGCATAAATACCATATGGTTTCTCTCATTTGAACAATGCCAAGTACAAACAAAGAGCAAAATGAAAGATGGATGGAAGGAAAACAGGGAGAGAGATCTTTTGCAAATGAGAAAGGGACCAAGAGACCAAGAGGGAGCAGAAGAAGAGGTGACATAAAAAGATTTAAGATGTGTCTTGTCCATGTACGAAATACCCGCAATGAATGAAAACATTATATGTCACAAACATGAATTCTAAAATAATAGTAACAGTAATGCAAATGGACACAGGAGACCTAGAGATGAGTGGGGGATAAAAAAGAATAAGGATGTGCTGTGCACACCCTCCCTCTCCTTGACCTTGACCTTCTCCCTGGGGCTCCTCCTGCTCCCCAGGCCTCCCCAGGCTGCGGCATCCATCCAGGTCCTGTTTCCTGCATGTGACCTTGGGTGATGATTCTCTAGGCTTTGGGCATCAGAGTTTGTTTTATAACAGTTCGTATGAAACAGAAGTTTTCACTTGTGGAAAAATACCACATCATACAACTCACGGAGCTCACTGAAAGAAAAGGTAAAACTTTGACAGTCTTAGCCATGTTCAGAGAACAGCTGTCTGTGTAGACACACAGGCTGAGGCTGTGAGCCTGGCTTAAACATGCCCGCAAAGCTAAAGAGGCAGGGCAGCCAGAGGCAGATGATGAAAAGCAAGGCAGGCCCAGCTTCGCAGAGCAGGAGGGTAGATTTTACGGCAAAAGAGCAAAAGTAAGGGAAATCTAAACATCGAGACACAGACAATTTGACTGTTGAATTTTGGGGAGGGGGTGTTGAGACAGAGTCTCACTATGCAGTTTAAGCTGGCCTTGGACTCAAGGTGATCCTTCCCATCTCAGCCTCCTGAGTGCTGGGATTACAGGTGTGCACCACCTCACAAGATTTGGCTTACTGCTGAAATTCCTACAAGGATCATAGGAGTACGTCCAATACGGTCCTTCACTGAAGGCTGAGAATTCAGCAGAAAGGAAAATTTTCACCCTGTCCCCCCTGCACACACACACACACACACACACACACACACACACCACGTACTTTGCTACAGGGTTTCTTTGGTCTTGCCTTTTCCTCCAAAATGCACTCAGTGCCGCGGATTTCACACTTAAAATGGTTAAGGCTTGTTATGTATGTATTATCAAAACAGTAAAAGAGGTCTTTGCAGCCAACACACGGAAAGGATAGTTCACAATACGAGGATCTTTTTTCCTCCTGCCCTTTCAGAAAGGATGCATGAATCACCTCAAGATTTCTTCCCACTGGAGGAGTTCTCTGGCATTTATCCTGAAAATAATAGTGAGTTATCTTCAGCGCTGGCTCAGACTTCAAAAGAACCTACAACTGTACTGAAAATCCAGAACCACAAATTCTCTCTTCCAAATTTGTTTTGAATTCTCTTCCCCTTCCCCTGTCTCTTTATTTGTGATTCTGTGGATTGAATTCAGGACCTTCACAAGAAACTAATCCCCAGCCCTTTTTTTTTTAAAGACAGTCTCACTAATTTGCTAAATTGCTCAGGCTGGACTCAACTTGCAATCCTCCTGCCTCAGCCTCCCAGTGTGCCAGGATTACAGATGTGAGCCACCAAGTCCAGCAAAATTAGCCCTCATTTTTAGTTTAAAGAACTGCTATCAGGGGCTGGGGATTTAGCTCAGTGGCAAAAGCGCCTGCCTGGCAAGTGCAAGGTCGTGAGTTTGGTTCCCGGTAACGGAGAAAAACAAAAAAAAAAACAAAACAAAACAAAAAAAGAACTGCTATCATTTAAGCAATTATACTGTACTTTTGTGTAAATAAAAGCCTTACAGAATTACAATTCTCAAAATAGTATTTTGCAAAGAAAGGTAATTTAAATATGAGTATTATTGAGTGAATTATGTACAGCCTCTTGTATTCTCTGGGTAGTGTAACTATTGTGCATAGTTTGATTTATAGCCCCTCACTACATAAATAATATTGGAAGTACCATGGAAGCAATACTGAAAATGGGCACATTGGAAATAACAAAGGAAAGTTGCATGTGTCAGGACCTGTGTTTTTATAGCTCTAAGACAAATGTGAAGTTCCTTGATGTTTGTATTACCTGAAGGAACCTGAGAGTCACCTGAACATTTAAATTGGACTGTTTTACACCATCAAACATGAGAAAGTTTAAAAGATCTATCTTTTAAAATAATAATAATAATAAAAATTTTAAAAAGGTCTATTTTGGGGAGGTTGTTTTTGTTTGGGGGTGTTTTTTTGAGACAGTCTCTCCACGCAGTATAGGTTGACCTTAGACTCTCAGTGATCCTCCTGCCTCCCTCTTTCATGGTTTTTTCCTTTTTTTTTATTTTAAAGAAGATTTTAAAAAGTAACAAAATAACAACAGTATAGACATAAACAATAAAAATGATACAGGGTCTTAAAACAGAATGATAGGAAATAACAGTGGTTACATTACATATTGGGATGAGGGAAGAGGGAAAAAGAAAGAAGGGAAAAAATATATATAATATATATTATATATGTGTCTATGTATATGGATAGCTGGGATAATTGTACTGCTGATGTCTAATGGTTTATTGAAAGGCACAGTTAACGCTTAAATTTTTTGACCCATTTTCCACACTTGTGTCTGGTAATCTGAACAACTAATTTGAAGACAGCAATATACAATATGACAGCCATTGGTGAATTCCTACCATCTTGTCTAGTGAAGCTCTGTATCATCTCTAATGGTTTTTTTATTATTTTTTATTCTCTTTAATGGTTTGATCAGTCTTGCATTCTTACATCTGGTAATACTTCATGGTTTTTAAACCTTGCTAGATTGTATCTTCTCTTCTCGCCCACTCCTCAATAGATAGCTTCCCGTCCCTGACACAGACAGGCCCTGGGCAAGGCTGGCAGTGTGAACTGTTCATAAGAACAGAACTTAAAGCTCAGCATCTGTTCCCACCAGCTGACCTTCAACAAATCCTTCTCCCTTTTGGAACTTCTGCTTGCATTACAATGCATGTGATTAACACCTACCTCCAAGAACAGACTGAGATGTTCGATGAAGACTGTGTCCCTAAAATAAAAGGATTACACAAAGGGAATTGAGTTCTGCCCCCTCTGATAGACACGAGGGCTCTGGAACCGGCTGCCTGGGTTTGAATCTGACCTCTGTCTCTTGCTAAGCCGGAAACCCAAATCTCAGTTTTCCCATTTAAAAAATGGCATTCATGAGCCCATTGAGCACAGACCTCCTGGTCCTCCACGGAGACAGCAGGCTCACCGCCGCGGGGCTCTTGTGTAGAGCCAGGCTGGCTGTCATTGCTTGCCTGCCCCACCCAGCATCGTTATTTTCTAAGATGGTCACCAGTGCTGTAGGCACCAGTCTGTCCTGTGTCCACAACATGTGCTGGGAAGTCGCCAGGGACCTCTCACTCACCATGCCCAAGCCCCAGTCCCCACCTGTCCCCAGCACACCCTCCTCCTCATTGCAACCCCCCAAATCCGCACACTCCATGGGACAAAATGGGGACACCCCTACTTCCCTCTGTAGGGCCCCAAGTCCCCCCCAGAGTCCCCGGGCTAGGGCGCATTACCCAGGACCATGCAATGGTTGCCTTGCTGACTGTCCCTGCAGTCTGCCCTGACCCCCAACCCCAGAGAGGCTCCCCAGCACCGTCAGCACCTGGGACCACCCCCCCCCATCTCTACCAGACCAGCTCGCATCTCTCACACAGCAGGGCCGACTCTGGCTGGCGTGCTTCCCTCCTGCTTCCCAGACTCTTCTTCCTGTAGCATCTGGTCATGCTATTTCAACGGAAGGACCAAAATCTGGCAGCTTCCTGATCACACCTTCCTGCCCCGGGGCCTTTGCTCATGCTGCTGCCTGCAATCCCTCCTCAGTTCTCTCCATGTTTATGGTTTCTTTCTCACCCTGGTCTAGTTCCCAGCACCCCCTCTCCAGGGCAGTTTGACACCCCTAAGCTATACTGAGGTGTGCCAGCTCAGACGTTAAGTAGATTGTCCAAGACAGTCAGGATTTGAACCCAGATCTGCCTGGCCCTGAGGCTTTTGTAGTTAAGTTCTTGCCAGCCTGAGTACCCCAGGGAAGGCCTCCTTCAGGGCAAAGGAGATAATGGGGGAACAAGTGAGGGAGCAAGGCTGTCTCAGAATTTAGCAGAGGTCTAGAGTCCAGGTATAGTGACCCAGGCCACATATTATAGGATGCTATTTATAGGAAATGTCCAGAATAGGCAAATCCATAGAAACAGAAAGCAGATTAGTGGTTGCCAGGGGCTGGAGGAGAGGAAAATAGGGAGTGACTGCCTAATAGAAGGGGGCTTCCTTGGGGGATAATGAAAATCTTTCCAAATTAGATAGTGGAGTTGATTGCACAACATCACGAATATACTAAAAACCACAGAGCTGTGCACTTTAAAGTGGTTAAAATGGAAAATTTATGCAACATTTACATAAAATATGTAAATTTCGTCTCATTTTTTTAAAAACACGAGTACCAGCTTGAGATGCACTCTGCCTGGCTGGGATTCCCCGCTGCACCGTGAGCTAGCTGGGTGGGTCCGTAGGCGAGACACGGCTCCGTGCCTCGTTCCCTGCCTTGGCGGAACGGGGAAATGACAGCACCTGTCGCACAGGTTGTCAGCATGGAAGGGACTTAGGACAGCGCCTGGCACGCGGACAGTGCTCAGCGGTGTCGGCTGTGATAATGCCATTCCGGAGAGATGGCAAAACCGTTCAGGACTTCAACCGTAAGTGCCCCCCTTCTGCAGGGGCTGTGGGCGGGCCAGGGCAGGAATGGTGCGCTCTTTCCCAAACCTTCCCGCTCAAGGTCCTGCACACCAAGTCATCTGAAAGTCCCTTTACCTTAACTACCCAAGAAGAAACCCTTTGCCAAGCGACCCGGGGCGGGGTCGTGCGCGCAGTTCTCCCACAGGCCCAGCGCCTTTGCTTCAAGACTGCGGCAGCTCTAGGGGAGGCGTTGGCTGCAGCGCGCCGCCTAGTGGCACCTGCGAGCACACGCCCGCCAGGGAGGGAGGGCCAAGCACAGCCGCCAGCCACCCCCGCAGGGGGGCCTCTACAGCTGCTTTTAAAATCGTAATTGTTACAAAATAGGTACCTTTTATTCGGCTAGATTAGAGGATCTATGCGTATTCCTTTTAATCCCACAGGTAGTTATTATTTCCACTTTACAATGGAGGAAAGTGATAACTTAGAAGGTTCTGTAAGCGGCCTAAGATCTCCCAGCAGGGCAAGTACCAGCAGCCCTGGGGACCAGGGTCACATCATGGGCTGGACGCCAGCTTCCAGATCTCTGCTTCCTCCACACACTTCCGGTTCGGGTGAAATGAGAGGCACCCTTGGAAACCTCTGCAGCCTCCGCTGAGGGTCAGACCTGGCTCTAGGACTGATCTCGAAGTAGCGCTAAGGCACAAAGCCCGCCAGGCCTGCAGCCTCAGGCCCCTAGGCCCTCAAGCAATGGGAGTCTTGACCAATAGTCCCTCTTCCCTCAGTCTCATTAGTGTAGCCACTCAACTAGTATCAACTGTATCTCTGCCAGAAACTTAGCACTGATTGTATTGTGGCAAACAGGGAAGACAAGGCCCCTGCCTGGGAGAAGCTCTTGTGGGGTCTTCTTGCTTAATTCACAGTAGCACCCCTCACAGTGAGCCTGATGCACCAGGTGGGCTCCAGTGAAGCTGCTCCAGAACTGCTAGTTCCTCACCCATGCTGGGGAAGGAGTGGTGCAAGACGCAGCACTCGGACATCCAGGCTGGCGAGAACCCGCACCTGCCATGGTTTGACAGCAGCAGGTGACTAGAGAAGAGCACTGCCCTGAGATGGGAGTGAGAGGGCGTTATCAGTCCCAAAGTGCCAGCCCCACGCACACCCTGACGCCGGAGTCCCCAGAGAACGACAGGGCCCCGAGCTTCCTGACAGCATACAGGAAGGATGGAGGGCTTTAGGCTGAACAGGGAAGTAGGGCAGAGCAGACCACCTTTCCCTTGAGCAGCCCCCTGCACTTTCCCCCAGGTAGGAATTTAAACTGAGCGATGACACCTGACACTTGGGCTGGGTTGACCTGCTGGGTACAAGTTCCTGCCTAAACAGCAAAGTTCCAAGGACTGGAATTTTTTAGAGAAGCCTCCCATACCTCACTGGCAGGGGTGTGGGTGAATAGGCACCTGAGCCTGTAGTCCCTGCACACCCTGACTCTGTTGAGGTCCCTCCTGAGTGCTCAGGCACAGTGCCCTTGACCATGTGCCTCTGTGGGAATGATGGTCAGGTGCAAGTCTTGGTAACTGTATGCTTGGATGTGGTTCCTGGCAGCACTTAAGAATACAAACACCTATTGTCTTTAGAGCCATCTGCCTATTTTTGCGTTTAGATGTGTGTGCTGGTACATGTGTTTGCTTTTTTAGTCCGTGGGTGTCTCTGTGGTTGTGTGTCTGTGTACATGTGACATTCCTAGAGGGGAGGATCACTTTGCACCTGTGTGTCCCTGATGTGTGCTTACTGTGTGTACCTTTGTGGATATGCATGGGGCGTGTCTGTAACTATGTCTAGGGGAATGTGTCTGCCCATAGGGCTTACAGTGTGTGGATGGGTGAAGCTGGCTGGGTGTGATCAGCTATTGACTCATCTATTGCCCTGGCCTGGGCTGTTCCCGGCCTGGCTAAAAATAACCCACTTACCTTTGCATACTGAGACCTTTCTAGGTTGGCCAAAGTCCTTCTTCAGGGAGCCCTACTCCACCCATACCCACCCTCCAGATGCTGGGTGTCCAGACAGAGGGGGTGGGGTGGGGAGGTGACTGACTATATGCACCACCTCCCCCAGATGCTCCAGGCCCCTTCCTGGAGGGGGTCCAGGAAGAGGTCCTGGCCACACTGCTTTTGTTGTCCCTCTGCAGACCCAGCTGAAACTGTGCAGACATCAGGCTCTCCTTGCTTCTCTGCCCTCGCCCTACCAAACTGCTCCCTTTCTAGCCACAGGTCTTCCTCCAAGACCTTTTCCTCCAGTCTATGGGACACCTCTGGGGACACTTGGCCCTACTGCACCTTCCCCTCTGCCTTGGCTCCTGAGTCTGGCTGGGCCCTTCTCTGTCATCGCCCCTTCCTGAAGCAGCTGGTGGCACCTGTATTTGAGATGTGAATCCAGACACCAGCTCTGAAGAGAAGGATAAGCCTAAGCAGTGGACAGATCAGCGCTGGGCGACCTTTCCTCTGGGTGCCAACCCCTTTGTACAATTCAGCCCCAGGGATGGTGTGTGGGAGGAGAGTTTCCTCTCAACCCCATCCCCTCTGGCCCCTTCATTCAGTCACTCAGTCACTCCATACTGGGTGATGTGGGCAAATGGCTTTACATCTCTGTCTCTCTCAATTTCAGTCCTTAGGTAACACCTCCTACAAATCTCACCTGGCCCCTCAGGCTCCTGGACTCACCCCTGGGTGGTCAGGACTTTCACCCAGGAGTCACACTGGCTGGGAAAGGAGAATCTTGGAAAGAGAGACTACTGACATGTGCACTAGTCTCTCTCTCTCTCTCTCTCTTTCTCTCTCCCTCTTCTTCCCTCCCTCTCTCCCTCTCTCTGTCTCTCTTTTTTTTTTTTTTGCGGTACCTGGGTCGAACTCACGACCTTACGCTTGACAGGCAGGCTCTTATGCCACTGAGCTATATCCCCAGCCCCCTCTCTCTTTCTTTCTACACGCACACACACACACACATATCCATTCAACTCCACATTTGCTTATGAAGACAGCAAATATAATTATTCCCCATTTTATGGGTGTTAATTAGGAGGCCGGCGTTAGAATGGTTAAGTAATGCTGGGGCCAGTGGCACAGGCCTGCAATCCCAGCTACTCGGAGGCTGCAGCAGGAGGATTGCAAGTTTGAGCTCAATCTGGGCTATGAGACTTTGACTCAAAATAAAATATAAAAAAGACTAGGGATTAGCTCCGTGGTAAAGCGCCTCTGGGTTCGTTCCATCCCCACTACATTAGAAAAAAAAATTAGTAACTTTTCAGGGTTGCACAGGTAAAGGGCAGAGCCTAAATTTGCATTGAGTGGAAACAGCCCTCCTCCCGCCGCTGTCGCTTAGGGGGCTGGTTTATAAATCCTGGTTTCAGAGCTCACCAGGGCTCCCAAGAGTCTGACAGCTCCGCTGAGGTCACGCAACCAGGATGACCCTTATCCACCCAACTGTGGACCCTGCACTAGCACGTGAGTATCTGAGATTATCACTTAGGAAGTCATTACAGGAAAGACCCCCACATTTAGAAAGCACGGGGCACGCCACAAATGAGAGTCCTGCATTTAATCAGAGTCGAAGGCTGACACTGCCATAACAAAGGAGGATGCAAAGTATAGTACATTGCTTCGTTTATGGAAACTAAAATTGACTGGAGTCCGCTTCCGGCGACCGGGTTTTCCAACCCACTGGGCCTAGCGTTCTTCGAGGTCCCCCCGTGAAGGACCCCAGCTCAGCTCTGTCTGCACCAGGCGGGCTGTCGGGTACCCCCTCAAAGAGCCCCACCGGCCCCGCCCCCGCCCACCAGGCC
>NW_004955437.1:20107008-20199877 GCF_000276665.1 Chinchilla lanigera | reverse complement strand
CGCGCTCTCGCACTCGGACAGCGCGGCGCCGGCCGCTGCGAGCGCCACTGAGCGCACTCGTCTTCAGTCGCGCAACTTCGGAGGCAGGGCGCAGGAGCACGGGGAGCGCTCGGAGCCCCGCAGCCCAAGGAGCGCAGAGTAGGGGCGCGCCGGAGCCTGGCTCCAGAGTGGGCACCGGGCATCCACCGCGTTCCGAGCGCCGGGCGGCCCTCCGCGCAGCCTGGCTGCCGCTGCCCCCACGGAGGGCACGGGCTGGCGCGGCCGGGCGCCGGGGAGGACGGCGAGGAGGAGGCGGCGGCGGCGGCGACGGCGGCGGCGAGACTGGGGCCGGGGAGAGAGCCCCGAGGGAGAGGCGCCCGAGCCGGGCCGCGGGAGCATGTGGGCCCGGAGCGGAGCGCGGGGCGCGCTGCTGCTGGCGTTGCTGCTCTGCTGGGACCCGAGGCTGAGCCAAGCAGGTAAGGAGCGCTCCGGCCTGAGGGCAGGGGATGCGAGGACCCTGAGCCTTGCTGCTGCGCTCAACCCCGAAGTTGAGGCGGAATCGTTGCGCGCCGGGAAAGCGGCAGGACGCCCAAGTTAGAAGGCAGATTTTTCTGCCCCGCCAAAGTGGGCGATGGCGCCGCCGACTCGCTGGGGGCCGTGATGGGGGTGGGGTGGAGTAAGCTGGAAGCTACTCTTTCTACGAGTGCCTGAGTCGGGGTCTGAGCCTCCGCCTGGAGCCACCTTCAGCGGACCCGTGAGTCCCGGCGTGCATGGCGACAGCGCGGAAAAGAAGTGTCTCTCTCTGAGCCAGGTGTGCGCTCGCTTCTGTTCCCTGCAACTTCCTAGTTCGAGTCCCGGCCAGCACAGGCTCCTGCGCACCGCCCAACCGAACTCTGCAGACGGGAGGGAGAGAGCGAGGGACCTGCCTAGCCCGGGAGGCGCCGGTACCGCACCGGCAGTTGGAGGCCGGGTTACAGGGCTTTGGCTATCGATGGGGGAGGGGCTCAATCCCGCGCACGCAGCTTTTCTGAGATCTCGGTCCCAGCGGGTTGCAAGTTGTTTTTTTTCCTAGAGGTTGGTGTGTATGTTGGAAGAGGACTGGGATACGTAGTGCTTCTGCCTGATTCCTTTTAAATGGGTCACTGACATTCTCTCTGTCGGGGATTGACCAGGTGCGCTGGCTTCTGTACATCACCTTTTGTGGGCCCGGGAAGAGTCGTTGAGGGACTTGGTGCGCTCCTAATATAAAGCCCCTAGCCTGTCTCTCGCGCCCCGGTTGTATATGTGTCTCACTGGCCCTGTAGCTGGACTATGTGTCGCTAAGCGAGCTGTGTCTCCCCGGGAAGGTGGTGGACCAACTGAAGCCAACTAATCTGGTATCCAGACCCAAGCAGGTGGCCTGGCTGCTGCTGTGAGGCCACCCTGTGGGATGGGGGCAAAAGGGGATATCCTGCACGAAGACCTCTCTCAGAATACGGTAGGAAAACTGGGACAGAAAGTGAACTGGAGATGACGTAGCCGCCCCCTCCCATCTTCCTCGGCGATGTTGACATCCGCTCCCCCCCCCATATCCAAAGATCCTTCACTCTGAAATTAATGATTCCCACGGCCAGGAGTGAGGGCTTCGTTTTAGTACATCCCCCACTTTTTATTTTTCCAAGTCCTGTGCTGTAAAGTTACAACACTCAATCATTTGATCCAAGTTAATTATGATTTGGGCAGACTCTGGTATTTAAAGCAGTGTTTTGAAGTTGGAAGGTAATGAGGGGAAAGGGGGAAGGTAAGCTGCTGAATGACCAGCCTTGTTTTAAAGGGTGCAGTTAGATGTGGGAGGTGCTGGATTGGGGTGTTGGTTTCTGCTTTGAGGGTGTTTGAGGAGGTGATTGAAGGCTATGGTTAAGTCTCTGTAAATGCTACATGGGCAGGGTTGTGTCTCGGGAAGCTGTTTTTTTGTACCAGCAGGGCAGTGGAATCAGGAATAAATACCAAATTTAGTGAGGGTGGGGGACTCAGCTAGGAAAAAGACAGGAGACCCTGTAGGCCTGGAGTTCTCTGGCTGGGTGGGCTGGGCCAGGAAGCCTGGGGGTGGCCTGCTTTTGCTGCTTAACAAAGCATCCAACCCCTACCTTCCCCAGAAGAAACCCCAGGCCCAGAGCTTTGATGGATTTGGGCACGAACCAGTGCCCAGCCAGAAATGGCCTCTAATACCGGGCTTTGATTTCTCACTAGCGAGCAGAAGTGGTGTTGGAATTGTGCTCATTACTTAGCACGGCAGGGGCTGCCTGCCCACCAGCCTGGAGCTGGGCCAACTGGCGGGGTTGGCCTGAGCCTTTTCTTTGCCCAAATGTGCCGCCCTTAGCAATCTGCCTTGGGGAGGAGAATGTGCCCCTTCCTCCCACACAACCTTTCTTCTCCAATGCCTGGGCACAGAGCATCTTTCAGAATTTTGGGGTATTTTTCCGATGGATCCATCATGAGTCCCATTTCACCAATGGGGAAAACCAAGGCCAAAGTACTGGTTTTGCCCAAATCTTGCCTTTACTTGACACCAGTCCAGACTTGCATGCAGGGCTCCTGTCTGTTGTTTAGCCAGGTGTTTCAAGCCACTCTGGACCCTTCCTTCAGTCCCTGCCCAGCCCCTGCCTGAGTCTTCTGTCAGGCTGAGGTAGGAGAGAGGCTATCCCTACCTAGAGCTTTCCTGGGGTGTCCAGACTCCTGTGAAGTGGGAACACCTCTCCCCTCTTACCCCCACCTCATCCCCAGGATATGGCAATGAGCTTCCTTTACAGCATGGAGAATTTTTTTTAAACCACAAAGTTTGATGATGGAGAAATCAAAACTAGAACCATAAAACCCCAGACCCTTAAAAAGATGTCAGCAAGTGACTGGCCAGGGGAGGCCCTTTCAAAAGCTCCGGCTGGCCTTGGGACTCCCTCCGCTTCCCCACGCAGCCCTTCCTGGAGCTTTCAATGAGCCCTTCCTTGGTCTCTGGCTGGGAAGGTGGAGAAGGAACGGAGGTGTCATGATAATACTTCTTTTTCTTTTTAAGGTGCAATTAAAATCAGCATTTTCCTAGCATCTCTGTTTGGTGTGTTTATGCCTGTGTGGTGTGGTAACTTGTCCTCATCTCCCTCTACACTATAGCAAACACACATCTCACTTAAATGGAAAATCAAGTGTCTTAATGGGCTTTCTCATTAACATGAAAGTACCACTGCAGGGGAGGAATTTCTCTGTAATCTCTCTCTTCCAGATCTGTCCCCTCCACGTTCCCCAACAGGGAATTCTGCAGGACCAAACAATTCCCTTGTTTCCAATCTGCTTATCTAACTACTGAAACTGTGAGACAGGCTTTTCCACTTTCTCAAGGTCCCTGGGACTCTGGTAAGGGTCAGAACTTGAACTCCATCCTCATAAGCTTCAGTCTGGTGGTCGGGGTGAGGAAATCTTCAAACTGGAGCACCACCTCAGGCAGGCTGCTGAAGATATGGTTGATGGTTGCTTTAATAGCCAGGTTAGACTGAGACTTGTAGCAGGATGGTGAAAGTGGGTCACTTTGCAAACCAGGAGAGATAGGGCCAGGCAGGACAGAGGTCTGGAGTGATGTTCTGAAACCGGGCTAGTGGCCAAAGGTGGTTCCAAACCCGCAGCCCCTCCCTGACCTCTTAGCAACTTCTCTGACCTGGAGAAGGGAAGACAGGTTGCAAACCAAACTTCCTTGGGCTGCGAGGGCTAAATGTTGGCATTGTAGGGCTCCGCACCCATTTGTACAGCTGGGGACAGGATGTTTTTATTTCCTGGGAACCTAAGCCTTCCCCAGCCCATGTGGCTGTGGAGTTTGTCCTGGACTGAAGATGCTGTGACCCCACTTCCTGGCTATTGCCTGAGATAAGCTTGGCCGCCCAACTCCCCTTCCCTGAGCTAGAGATTGCCTCTGAGGACTGTAGGCTGCCTCGGCCTTTGGAGATGGACACGAGACAAACTGGATCCTTTCCATTCCAAGTCATTGGCGAGCAAAGTTAGTGATCCTAGAAGGACAGCACTGGAGTTTCTCGGGGCCTGCTGGCTACAATATAGTGTTTTGAACCTCAGAGCTGGATCAAGGTGGAAAGATGACTTGTAGCTCACTGAGACCTGCAGGAAAGGACAAAGGATCTGGGTCCTAGGCTGGATTGGTGGCCCTGGGCCCAAAGAAACTGCCGTCCTGGCAGATGCCCCCCTCTCCGGGGGTGGGGATGTTGCCACCCAGGCCTGAGCTGGCACTATTGCTGGCCTTCTCCTCCTCCTCCTCACCAGTTTCCCAAACAGCTTCCACAAATGGAGTCATTAAAGCTGTGAAGGCAAAATGAAACCAAACAAGTGCGTTCTGTGCTTTTCTTTCTTTTTAAAAAAAATAAATTAAAAATACTGTAATTAGAATAATACAAGCAGAGGGCCTTTTCTAGTGGGCCGGGAAGGAACAATTCTTCCCACCCTGCTCGATTCCTGGAGTTGAGGCTGGGACACCACTTCCTGGGCATTTTGATGTGCCCACCCAGTCTGGGGCTTTGGGGAAAAGACTGGCACCCTGAAATGACTGTGGCCCTTCACTGAGTTGGTGACCCAATAGATCAGAACTCTGGCCCAGAGCAATCCCAGCCACCTCTCCTCCTCTGCGGACAAGCCCAGGCAGCTCGCTAAGTCACAGGTCTCCAGGACACTCCTTTCTCTAGGCTGCTGGTCTTTGGTGATGCTAATAGCAGCAAAAAAAAAAATTTGCTAAAGTGCAGGCATAAATTAGGGCCCCCACCACTCCCTTTTTCCCCCCTCTTCCTTCTCTCCAAAAGCGCTGGGTTGCTAGAAGCTCCTGGATGCACCCTTTTGGACAAAGCCTCCTGATTAGCATCTCTGCAGCTTGGGGGCTGGATTTAGCACTGCCTCACCTGGAGTCTGCGTGCGAGGTGGCCCTGCTCCCCGCCTTCTCTCTTGCCCCCCCTCATCTCCCTCTTCCCTCTCTTCCTTGCCACCTCCCTCCCCAGCCGAGCTAAATCAGTCTGCTAGAGCCCCGGGAGCTCTAACGCTACCGCCTCCCGCCTCATTTTCGAGCGAGCGCGCAGCACAGCGCAGTGTAGCTCGAGAGCCCCCTGCTTCTCACCTCCTGGAACAGGCTGCCCCCGGCCGGCTCCTCACAACTTCCCCTGCACCCAGCGCTCACTTCTGGGGAAGGCAGTCTTGTGGTGTGAGCGTGTGTACCAAGGAGTGTTTGTGTAGGGAGGGAATGCGTACTAGGAAGTGGGAGAGAAGGGTGGGTGGTGGGTACTGCAACTCGTAGGGGTATTTTAAGTGTGCAGAAGGATGGGTTGCGTTGAGGTTTGTGGCTGTTGTACGAGGATGTGTGTGTGGGGGGGGTATGTGTGGGTGTGTACATGGCCTTATAGTCCAGGTGGTGGTGTTTGTGTATAAATAGGTATATGTAATGGGGGACAGTGAGTCACCCCAAGCCTGGGAAACACCTGCTTTGTAATCTGCTGGGGATTCCTTTTCACGGGGACCCTGACCCATTGCCCTGAGGAGACCTGGGTTTGACCCGTGTGCACCTGCCTGGGCTGTCTGTAAGCAGGGTGTGGCTGGAAACCAATCCTAGGAAACCAGTCCTAGTTAGGAGGGTGGCAGGACGTCCCCCTGTTGAGGGCCTTAGGATAGGTCTGCTTGAAGTGGGTTCCGGGGCTGTGGAGAGACCAGGACAGAGGCCCTAGATGGGCCTGAACCTAGCTTAGGTTAGGCTGCTGCTCCCAGGTCAGGGGGTCCCATCCAGGGCCTCCATAGTCTGCTCCCATCTTACTCAGAGCCTGTGGAAGTCTGCTGTGTGACCTGGGTCCTTGTGCATCTGTTCATCTCCCTCAAGAAAGGAGCAGGGGTGGCTGAGGTGTCCTCTGGAATTTGCTGAAGAGGGGCGTGCAGAGCTCGGCTGAGGGGTAGCCTGATAGAGAGCAGCTCCCAGGCAGGTGGGGCAGTAGCGGTAGGCAGGGCTGGAGCCTGAGGCTTTGGGTGGAAACAATTGAAAGAAAGGCGACATGAATACACACAGCACATGTACACACACGTGCACACACACACACTGGACTCTGCTTCCGGGATCACAGAAGGGTTTCCCAGCCTTCCCAGTTCTGTCCACACTGAGGAATAACTCCAAGGTAAGATGTGGTCCAGAGGCAGCGAGACCTACAAGAAAGTCCTAGCCCTGCCAATGCACGTGCTGTTTTCCAGCCTATAGAGTCCTTTTATGGTGGGGGTGAGGGGTTCACTTTGCCCCGCAAAGGGCCCCTTGGTGAAGTGGATGCCCGCTTGGGAAGCTGGAGAGGCGGGACTGCCCTGGGCTCAGCCCTTAAGTCCACCGTTATGGGCTGCGCTGATGTGCACTTCAGAAATGTTAAATGACATTCCAAGAGTCTCAGAGGCAGCCCAAAGCAGCAGCCGGTGTGAGGAGGAGCAGAGCACAGCGGAGGGCGAAGCTCCTGAGCCTCGGGCTTCCTGGCGGCAGTGCTGTGAGCCAGGCGTGGCTCCTTTCTGCCTTTCCCAGAACGTTTCCTGGAGAGGATGGGGTGGGGGCGGGCTGGATACCTGGGGCACGTGGCCATCATGTCACCCCCAACTCTCTCACCATGGGGAGTGTGGCTCTGCCAGCATTCCGACTGGCTGCCTATGCAGGGTGGGCTCCGATCCTTAGGGAACTGCCCCGGGCCCCATTTCTGCCCCCCATCCCAGTTCCACTGAATGAGTGGCCTTGGGGCTTTGCCCCGTTGCTCTCTGGGCTAGGGCCCCAGCAAGGGGCTGGGGAGGGAAAGCAGCTGTGAAGCACCAGCAGGCCCCATGTGGGGAGGTATTTCTCACCTCTGCCTTGCTCCCCAAAAACTCAGAGTGGGGAAGAAGGCCAGGAAGGACTCCGTGCCCAACCACTCCAGGAGCCAGTCAGAGGCCAGGGCTTCTTGGCCATCACTCCGTGCCCCAGGCCCTGGGCACACCCCTATTGACAGACACTCCTCAGGGGCGTGGGGGCAGGACCAGGCCAGCCGGAATTGTGAGAGGGTTAACATAGCCTCCCAGTGTGGCCACTTACTAACTTGGTCCTCTCGGGTGACTCACCTAACTGCTATGCCTCAGTTTCTCATCTGCAAAATGAGAATAATCATGACATCCTCGTAGGATCCTTTGAGGCTCAGATGAACAACGTACAATAAAGCCTTTAGCACAGTGCCCAGCACACGGTGGCCGCTGGGACTGTTGGAGTACATTTGGCTCAGGAGAAGCCTTGCCAGGCAGGGTCAGAGTTGCCGTCCTCCAAGGGACTGAAGTCGGGGGAGGAACAAGTGGCAAGGCTCGGGGCCTGCTGACCAGCAGTTCCTGGCATAAGAGTTAAGACCGGCCCTTGCCCTTCCTCTGCTCTGTGACCTTGGACCAGTGCCTTTCCCTTTCTGAGTCAAGGTTGGTTGGTCTCTGGAAATTTGGAGTCCAGGAGAGGTGGGAGGCTGATCCTTTATGATTATGTGGTTTTCCGTTGGGTTCCATCTGAAGAGGCCCCGGCAACCAGCAAGAGATAAAGGTAGCTAAGGCCCAGAACCACTCATGTTTGCAGAGGCCCCTCCAGAAAGTCAATATATTGACTGGAATGCCCTTGTGCACATTATGGGCCCTGAGTGAGAGAGAGAGAAAGTGTGTGTGTGTCTCTGTCTCAAGCTGTAAATCACCCTTCAGGACCTCAGTCCCCCTTTCCTGCTCCCTACACATCTCCTGCCTCAAAGATTGAGCCCCAGGAGGCAGAGAAGGACTCCACCTACTGGCAAGGCAGCCTGGGTGCTAGGCCCCCACCTCTGCGCCCCACCAGGGCTTAGGGCCCCTGGGAAGGGTGTCATGGGAACAGACTGCCCAGATCACTCACCTCTCGGCATGGGAGCTAAGGAACCCGGGTCGTCCCGGATACCAGAACACTGACCCAGCCCTGCACATTCATTTGCTGAGCATGTGCCTGCCCAGCGGGGCAGAGATGGGCAGAGCTTCCGGCTGACCCTTGAAGAATGGATAGGCTTTGTGTGACTTTCTAAAGTATGAGCCATGTGCCAGGCCTGCAATACTAGAGTTCAAGGAGAGGGCGTGGTGGTGCAACAGAGAGGAGCCCCTTCAAAAACAGCCCAAGTTATATGTTCTGGGAGGGGTCCAGGCCTGTTTAGAGGACACACTATATAGTCAGGCAATTTAGGTTCAAATCCGAGTATCTGCCATCTAGCTGTGTGTCCTATGGCAAGTTGCTTATCCTCGCTCAGCTTTCGTTTCCTCATATGTGAAAGTTTGAAGTTCCTAGCACCAGTCTCGTCAGATTGTTGTAGGGATAAATACAATAGTGCATAAAAGTGCTTGGCACATTCTAAAGTGCTCAGTAGCCTTCACCATCATCATCAATGCCTCGTATTGGGTGGTGTGACAGGAAATGCCTATGATGTTGCTCTTGTGGACCTGGGTGATCAGGGAAGAATTCCCACAGGAGGAAAGGATGGAGCTTGAGTGGTCCTTGAGAGATAAGTAGCAGTGGGGCAGGAGAGGGTAGGTGCTCCTTGGAAGCAAGATTTCTGAGGCCAGGGTCTCTTCTTAGTACCCAAAAGAGCCCAAAGCTTTAGGCTCAATAGAACTTGAATCTTCCCATGCCTGTGTCAAGGGACCCCACTTCTCTGCATTCCAGCTTCCCTCCCTGGAGAAGGGGCAGTGTGACCAGAGCCAACCAGGCATGGGGCCCTCCACCAATTTCCGGTGCCTTCCTCTGCTTCCTGTCGTGGCCACCCATCTGGCTGACCCATGGAGGAGGGGGCTGGGCCTTTAGTCTCTGAGCAAGAGCACAAGGGAACAGAGAGTTCCTGGGAGCAACATCTGAGTTGGTCAGAGAGCCAGGGAAAGAGCCAGGAAGAGGAAAGAGGCTGCTCTGCTCTTGGTGCTCACCCTGCCAGCCTGGCCCCACAGTGAGTGGAGCTTCTCCTGCTGCCATCCCTGGAGCCTGAAGCCCCCGGAGGCCCCAAGTGGCGTCTGGAGGCATTACCGGCATCAGGAGACAGAGCCGAAGGAAGGCAGCCTGGTAATGTGATCAGAGGCGTCCAGCCAGCCAGCCTGGGGCCTGGGCACCCATGGAGATGCGGAGCTTACAAGAAGTGGAGTCAGAAATTCCAGGAAAGTTGTTCCCGGCCCCGCCCCCACCCCGCCTTTGGTCATTTTGGGTCACAGTAGGGCAGATGTGTTGGAGACCAAGGGAGCAGAGCCCTCCTAGGGAGCACTTGTAGGGAGCATCCCTCCCCTTGCCCTTGTCACATGCCAGGGTCCCTAGAGGAAGGAGACGAGAGCAGCAGGGACACTAAGTTAACGAGGGAGGCTCAGTCTGATGTGCTTACTTGCATGTCCCTGGCACCAACACGACGCTCAGCACATGCAGGATGCGGGATGAAGAACCCAGGTTCAGGCCTCACCCACCCAGGAGCGAGGCGTGATCTGTCCCTGTTGCATGTGGACTTGCTGGTGTGGATGAGTAACCAAAGGATTAGGAGAGTCCCGTCGTTCTGCTGGTTCCCCGCCTGCTTTTCTGTTCCCCTCACTGGCTGCGCTCGTTCTTGTTGCCTTTCTCTAAGCGCTTACTTTTGCCAAGCACAGCGGAAGTCAGAGCCAAGTCCTCAGTGGTCAGAGCCCCTTCCCTAAGGCAGTGGAACCACAGGAATTAATCCAGTTTTGCACTCCAGTGCCCTGGTGTGAGGAAAGCATGGTGGCCCACACAAAGCACATGGTCTAGGCCCTTTTAAATGTTTGTTTCCTGTTCACATGCCTAAGCCCACTGATCACTGCTAATGGTCCCAGAGAATGCCCCTTGCGCAGACACGGGCATGTAGCCTGTGAGCAGGGGTGGGCCAAGAGGGTACATCTGCAGGCTGGTGGCTGGGGCCAACTCCGAGTGCCTATCCTCCATAGCAACTGCCACCGGCTTCGTGGCAGGAGCCGGGCCTGGTGCAGGAGAGTCGATCTGGCCACAAGGTCTGGCTGCACAAGCGTTCCCTGGCACCACGTCCAGCACTAACATTCACAAAGCATCCCCGGGAGATTAAACATCCCCAGGCCCTTGGCTGAGGCAGCGCTAAGCCTGGCCCAGCTTCTGCCTTCACAGCTGGGTGACCACTGACCCCTGCCAGGAGTCCCTGCCACAGGCTGATCTGGAATTCCTGCCTGGAAGCCCAGGACAGCCAGAGCTGGGCACTGTGAACCTACTGCACATATGATCTGGCCTCGCATTTTCCAGCTGGTCCATCCCTCCTCTGGACAGACTCACCTGCATGCATGCGCACATGTGGGCACACACACTTGCGTACACACATACACATGCATGAAAGAAGAAAGGAAGGGAGGCAGTGAGGGAGCAAAGGAGGGAAGGAAGAAAGGAAGGACAGAAAAAGCCCTGAACTAAGAATTAGAAAGCCTGAACTGTAATCCTCACTATGCAACTCCTCTGCTGGATGGTATTGGACCAATCCTTTGCCCTCTCTCATGCTTTTGTCCAAATAAACAGGATCCATCCTGGAATTATAAAGCTTGGGTTCAAGCTCTGGCTCCATTGCTAACTGCAGATTCCTGAGCCTGCGTCTTGCTGTAAAGAGGCCCCTGATTGGCTGGAGGGGAGATTAAATGAACTGGGCAAAGTCAGTAAAAATCAGTTTCCTATCCTGGAAGGGAATCTGCCTGCAAATCATGGGCTACCCTCCCTCCCTTCCAAGCCTGCCCCTCTGGGATGGGCAAATCACTCACTTGCTCTGAGCCTCAATTTACCTATCAGCAAAGGGAATAAATGAAGCAGAATGCCAGCAAGGGCCAACTGTTAAAGCACCAGCGAGCTGCTTTGGCATCTGTCCACCAAACCCTGAAAGGCTGTGATCTGTGACCACAGGGACTGCAGTGCCTCCTAAGCATGGTAGCTGGGGAACGGCGAGGAGGGACTTATGTTCCATTTCCAAACTGGAACCGGACCCATGTTCCATTTCCAGACTGGAACCTGCCTACTGCCCGCCGATGGCTGAGCCCTGGCCTCTCCCTGTGCCTGGTCAGCCATGGCTATAGAGCCAAATGACAGAAAGTTTGGGTCACTTCCCATCCCTCTCGGTGCCTTGCCACATGTCCAGCACTCCAGACCAGAGATGCCCGGGTGCCACGTCAGGGACAGTTAGTGTCAGTGCCTGCTTAAATGCAGGCTGGGCCAGCACACCATCTGCCACGCCCGCTGGAGGTTCTATAAGCCGAGGCTGGTGATGCATTCTTAGAAATTGGGGCAGGCAGGAGGGCGGGCTCAGCGTTCTCTCCTCTGCTCCTGTCTCCTTCCAGCCCACCTGGGACAAACTTCGTTCTCCACACTGCATGTGCATGTCTGGAGTCTGAGAAGGAAAGGCCGAGGAGGGGATGGGGCCAGGTAGTCTTGAGGACTGCTTGCTTCCCTGCCAGCCGGCTGTAGGATGTCCCTCTGACACTGCCTGCTGATGGCCCCTTACACTTTCACGCCGTTTCTCTGCTGAGCCTGAGCTGGGTTAAGGAGGACCATGTACCCTTCTGGGAAGCAGGGACAGGGTCCCTTTCCTAACTTCCCACCTGTCTTCCCCTTCCCACTTCTGAGTAACACCTCCCACATATCATTAGTCTTTGGAATCCTTGACACCCAAGATGTAATCTTGTCTCCTTCACTTGTTAGCAGTGTGCTGGTGACTAGATGATGTTGCCATTGTGGTGTCAGTTTCTTTATCTGAGAAATGGGAATAATGAATACTGCTTCACATGGCCACCTAAAGACTGAATCATGTCACTCATGGGGGACAGAGAAAAGGTTCCATAATGTTGGCTGTGATCATTGGTGTCCAGTTGCATTCTGTCTTTCAGAATAATACATACATAAAATAATACATCCTCATTAAATCTGATTTATTCCAGGCATGCAAATTTGGTTCAAAATTAACCCATTAAGGATCTAAACCAGGTGGTACAGGCCTGTAATTCTAGCATTCTGGAAGGAAGGCAAAAGGATTGCAGGTTCAGGCCCATCATGAACAACTTAGTGAGACCTTGTCTCAAAAGCAGGGGAGGCTGGGGGTGCAAACGTTCTGGGTTTAGTCCTAAGTACCCTCCCCGTAATTACTCCATTAACATTGATAACATAGGCCAAATTAGAGACATACATCATTATTAATGAACTTAAGGAAACAATCATATGATTTTCCCATAGAGGCTGAAAACACTTTGGACAAAATCCTACACCTACTCATGGCATAAGCACTCAAGAAAATAAGAATTAAGGGATATATCTTAGCACTATGAGAATATATATAGATCTCCTTGTCCTCAAGGCAGAGTCTTGTTTATGAGGAAGACACTATAGTCATTTCCATTGAGGTCAGTGATAGACGGGTCCCTTCTCAGCTAGAGCCATTAGTCAATGCAATTAAGCAGGAGAAATCAATTAGAAGCATAAGAGGAGGCTAAAGAACAAGTAAAACTATCCCTACCAAAGAGTAAAACACATGATAATGCCTCTGTAATTTAAACCATGTGGCATAGTACATGAATTAGCAAATAGATAACAGAAAGTCCAGAATTAGACCCAAATGTACATGACGAAAGCAGTTTCTCAGGTCATTGGGGTAAAGGCAGACTTTTTAATAATGCTGGAGCAACTGCATGGCCATTTGGAGAAAGGTAAACTTTGATGTGTGTCTCACGTTGTACAGAGAAATAAACTGCAGATGGATTAGGGCCAGACTGCAAATAGGGATCCAACTACTGAGTGAAAACATAGGTGATTTCCTCCTTAAGACCTTGCTGCCTCAGGGTCAGGAAAGGCTTTTTAAAAATGATTCAGAAGCCAGAAGCAATAAAATAAAAGTTTGATCATTTTTAGTACATACATTTTTTTTTTTTTTTTTTTTTTTTTTTTTAAAATTGGTTTGCAGTATACTTTACTGACTACCTACTGGGCTGGGAATATAGCTCAATGGTGGCATGCAAAAGGCCCTAACTTCAATCCCCGGTACGAGAAACAGTCAATAGGCTACATATTTGGCAAACTGAAAGAAAATATCTTGTAACATATACAAACCACATACAAAGGGCAAAAGTGTATATAAAGTCCTGGTATATAAAGGTCTCTCATATTAAAGGATCAAAACCTGATAGAAAGATGAGAATAAAGACACAAACAACTCACAAAAAAATATACAACAGTGACTTTCAAACTCATTTGTAGTAAAGTACCACTTAACACAAACTTGTGAGCTGGGCATGGTGGTATACAGCTGTAATCTTTGTGGCTCAGGAGGCTGAAGCAGGAGTATTGCAAGTTTAAGCCTAGCCTGGGTTACATAACAAGATCCTATCTCAAAATTAAAAAAAAAAAAAAAGAATTAGAAAGGTTGGGGATGTAGCTTAATGCAAAGGCCCTAGGTTCAATCCCTAATGTCACAAATAATTAAAACATGTGATACAGTTTCTCACTTATCAGACTGGAGGACATTATACATCAGGACTATGTGGAGGACGGAACATTCAGACATCTTTGGTAGGAAGGCAAATTGGTCCAGCCTTTTGGATTGGAAATTGGGTGAAACCTAACAAAAGCATACACAGTGGTGCTTCGGTTCACGAACTAAATTTTTTCCATGATTTTGGAAAAGATGACCATGTTTACGTTTGTGTGAGAAAGATGATCACAGTTGTATTTGTCATCTGATGTAGAATTTGCAAACAGAAACAAAATTTTCCCACTTTTGTTTGAAAGGAAAGCGTTGGTGAACCAAGGTACCACTGTGCACACTTACTTTTCAACTCCACAATCCCACTTTCTAGCAATCTTCCCTGAAGGTATACTTTCTTCATACAAAAATACAGGTACACAGGGTTACTCACTGCAATACTGAAAATAGCCTGAATGCCTTAAGGAAGTACATGAATAAACAGTGGTACACCCTCAGATAGGAGTACCACACAGCTGTGAAAAGGAATGCTAAAGCTCTCAGTGGACTGATATAGAGAGACTTCTAGGACTTACAGATAAAAGAAGCAAGGTCGACATGCTCCCTTTTGTGAGAAAGACTTGAAAGACACCTTTTTCTTATCTGTAAATGGTTTTGCATGTTTATGCACCAGAGATGGAATTCGGGGCCTTGCACCTGCTAGGCAAGTGCTCTACCACTCAACTCTAGCCCCAGCCCTGGTCTTGGCCTCCTAAATACACCCTGTGTCCTCTCAGAGGATCCTCCCCATTCTGCTCATGGATCCAAGCAGCAAGCCTGGTCCTGGGCCAGGTTCCCTGAGCTGCTCCAGTATGGATGGTGGCTTCTGCCTCTGTTAGTCCTGAGCTCATCCCTTCAGCCTGCTGGACTCAATTTCCTCTTCTGTAAGACGATGATAATGAATTCCACACCACTTTCTTCGTGATAGGAGGTGGGACTGACATGTGACAGTTAGTTCACATCTACATAAAGGGCTTTGCCTACTGTGCGGTATAACTTGATTTGTCATTTACATATAAGATCTGCAAGTGGCTCTTTGGGTCTTCAGTGAGTCCTGCTTTTCCAGTCCCTTGTCTCTCTCTGTCTCTCTGTCTCTCTGTCTCTCTGTCTCTCTGTCTCTCTCTCTCTCTCTCTCTCTCTCTCTCTCTCTCTCTCTCTCTCACACACACACACACACACATACACACACACTTCCATTCATTACAGAGCTTCGGAAGATGCTGAAGGAGCTGCTTCACTTACTGTCACCCTGACGTAAGAGTCCATCCACAGGGCCTTCACCTGTGTGCCAGGTGTATTGTAGGCCCTCTGAGGCCTTGGCCTGCCACCCATTCGAGCCTGAGAACACAAGGAACACTACCAGGCCCACTGTGCGCCCGCGTTGGTCATTTTGCATGTGCTGTCCTGTTTGGGCCTTGTGATGACCCTGGGGAGAAAGAAGATGTTGGCAGAAGAGTGCGGGGTGGGGGCTTGGGCAAGCGAAGTGACCTGCCGAAATCTCCCAGCCGTTAGTGCCAGAGCCCGGTCTGGTTTAACTATGCTCCTCGATGAGCCCAACCCATAGCCACTCCCCAAGGCAGGGGCAGGTCTTTCCCTCTAAGTGCTTCCCTCACATTCCAGGAAGTGTTGGATGCTTGGTGATTACGTGTGGAGTGATTGGGCGCTGAGTGAACCAAGAACTTGGACCTGCGTGGTGAAGTACAGACTCCTCCACCAGCCTGACTGTGCTCGTATGCAGAGCTGCCAGCCGATGGACAGACTGTGCTTTCCCACTGGCCAGTCCCAGCCAGCGTAACTCAGCCCCTTGCCATTTTAAGGGTGGCCGGGCGAGTGTGTTCAGTGCAGCCCCAGGGGGTTCAGTGAGGCCCAGGAGGGAGGGGCTGAGCCAGACCTCGGGCACTCCACAGAGCAGAAGGGGCCTTGACAAGCCAGTGGAAGGTAAGATTCCCAGAAGGCCGTGCTCCCAGCCTGGGAACTCTGCCTGCCAGTTAATAAATTGTTTATTACACCCTTGACAGTGCCCTCTACCCACCCGGATCCTGTGGGCTTGCAGGAGAGGGGCAGGGCTGGCTGAGGGTCTGGGTCTTCCAGGGTGGGGGCACTGGGAACTTGGAGCAAGCCATCCTCCTCCTGCCCATCCTGGCCCACTGGACCAGCACACTTGCCCATTCCCCGGAGGCCCTGGTCTCTACTGCAAAGGGCAGTGGAACAGAAATCCCCCGCTTAGGGTATCTTCACCTCACTTCCCTGAGCTTCTTTTCCAAGGCTTCTTCTAGGGAATTCTAGTGCTCCTGCAGCAGGACGTGCCGTCCTCAGAGCTTTTCAGGCACTGCAGCCTGGTAGACTTTAGGAATGGTTAATCTTGCTCGTCAACTGGGTTGGCCTAAGAGGTGCCTAAGAGATTAAACTGCTGAGTGCATGGGTCACAGGGCCTGACCTTGGGGGCTGCATCTTGTCCCTGCCCTTCCTCTTGGGCTCTTCTGCCCTCTGCTTCCTAGATGCCGTGAGTTGAGCAGCTTTGCTCCGCCAGGTCCTTCCGCCCTGCTGTTTCTGCCTGGGAGCAACCAACCAGGAACTGAAACCGTGAACCAAAATGAAGTTCTCTTCCTATAAGCCCAGAGGTCAGGTGTTTTGTCCCAGCAAGAGGAAGATGAGTGATAAACCCTTGGGAGGGACAAGTGAGGGCACAGTGTCCCGTTGGCTTGGGTGACAGTTGGCATGAGAATCATGGTGTCTCTGGCTTTCCTGCCCTCTCCCTGTATCGGGGTGGTATCTGCTCGTGGCACAGAGCACCTCATGCAGAAATACCTGTGAGTCAGCTCTGAGCTGCTCGCCAGTCCTGTGATGTTCCCAGAGTGTTTCTGCTCCCCTTTTACAGCTGGAGGAGCTGAGGCAGATGTGGGAAGAGGGTGACCAGCCTGTGTTACCTCCTGGGAGTGGTAATGTTGCTGTCTGAATTTTCACCCACACCAGCACTTTGACTCTGTTGCTGCAAGTTGGTGACTGAGAAAGATAAAGAACAGAAGCATTCTAGACTATTCTGGATTATCCTGAGAGGGTACCCTGTTTCCCCTCAGCAGGGGAGTAGGAGCAGCGGCTGTAGCTCTGATTGGGCAGAGAGCGTAAGGAAGTGTTCCCCTCCATCCTGTGCACAGAGAAGGAAGCTACTGCTCCCAGACATTCAGCAAAGCTGGAACCAAGTGGGCCAGACCACACCACAAAGGTGGAAATCAGGGCTAAGCCAGGACAGGCCAGTGGCCAAGTTAGAAATTAATTTCAGTAGTCACTCTACCTAGTGACCCAGTGACCCAGCTCGCCTCTCCTGGGCAGGGACATTCTAAAGACACCCAGCCACCTTCGCTCTGCCCTCTGTGCCCATCAGGTCTTTGACCCCGGGTACCTGAGCCACCCTCCGTGCCCGGAGTGTATCATACTCCCCCCTGGATGCTCCTGTGGAGGGACAGCTGGGGCCAGTCTTCCCTATAAGGGAAATTCCAGATCCCACCAAATTCCAAATTCCATGGCCTTATCTGGCACCATTCTGTCTGGCCTTTGATGGGCTCCCCAGTGTGAGAGGAAAGGCTTTCCCCCAGCCCCGCCCCCTGGGTGTGTCCTAGGCTTGAACCTTGGCTGGAACACACCAGGTTATTTACAGGGAGAGCAACAGGCAACTGGCATTTGGAGGTGGAGGGACAATGGGCTTGACAGCAACCAGTAAGCTCCGTGGGGGAAGTCCTTGCCCTGTTTAACCCTTTCAGGGCTGAGATGCCACATCCAAGCAGATTGCTTTCCACCTTTGAGCCTCAGTTTCCCCACCCTGTTCAATGAGAGGGGTGGAATAGTGAGTTCATGTTCCTTACAGCCTTCAGCTCTATGTTGTCTAAAGTTCTCTGAGCCCAACAGCCAGTAGAACTTCCTGAGGGACTGAAGGGGCAGCTGTGACAACCACTGGCCTGTCCCAAGCATTTCCGGTCCAGCCAGGCACTCTTAAACATGGAGCAGTAGCAGATTGGCAAGAGTGGGGTCTGTGCTCACAGGAACGAGCGTGCGTCCCATATCAGTGAATGTGCCCCTTCGTGGAGTGCTGTCCCCCTGGACTTGCCACAGCCGGCCCCTTCTTATCCTCCGGATCTCAGCTCAAACATCCCCTCCTCAGAGAGCACTCCCTAACCTGTGCTCTTTCACTTCGCTACTACCATCAGGATTGTTATGTGTACCCAACATAGGTGTTTGCTGGCTTAGCACCTGGCTCCCCATGCCAGGAGAGCAGGACCTTGCCACACACTCCATAATGTACCCCTGATGCCCAGAACCATGCCCTGTACAGAGTGCATCCTCAGTAAATAACCAACATTGTACCTAAGAGTCAGGTTTTGGGGGTCTGGGCCAGGCTTGGGCATACAGGCTTTGACAAATCACCTCAGGTAATTCTAGGTTGCTGTTTCTCAACCTTAGCTGAACAATAGATCACCTGGCACTTAGGTCTACCTGGAGGCTCTGACTCAGTGGGTTGTAAGGCCAGGCGTGGGCATTGGGACCTTTCTGTTTTCTATTGCGCAGATAAGGTAAAGATCCCAGGATCAGGTGATGTCCAAAGCTCTCTGATCCCAATTTCTGCCATTCTTGGAGAGCCCTGCAAAGTTAACCTACTGTGTGTTCTACAAGGCAAACTCAATTGCCCATCGGGTGTTTGTCTCACCAAACCCTCCTGGGAAAACAATACCCTTGTAGGTGAGTGGAGATTCTCTGATGACTTCCGGGGTTGGTGGCCCTGGGCACCAACAACCCAAGCACCTTTTTCTGGCAAGACAGCTGAACTGTGTTGGAACCTGTCTCTTCTCCTCCCCTGATAGCACATAGTTTTAAATAAGATCTTCATTTACCAGAAGTTCACACCACAGCTTATGTGTTATATGAGAAGCAGCAATCTTGTGCTCATGGGGGAATGCTGTTCTGACACACAGTCAGAGGGGGCTGGAGGAGAAGCGACTGAGGGGTGGTGCCTGAGGGAGGAGGAACTTGCAGAATCCGAGCTAGTGGCCCAGCCCCAGCCCTGGCAGTGCCAGGCTCCTCTTGGCTCAGCACGTGGCTGGTGGGGGAGGTACCACTGATCTGTGAGCTGACCTCAGGCTGCTGGAAGGCTTGGAGCCGGATGGCGTATGACGTCGCCACAAGTTCCGCCAGTTGGCACCCCCAGCATTGCACTGGGTCATTTACATGTCGTCAGCCAGCTAATAAGGGGCTCTTGCTGCTGATTTATTAGTTGCCTCCTGCCTTCCTTAGAAGCTGTGACAAGAAAGGGATTTGATGATCATGGGCAGACATCAGTCCCCTCCTGCCTCTGTTCTGCCCAGTCCAGCCCATGCAGCCAGTAAATGAATAAACAAATTCCAGTTGTGCGGGACTTTATAATTTCCCTGGTGTTTCCTGCAATCCTCCCAGCCAGGCTGTGAGTGGGTCTGATAACTTTGCTTGTGCTGAGTATTGAGAAACTGAGGCACGGGGAGTTTGGGTACTTTGCACACAAAGCTGTGAACTTATATCCAGCTCTGCCTGCATCTGGCTGGAACCAGCAGGCAGGTCAGTGTCACATCTCTAAATGTGGTCTAGGGTATTTTTACTCCCAGGACATATGTCTCATCTGGTGGCCTGAAAGCTGAGAAATCAAGAATCAAGGACCATTTGCCCTGTGACCTTGAGCTAGCCTGCTTCTGCAGGCCTCTGTTTCCCTGAAGATAAACCGAGAGTTGGCTTTGGCTTCTTTCGGGAAGGTGGGGCCTGCAGCTCTCTCTTGCAGGTTTTCCAATGCATCTTGGCTGTGAGGAGGTGGGGGAAGGAGGTCCTCTGCCAGACCCATCACAGGGTCTGCGGAACAAGGCTGATGTGCCTGTAATAAATACTGAGCTGACAGATGCTAAGCCGCATCCCCAACCTATGAATAAATAAAAAGTTGCCCAGAATAACAGCCCGGAAAAGCTGGAGTCTCCAGCCATCTCTCACCTTTGCCCCTCCTTCTGGCCAGGCCTGTTCACCTACCACATCTCCGTACTGTGAAGTCCTGTGATTTGTGGATCACCCTGCGGACACAAGGCCCCATCCGAAAACCGGCTTTCCACACCTGAGGCAGAACATGCCCTTCCCAACTGGCATTTTCTAGATGGTACCTTGCTGAGGATCCCAGCAGCTGGTGTAGGGCACTGTTCTCTGCAGCTGGTGAGGGCTCCAAGCTGGAGCTGGTCAAAAAACTTGGCCAGAGTCTCACAGCTTCAATGGGGCACCACCAGTTCAGGTCCCCCTCCCAGGGGGTGGGCACCTCAGCCCCCTTCCGTGTTCTGTTTGTAGAGGCTCCAGACCAGTCTGAACACATCAGGGAGACCTGTGCTGAAAGCTGGCTGGAGTGGGCAGAACTGGGCGTCCAGGTCTCCTCCCCAGCAGGCCAGATTCCTGTCGGCCTGATCAGGACCAGCCACCCCTCCCCCACTTCCCCAGGGCTCAGGGGGTCCCCTCCACCCTCCCCGGCTGCAGAAGCTAGGGCTGTAGCAGGACTCCCTGCCCCGCTGCTGCTGCCTCTGACATTCCGCCCTAGAAGATAAGGATCCTGTCTGGCGCCTGAGTGCTTTTTTCCCTCCTTCTTTCCGAATCTGTTCCCTGATTATCTGCAGACAGCCCCTCACCAGGGGGCCACCAGGGAGAGGGCCCAGACCTCAGAGAAAAACAAGAGGGCTGGGACGGAGAGAGGCCTAGCAGCCACCAACCAACTGCCCCCACCCAGCACCATTTACTAAGCTGAGCCGAGCCCCCCCAGCTCAGTGTAGAGCTGAGGACTGTTTTCCCTGGGTCAGACTGATCCACTTCAAGTGGCTGTGTGGCCTGGGGGCCGTGCCAGAGTGGGCCAGGGTGGAGACAGAGGGTGGGGTCACTTCCGTGGTCAGCGTTCCCCAGCACTGCGCCTGGACTATGCCCAGAGGGGATGTGGTGGAGGGTGAGCCAGACAGACAGGCCACATCCTGTGGGAGACATTGGCCCTTCCCAGGCCAGGCGGGGACGGAGGACCATTAGGAACAGGAATGGAGTCCTGGGGGGCTCCCAGAGCCGCCCCCTGCAGCTCCGGAGGCTGGTCTTAAGGATGGCCAGAACTGCTATGGCCCCTGACCTCAGCCTGAAAAGGAGAGGCTACTCCCCACAGCTGGCCTGAAACCAAAACCTCATTTAGGCAGCAGACAGGGGGACCAGTTCAGAATGGAAGGGAACAGCCTCACCTCTCCCACTGGCACATCGAAATCTCTTCTTTATCTCTTGGAGTCTGCGTTGTGACTGCGGCAGTGCACTTTGGGAGCCCTAGGTTCAGGACCATGCTCAGCCACTAACATGCTGTGTGACTTTGGACAAGTTCCTGTCTCTCTCTGGGCCTGACACGTATCAGCTGAGAACATGAGGAGGCAGGGTGGGAGCAGGAGGAAACAGTGGAGACATGAGCCCACAGACACTCTCTTTCCCAAGCTTTTCAGATGTCCAGGGGTTGTTGGATAGCTTCATGAGATGTTGGCTTGGAGTAGATGCTGCATAAATAGGAGTCCAGCCCTGGGCAGGGACCCTGGCACTGGGGAAAGCCAGTGTGAGGAGGTGCAGCAGGTTCCCTCCATGGCAGTTCAGACACTGTGCAGGCTTTGAAAAGGACCCCACACTTTCCCTGCCCCCAACCCCCCCACCCTCTAAAGATCCATCTGGGGGGAAGGGAAGCGATGATGCAAGACCATTTTTTATGGCTTCCTGGCCCCAGAGCCAGAGCCTGAGGATCAGGTGGTGCGGGCTGGATTCCTGGGCCTCCCCCTTGGAGCCTTTCAGCTCGTAAAAATGTGCAGCCTGGGGCTGGGAGGAGTCATCCACTAAGCTGTCAGTACAGTACCCACTTAGTCTTAAAGTGCTTCTCAGAGCTGGGCCCCGGGCTCCCCCACCCACCTTGACCTCCCTGCCCAGGCCCCCACCATAGCCCCCGGCCACTGGGGCATCCTCCCCAACCTCACTGAGCTGTGCCGGGGTTTCCCCTCTGTTGTGCTTCTCCTTGGGGGAATGAATGGGGAGACCCAGGCTCAGGAGCCCCTGAAGCTGTGTGGTGGCCTTAAGGGCCCAAGGGGGATAAAACCCTGAGAACAGTGAGCCCCTTCCTGTGCATAGTACCTTTCTCTGTGCCTAGATCCGAGTGGACTCAAAACTGCTCCCCAAAGAGCTCATGAAATTGTGCTTAGGAATGAGAAGAGGATGCCCTTGTAGAGAGAGATCACACTTTCTCTCCTTCGGAGGAGAGATCTCCATGGTTGGGAGGCTGAACCCTTCCCTGAGAAGGGTGGACTCCGAGATGTGGGCGGGGCTGCAAGATGTGGGCGGGACTCAGATGTGAGAGGGGCTCCGAGATGTGGGCGGGGCTCCAGAAAAAGGCTGAAGTGGGGACAGGTGGGCAGGGGGCCCTACCCAGAGTGGAGGAAGGTCGGGGCTCCAGGGTGGCTGTGGAACAGCAGAGGCCAAAGAGAGATCCTTGATCCCTTTGGGTGTGAGAGCTCATGAATCCTGTAAGCAGAGGCCTCCTGGAGACCAGGTCCATACTCCCCAAGGACCCCCAGCTCTGGTAACAGACTGGGTTCACATCCTACCCGCCCCACTAATTGGCCAGGTGACCCTGACAAATTATTTAGCTCATCTGAGTTATTCATTCATCTGAGTTATTCACTCATCTTCAACCACAAAAGGAATTAATAGCAATCAGCCCCGTAACATGATTATGAAATTTCAATGAGGGTATACAGGAGAAGCAGTCTCCCTCTTTGCTTAGGGGTCTCTGGCATCAGTAGCCTAGATTGGAAACTCGTGTCTGCCTGTCCTAACCACCAGCCCTTACTTACTGATCACCCTCCCACCTCTCCAGACCTGTTTCCTCCTTGTAAAGTGGAGGTGAAGACAGAGAGATTCCAGTGAATCCACACATGAAAGCCCTCCAATGAAGCCTGGCACATCCCACATGCCAGTTACTGTGTTTGCTGTTAAAGTACTTACACACCAGGGCAAAGTAGGTGTGCAGTAAAGTTTGTGTTGGAAGCCTCCTGTCTCAGTCATGGCCTCTATAATGGAAGGAGCAGCTTTATGGGGAGTGGGGATGCTTCTTACAGGTACTTCCTAAGTCCTTTTTTCTGTCTTTGGAAACATTCAGCTAGGTGGGTCTGGAGGAGGAGGAGGAGTGGTAACCTGAACTGGGGAGGTGGGGAGAGGCCATTGTCACTCAGGTAATTGGGGACTGGGAATCTCCTCTGTCTTCCCACGGGGGTGGGAGGGAAGGAGGCTTCCTCCATTGCCTCATTAACTTTACCACAAATAGCCCAACTCCCTGTGACTCCCTCAGGCAGAAATCTGGGGCCAGTCAGAACTGAGTAAATGGGAGTGTGATCATTAAAACCAAGAAGGCCGCGGTCTCTGCCCAGGTGGACAGCCTGCTCCCTGTTGGACCCCAGCCTGCCTCCCCATGAGGTGAAGCTGCACACAGAAATCAGGTAGACCGTTCTGGAGTTTGGTCAAGGCCCATGGAGGCAGAACTGTGCACAGGTCACTTCAGAGACGCTCTGCATTTGCAGCAGAGGACTTCGCACCTACCTCACAATGTCCAGCATTGCCCATAGACTTAGCAGGAGATATGTGGCCCCTCCGTACTACCTACTCTGCTTGCTTCTGTGTCTCCTCCCTTCTGTGGCAGGCTCAAGCTGTGGGCATGAGTCTCTCATATGTGTCCCCTGTGTCTACCCAGGCTTCGGAGGGAAGGGTCTGGGCTTCCTTGTGCTCAGTTCTGCGAACTGAGGCCTGCTAACTCGGTGCTTGCTTCCCTCTCTTGGGCTGCCCTGGTCTGGTAGTGGGGAGGGCGAGGTCAGGCTTGAGTAGCCTGTCCTCCTGTCACTCTAAGCCCATCCTCTGTCCCTAGGGAGATTGTAACCCAAGGGCAGCCAACTGCTCCCCTCCGTCAGGTAGGTGACCAAAGCTTCTCTCCTAGTGGTCTAATGTTGGGCTGACAAGCAGCAGGGTGGTTTGGGGGCTGTGGGATGGGAATGCTCCCACCAAAACCTGGTTATGGGGAAAGGGTCCCTGCAGGTCCAGAGGCCATGCACAGAGAATGAATGAGGCAGAGGAGAATGGCAGGGCAGCAGGCTGTGGCTCCTCACACTGATCTCTGGCAGGTCCTTTCATCTCATATTCCCCATCCCTAGCAGTTCCTGCCCTCTGGAGGGCAGTGAGGGTCTGTGGGAAATGTGCTGCCACACTGCCTGCTGTGCTCTTCCCAGTGCTGATATTAGCGTTTGGTGCATAGCAGGACGGAGCCCGGCTGGAGTACCTCGTGCCTCTTGCAAGAGCATAGTGCCCTTGGCAGTGGGCAGCAAGCCTCTGCTGAACAAGTGGGCCCCAGGTGGAGGCCAGTGTCACCAGATTCCTGGTGTCCCAACAGATTCCTTGGGCCAGTGTCCCAGATTTCTGTCCCATGGGTTCTATGTGAGCATGCACAGACCTGGACTGGGAAGGACCAGGTCGACTCTAGGCATGCAGATTGCCAGGGCTGTCCACGGGAGCTGCTGCTCTTGAGAGGACTGGCCTTGAATGTGTGGGAAGCTGAGCGGGTACCCTGTATGGTTGTGTGGGGGCAGGACAGATTGGGCTGGGGGTGGGGTGAGGCATGGTAGATGCAGCCCCTGTATGATGGACCTAGGATCCTCAGGAGGACAGTCAGAAAGGCTCTCCAGGAAGGAGGATCAGTGTCCTTGAGAACTGGAGACTCCAGCGGTGCCCATCGGTGCTCATAGTCTGTTTCTGTTGGGCTCAAGCTGTGGGCCTGAGGCCAGCAGGTGGGCATGGATGGCAAGGTCTGAAGGTCTCACCCCCATCTCCTGTCCTGCTTTGTGCTTCCTCATACTCCAGCCTCCCAAGGGGCCCACACAATAGCTTCCTTCCAGGGTCATGGGTGACCAGAGGCCATCAGCAATGATTTCCTCCAGGCCCGGCATACACTGTCCTCCCACACCCTGACTACCTCTTTGCTACTCCATCTCGTTTCTAAGAGACCCAGGGGAGGATGGGGCAGGGGAAAAGCAGAGGCGTGTTTGAGTTTCTGGCCATCTGTCTGTCTAGCCAGACAGAGTGGCTGTGGCTGAGAAGCCAGAACAAGGTTCCTTAACAGCCCATAGAAGAGACAAAGCAGGGGGCTGGCGATTTAGCTCAGCGGCAAAGCGCCTGCCTGGCAAGCGCAAGGTCGTGAGTTCAGTTCCCGGTACCAGAGAAAAACCTAAAAAAAAAAAAGAGACAAAGCAGGCTTCTGAGTACCAGTCCCCAGGGGCCAAGGAGCCTTTTGGTGGAAACTCTGCCTGGAGGGCAAGTCTTGGAGTGGCCTTCTAAGCCTCTCTCAATTTAATAGCCTGGGAGTTAGGATTCTGTGATTTGTTGGTTGGTCTGGGTTTGGACTTGGTACAAGTCCATCATCCAGGTGTGCTGGAATTGCTCTGTGCACGCTGCCTGTGTTGATGCCATTGTAGGCAGGAACTGTACCCCCCTTTTACAGATGAGGAATCTGAGGCTCAGAGAAGTCAGGCACTTGGTTGGGGTTTCACATCCTGGACCCAGATCTCCTAAGGCCCCTGCATTTTGAGACCCAGTTTCCTGTGACTCACATCAGCTGGAGGGGAGGCTGCTTTGGCCGCCCCAAAAAGCCTATGTCAAAGAAGCCCCCTCAAGGGACAATAACTGAGTGGCTGCCATAATACTCTCCACATAGACTCCTACCAAAGCATCTGACACCTCACTTGCTTCTGTCTGCTCTTCAGCCCTACCCCATCATGTCAGAGTACCAGCTTGTATCACAGAACCTGACCGATGGCATCCACAGTAGCATGGGTCTGCCTAGGGAACAAGGCAGGGACCATAGTGAGTGCTAGGGCCAAGAGCCAGGCCTTGGGACTGACCTCGCAGTCCTCCTCTGGAGAGCACCACCTAGGAAGCCTAGGTGCCCCTGCACTGTCTGACTAGAGGGAGGGCAGAGAAGGAAATGTGCTTATCAGCTTACCTCACTGTCCCCAGCAGGACTGGGGCCTTGAACTGGCTGGATTTGAACAAGACAGAAGTCACTGGCACCAAGACAGCAGGCCCATCTCCCCCTTGGCCCGGCATTCCACCCAAGGCAATGCCCAAAACCATTCAGTGCCACCCAGAGACAAGATCACAGGGATGTCCTTGGGCCATAAGGTGAAGCCAGGTCCATAGTCGTCAGAAACTCCTAACGGTGAGGATAGTAACAGTCCAGGTGGCATTCTGCATATCACAGTGCATACGCTCATAGCCTGGTGAGGCTTTTGCTGGCCTAGCATCCCCTGGCGAGGACGTGAGAAGCACTGGCTGACAGGGAAATGCTCATGTGCAGCCCAGTGCCCAGAGAGCCTGCAGGACGGCCACCTGCCCATCTGCTTTGTGGAGGCCCAGGCCTTCCCAGGTATGAAGTGGGTGGGGAGTGATGTCCAGATGTCCAGTTTGTCTCAGCCTCCTCTGTCCTCCTTCCTGGGTAATGCCGACTGGCCAGGTCCTGAGCTTGCTGTTTCACACATGAGTGTAGCTGAGCTGGTCCCCCTTGTACAGATGAAACTGAGGCTTGGGGTGCCCCAAATACCATGGTCGTAAAATAGTGAAATCTATCATGAGGTGCTTTGAGGTCCCAGAGCACGTTCCATCGAAACAGGAGAGCCTACCAAGAGACAAGAGAGGCCGAACAGCCAAACAGGCAGCTCCTTCTTTATATGTGTCCTACACCATCAGGCCAAGATGCCCTCTTCTCGCTTGGGGGTGGGGAGGATGCCAGAGAGTATCACTGTCTCTACGGTCCCCTGAGAGGGACAGATACAGCGTGTGTACATGAGCTCCCCAAGGAGTCTCTTTGCAGCTGGAATGCAGTGACCCTGAAGCTCAGGCCTTTGTATGGCTATTGTCTCCTGCACGGCCCTGGTTGTCCTTGCATAGTGTTGTGGCTCTGGCTTGGCAGAGCAAGAGGCCTGCTGCCCCTTCTTGCACATACGTTCCTGTGGAGCCCTAGGTCTCAGCTCACAGTCAGTGGTCCCTGGAAGCCACACATATGTATAGGAGGCACTTTGGTGAGGCCTGAATGAGGGGAGAGTAGGCCACATGTATTACCCTCTTGCCCTGAGCTCAATCCTGCCAGCCACAGAACACCAGGTGTGCCCTTGCCCTCCAGCAGGTAGGACTATGGAACACCAGATGAGGACCCCAGCTCATCTACTGAGCTGTCTGGGGGCTACTTTGGTGTCAAACAAAAAGAATCTGGGCTTTGTACTTAATTTCCCACTTATCCACCTTCCTCAAGAGCATCCCTGTGATAATAGAAAGATTCTCTGTACTGTCCAATATGGCAGCTACTTAGGGCTATAGCCCACTGGAAACATATCTAGTGCAGGGAAGGATCAAAACTTCTAATTTCAGTTATGCAGCCACACATGGCATACAGCACTGAAGGCTTCTGGGAGGATGCCATCCATTAAGTGCCCAGCACAGAGGAACCACTCAGCCGGGACTGCTTTCCTTCCCCAAGTCCCAGGGCTGTGGTCAAGGGTTGCTTGTCCCAAGAAGGCCTTCTGCACCTGGGAGAGAAGAAAGTAACACCTACAACGACAATGGTCACCTAAGGTCATAGGGCAGGGACTACTTTTAAAATCTGGACCTCATAATAACATTTGTTGAGTGCTAACCAAACACTAAGCATGGTAGAAGGGCCTTACTTGTCATGCTACTTAACTCTTGAGGATAAGCATTCTTCTCATTTTATGGTCGAGCACATTGAAGGCTACACTGAGCACTTAGCTTGCCCAAGGTCACAGAGCTAGTGTTCAGTAGCACCAGGGTCTGCACCTGGGTGTCTGTCTCCAGAGTCTGTGCTCTTTACCCAAACTCACATTGCTGTATTTATTTATTCACCACCTGTGCTTCTGGGTTCAGTACTAGGCTAGAAATTTTGGAGACCAGAAATGTATAACAGAGGATCTCCTTGAAGGACCCCTGTAACCCACACACACCACTTTGCCATACAGAAATGATGACATGTGCTCCAATGTCCAACCAACAAGAGCCCCAAGCCCTGTCTCCATGGGGTGGTGGTTTCCATGGGGTGGCGGCAGGCCTGTTCACACGGGAGAAAGTGGCTCCCCACACTGGGAACTCAGGTTATGTGGCCACACCCAAAGCGTGGATACTGAGGTTTGATATTGTCTCCTAAAATGACACCCTGCACCTTGCCCATCACCTAGCACCACAGAAAGCCAGCGGTATGTATCAGCTGGACAGGTAATCTCTAGTGCGCTCTTCTGGGTCACACCCCACTTTACAGAGGAGGAAACCAGGGTGCGAGGAGATGGAGAACCCGGACAGAGCAAGTTGGTCCTGTGCTCCTGAGGAGCCAGGCTGTCCACATTTCCTTTAGCTGCTGGTCCAGGATCACCAGGGAGCAGGTGGAAGGAACACACGCGGCCTGCGCACTGAGGACTGCAAGTCATAAATACAGCAGCATCCAGGAGGAGCGGGGGAGGAGGGAAGGATGCTGACAGGAGGATGTCCGCTTCCCAGAACGTGTGTTCGCAGGGAGCCGAGTTGTGCCGGGTGCCCGGGACTACCCGTGTGTCTTTGCGTGCGTGTGTGCCTGTGTGTGTGCATGTTGTGAGCTGTGCCACGGGCGGGGGCATGATGGCGTGGCAGTGTGTAACTGTGGGTGACCACAGCATGCAGGCCGTCTCCATTTCCCTCCGGCCCTCCCCAACCCACTTCCCCGTTCTCCGTTTTCCAGCAGCCAGATGTCTCCCAGATGTTTCTCACTTCCTGCCTGGCTCCGTGCAGTGCGTGTGTGTGTTTATTTTGGACAGCCCACTAAATAATAACCATTTTAAGAGAAGCTTTTCATAACCTCGTTCCCACGAGGAGTCAGAGTTCAGGAAATAATCCCAACTCTATTCACTATTGTCCCCAGGCTCTCTCCTCTCTGACCTCCATCCCCCACACTCAAGGACCACTTTGGAAAGGATTCTCTTTCTCCTGTGTGATGTGTGCTATGTCTGTCATGCTGGCTCTCTGGCAAGCTGGGGCTCAGAGCTGCTGGTCCCTTAGAGCTTTGCTACAGCCTTACCTGGAAGCTTGCTAGGAATGCCGGGACCCAGCGCTGCCCCAGACCTGAGCCAGAGGCATCAATGTGACAGATCTCAGGGGATCACTACCTACCTGCAGCTCTGCCTTGTTGCTGGGGCTGGCAGGTAGGGAGGCCTGGGGATAGACTTAGAGGCCCTCAGCCTCAGAATTTGGGGTTTGAACTCTCCTCCTGGGTATGCTAGGGGAGGAGGCAGCCCTGAAGCCTCAGGTGGGGGTGAGGCAAGGGGGTGGATTCACCCAGAAGATATGCCTCCAACTCTGGCGGGCAGTAGAGCACAGGCCAGAAGCCATGCCAACCTGGCCATGCAGCAGGGTAAAATTATTTGGGTGCTGCCTGCTTTTTGGGCTCCTCCAGTCCCTTCCCATCCCCAGCTGCCTCTGCAGATTGGCCTGCTCTCTCTGTCTGCAGATATTCTTGATACCTGGGGTCCTCCGCCCTGCAGGGCTGGCATGGAGTGTGGTTCTTCTGTCAGTGTGTGACCCGGCTTGCAGTCTTGGCCCCTAGCAAATGAATGAGGCATGATGGCACTCTTCTGTAATCTCCGCTACCGGAGAAGCTGAGGCAGGAGGATCACAAGTTTGAGCCCACCCTGGGCAACTTAGCCAGACACTGTCTCAAAACAAAATTTTTCAAAGGGCTAGGGATGTAGCTCTGTGTGAAAGCTCCAGGTTCAATCCCCAGGGACCCCACAACCACCAAAAAAAGCAAATAGTGCTGGTGCTGCTTATCTCCCGAGGGACCAGAGGAGCCCTGACTGTGATGGTTGTGTAAACCGTCCAATGCTCTACATGCGCCTGGAGCTTAGGTCTTCCTTCTCCAATCTCAGCAAGGGAGTGAGGATGGCAGGTAGGCTGCCCAGGGTGGAGGCAGTAGACAGAGACCAGGCCAGGACACTAACCAGCTAGTGGCTCAGCGGGGGAAACAAGGTTCCCACCTGGGGAAGGTTAGCAACACCAGTGAGCACCCCTCCCCGCAACTGGGTAGAGTTGGCAAGGCATCTTGGACAGGGTAGGGGGTGAGGAGAGGAAGGTGTACTGCAGCCCCAGAGAAGGGCAACTCTGAGGGGACACAGGGGACATGGAGAAGTCCCAGCAAGGTGGGGGACCCCAGGGCAGGGGATCATGAGGTTCGCTCCAGAGGGATGGCTCTGGCTTTCCAGCCAGGGACAGGTGAGAACTGGTGGGATAGGGCTCAGGATGGTGGGGGTCCCCTCAGGGAGGTGGGGCTGCCTACAGCTGCTCTGGGCTCCTTCCCTACAGAAAGTGGTCTGGGCCAGATGTCAGCAGAGTACACTGTGAGTATCTAGGCATCAGGGACCAGTGAAGGGATGATTTGGTGAGTGACTGGCTAGGGAAGGAAGGAAGGAAGGGAGGAAGGGTGGGAGGGAGGGAGGGGAAGGAAGGAAGGGAGAGGACAGACAGACATCTGGATGGGTGGGTAAATATATGGACAGAGGGAAGGAGAAGTGAGAGGTTGAAAGAATGAGTAGAATCATCCCAACACTGTCAGGACCTGCTGACCCCACCCTTGTCCCAGAGGGAGATAAAGCTGAGACTGTATCTGTCATTGGATAAGGTTCAGCTCCAGACCCAGGGGGCCACCCCCCTCTGGGCAAGTCCTTAACATTCCAGTTTCACTGTGCTGACTTGGCCATACTCCCTCTGACCAGGACCTACCCTGCAGGCTGCCCTGGGCCCGCCTAACCCTCACCTGCTGCTCAGAGCAGCGTCTCAGCCCTGGCCTATGCCCAGATTTCTGCACAGACCCAGTGAGACAGTCCATAGTCCTGATTTTCCACTAGGGATATGTCTGGGCCCAGCAAGTTGTCCAGGAAGCTCACCATCAGACACTAATAGAGCACCTGCTGTTTGACAGAGGTTCTTTAAGACAAAGAGGGTAGTAAAGGTCCGTCCCTCCCTGCCCCTAAAGGTACCACTGCTATCTGAAGACAAAGGTCATATATAGGTGGCAGCCGCTTAGGCCACAGAGTGAATGTCCCCAGAACATCAGGGAAGGTGTCCTGGGTCAGATGCTTGTGTGTAAGGAAGCTATGTGTAAAGAGGGGCTTGAGGCCCATAGAGCTGGCATTGTTCCACCTGGCCACCCCTCCAGAAGCCCCCCCACCCAACAACATTGGACATGCTGGGAGGAGAGGGATCAGCAGGCCTGGCTTTTTTTTTCTGGCCCACAGCGGACTCTACTGTTGGACAGGGCCCTAGACGTTACACACACATCAGCTGGGGGCCTCACCCTCTGGGCTCCCCAGACCTGACCCTCTGCACTCTAACCTGGCACCTACTTCCCACCTAGGATGGGCTGTTTCAGAGACCTGACTGTGGGCCTTCCTTGCCTCTGTGCCCCCAGAACCTGACCAGGACATGAGCAGTGACCAGATAGAACCTTTGCATGGCCAGAGTTCTGTGCCATAGAAGTAGGAGAAAGCTGGCAGCAGCTTCCCTAGAAATCAGACAGAGGGCCTAGGAAGAGGTTTGCTTCCTTATCTAGTGCACCCTGGGATAGGGGACCCAAGCAAAGTAAGGCTGTCTAGTGATTTGAGAGTCTTACTTGTGTCCTGGTGATGCCCCAGGACCTGAGCCCTCCATCTTAAGACCTCAGGGAAAGGAAGAAAGGATGGAGGAGTCCTTGTCTGACTTGCTGCTCCTTCACCTCCTCCTGGTGGCCTTTCTTTTCCCGCTGTGTCACAGAGGGTGGCCTCAATGACACCTCCTAGCATCACTCCCTTTTCCAGCACTGCCTTGCTGGGCTCAGGATTTCTTGGAGAAGGGGATGCTTTTTCACCCTGGAGCGGTGCAGGCACCCAGTCACCAGCTCTCAGCTCCTGGTTGCAGCATCTTGGGGATACTGTGGATCACAGTATCTTGGGGTCTTCTTGGGTCCTGCCTCCAAGGAGCAGAAGCCAAATGAGGCACCCTGCCTGAGCCTTAGGTGTGCAGCAGTGCCTCAGGCCTCAGCAGTGCTTACCAAGCGGGAAAGCCCTCCTGAGAGGCTGTACAAGTAGGAGTGAAGCAATGCAGACAGAGACAGGAGAGAAGGGAGGAAGCCGGGAGCAAGTGCCGGAGATAGGGAGGAAAAGGCCACCTCCCTGCCTCCCCGCCTGCCCCCTTCCCCTGAGTTAGCACTTTTTTTCTGGGCGTTAAACTTAGCTCTTCCTCTTTTCTCCCATTCCTGACTGCCTGTTAAATAATTTAAACATTTTGAGCCTAAAGGACTTCAATTATCCTTTAATTTACATTAGTAATTTATGTATTAGGCAGAATGGACATGCGGTTAGCATAATAGCCCCCAGTAGGCCGCCGAGATCTGCTGTACTCCACGTGCCTAAGAGGCCCATCGTCTTCTTTGTTGTAGAAGTGGCTTCTGCACATGTGTCACACAGACCTGTGCACATGCTCCTGGGTGCACAGGAGAGGATGTCTCTACTCACGGGAAACAGATATACATGCACATGCACAGATGTGAAATGCACTCCTAGCCATACTGCCCTCTCCACCCCCACCTGTGCCACACCACTTCTGAGTTTCCACGGGCCCTGCCTTTGCCTCGGCTGTCCTTGCAGTCCCAAACATAACTCCCCCTGGCAAAGAGGCTGGTGGCCCCAGCATGGCACTCAGATGGGCCATTCTGTGTCCTAGTTCTCTGTCCCTCCTCCTGCAGCCATTCAGGAACCTGACCCCAGGACCGAATGCTCCACACACATGTGACTGTGGTCACGTGACCTGCTCACCTGCCACAGGCTGGCACCACCTGCAAACTCCTTCTCGGGCGTGCTTCCCACCTGGGCCTTGGCACCAGAGCCTGGCAACTTGGCACCAGAATTTGGCACAGCCTGAGATCTTCCCCGACACAGTCCCACTGTCAAAGGGGGATTGCCAGCTCCTGGCTGCCCCCCAAATCCTGGCTCAGCTGCCCCAGCACCAGCTTGCAAGGGCTGAGGGCTTCCCAGGCAATGGGGACAATAGTGACAGAGAGTGATGTCCCTGTGTATGTGTTTCTGAGCTTGTTCAGCTGAGATGGACCCCAGCCCTGAAGGCCAGCACCCCAGTTCCACCCTGTCTAGGCAAAGCATTTAGGCCTAGAGCTGTGCCTTCCAAGCTGTCATTCCTAAGTGCAAGAGAGCCGCTAGCATGGTCCTCAGCTCCCCCTCCTCTCCCCATCTCTACCTCTCAGCCCACAGCGAACAAGGAGGCAGGCAGCACAGTAGGCCATGGAGACATCCATTGGAGGGTGACCTCACACAGAGGGAAACCAAGGCTGTAGGAGAGTGAGTCATAATGTATCCCTATGCCCTTGGGGTACTGACATGGCGCCGGACATCTGTCACTCCTTGAGCAGCTCTGAGCAAAGCTGAGCCACTCACCTGCCAAAGGCCTCTTCTACACAGTGGCCCCAACCTTGTCACCTAAATGCCTATAGTGAGGGTAGTTGTAGTGGAGCAAACATCAAAACCCTTTTCCAGGGCCCCCAAGGTTGATCCCGAGCCCCCAGCTATTCTGCTGGATCCAAACAGGATGCTCCCCTCATGGCTGTTTGCTCTGGCTCCTTCTGAATCCCCCTGCCATCCCCAGCCTGCAGTCTTGTTCTCTCCCTCCTCATCCAGCTGGCCTGGATGGGCAGGTCTGAGCACTTCTCAAGTCCCAGCCTCCTTCTTGATTCTGATAACTTCTTGATTCTGATAACCTGTGCAGTCTGCATTTCCAAACCTCAAGCAGCAGTGACAGAAAAGTGCATCTCAGGTGGTTGTTTCGAAAGCCCAAGGGTGGCTGCCTGGTGTGTCATGTTGAGACAAATTCCACGGCCACATCTGGACTCGTTTGCAAAGGTCAACACCAATTAGCAATGTCTGCTGTGGTATGGGGTGGGGACATGGTGGCATTCATTTCAGGTATTTGCCATCACTGATTCCAGGCCAAATTACAGAGGCTTGTTACTGTTTTATAGTGGTTTCCCAAAGGTTTATCCAACATGTGGGTCCCCAGAACCCAAAAACAAAGCAGATTGTAACTTTTTTTAGAAGTGGGACTATTCCTCCCTAGCTTCCAGGGAGTTAACATGGGTGTAGAGACATAGTAGAAATCAGGGGAGTATTTATGCTAGGGATGGGAAAATTTTAAGAGATCACTGAAGGATAGCAAATAGGTTTCCTCTCCCCCACAACTCTGAACAAACAGTAATGCCTTCTCGGAGTAATGCTGATCTTGAGACTTTCATTGGGCTCTCAGAGTGTTGTAGTTGATTAATGATGTCTGTCATGGGCTCAACCATGGCAGCAGTAGTACTGTGCTATTGTTCTTCTGGAAAGTAGAACTTAGAAAAGATGTAATCAGAAGCATTGTTTGCTTGAATGCTTAAAGAATCCTATTTCCTCCCAGACGATTCCCCTAAGAGGGGTCAAAGCAAGGAAGGCAGAGGTTTCTCCAATTCACTTGTGCCTGTATATAGTGGTTCCCCCTTACCCAGGTAGTTCCTGTCCAACACCCCCAGTGGATGCCCAAAACTGTGAACAGTACTGAAGTCTATATAATCTAGTTTTTTTCTTGTATGTACATGCCTTGATAAAGTTTAATTTATAAATTAAGCACAGTAAGACATTAAGAACAATGACTTACGTAGAGATCTTGACAACTTTAGCATATGATTTTTGTTTCTTTCCTTAATGAGAATTTCCACCTTTTCACTTAAAGCATGCAGTTATTTGCTTCTCTTTGGCATATCTAATTGCTGCATTGCTACTATTGTGCTTCAGGGCCATTACTACATAGACTAGGAATTACTTGAACATAATAATGTGATGCCATGGCAATTCATGTAGTAACTGAGACAGATACTAAGTGGCCAACAGGAGGGTAGCATACACAGTGGGGATACACTGGATATGGAATGATTCACATTTCAGATAGGATGGTGCAAGTGTTTATTGGCTGCTAGGAAGGGCATGCAATTTAAAACTTATGAATTCTTTAGTTCTGGTATTCTCCACTTAATATCTTTGGACGTAGTCAACTGAAACCATGGAAAGCGAAATCATGGATAAGGAATCAACTGTACTCACGCTGTCACTGAAACATACAAAGCTTGTGTGTACATATAGGTACACACATGCACACACACACACACACACACACAACTTGACCTTTTCCTCTGACAGCCTCATCCTCCTTGGATGGTCTGTGGAACCAAGGAAGCCCAGCCTGGCAGACAGTTGATGCGTCTGTCTGGTTCTAGTCCCTACAGCTACAATCTTCATAAGTCTTCATGCAGTTTTTAAACTTTTGCCTTTTATCCTTTCATATGAAGGTGGTTGTTGTATAGAAACACTCTCTACGTGGCATTTAAAGGCAAATTGGATTTTCTTCTGGCCACTGCTCTGGACTTGAGACTCACAGGCTGCAGAGCCATTTACCTCCTCGTGTACGAGAGCAGTTTTCCATTTGCCCCACAGTGGGAAATGGGGGAACCATTGTGTCAGGAAGGTGGCCTCCACAGTAATAAGCTTGCTTTTAAACACTGCAAGTGTTTTAAACATCTCAAGATGTTTCCTACGCACCTGCAGACACAGTGATTAAAATTGCAGAGTACACATAGTCCCTACAAAGATCCTGCGCTCTGTCCCTGCCTAAACCCTGGCCACTCAGCCAGTGTTTGGCAGGTGAAAGAATGAACCAAGAAATAACTCCTGTCCTGGGAGAGCCATACAGCACACCCTGTGGAGCCCAGGCGAGAATTGGGCCTGACATTTATTTTCTGTCAAGATTTTGTGTTGCAATCCATAGGCTGGGGCTATGTATTTTCAGCCTCTATTTCATTGCCTCTCAAATGGACCATACTTCTCTATAACTCTGCATTGTTTAAGTGGGCCAGTGTGACAGTTTTGTGAAGTAAATGTGCTATGTGCTACCTCCCTTCACCCCACCTCCCCCACAAAAAAGTGACTTTTAAATCCAGGTTAAAGTAAGTATTCTTTATATTACAGTATTTGTCCAAATGTCTGTGCTTTAAAAAGGGGGTGGGGAGCAATTAACACCTCTTCAGTGGTGTCTGAATTTTGAGTTTTATCTTTCTACATCTTGCCATTCTGAGCTGCTTATTCATTGTGTGACTCTAGCTGATCTGTTTGTTGCATTCTGTGGGCCTCAGGTTGTCTTCTCTCAAATGGGACCAGTTTGGGCGTGGGCGGCAGAAACTGTGATAGAGAAGCAGGCCATGGAGGGTGGCTCCCTTCGGTGGCTCTGTGCCAGGCTGACAAGGCTTGGCCTGCTGACCAGCTGCCCCAGCACCAGCTCCAAGCCCTCGGTCCCACCGCCCGCTTCTGTTACACAGGCCTCCAGGTTGTCCAGCTCTTTCTCACAATTGTCCTGTGAAGTTGAAGCCAATATTGCACAAAAGAAAAAGCCAGGGCTCTGAGAGGTGGCCAATAATGACCACGACTAGCAGTGCCTTAGCTTTTATTACAGGCCACGCACAGTGCTGGGCCCTGTTGTGGCATGAAGGAAACCGGCCTGGAGAGGTGCAGTGCTGTGCCCGCAGCCAGGCCCCATGGTGCAGCTGGCGCTGTGGGCTATGGGGAGACACAGCCACTGGTGGCTATGAAGTACATTCCAGAGGTGGAAGCAAGTGACTGAGGGGGCGCGGAGACAGCCAGGACTTGACTCCCAGCCTGCAGTCTGTTCTCCAGTGAGGACAGAGGGGGAGACTGGGAGAGAAGAGAGGATTCCCTTGGGAACACAGGAACGGCAGGAGCGGAAGCAGCACCCAGGTCCTGAAACCCCAGGATTCTGTTTAGCTCTTTGCTTCCATGCACCCTAGGCCCCGAGCCCACCTACCCCACCCACCCTTACCAGCCGGGGACCCGAGGTCTGTGCTCTTTGCTCCTCATACTCACTGCAAGTGAGCTCCTGGGGTGCCTCCCAAAGACCACCTCAGCCTGATACCAGAGTGCTGTACCCCTGCCACATTAATCAGTGACTCTCAGAGTTTTGGTATCCTGCCCTTCCCCCAGTACCATGCCCAAGAGATCCTGATGCAAGGAGCAGCAACAGCAGAGCTCCCTAGGTTGAGGTTTTCTTTCCATCTCCTCCTCATCCATTCCTGGGAAATACCTGTAGCAGGTGGGCAGGCTTGCAGGGTGGCAGGTAATGGCGTGGCAATCTGCTGTCACCCTTCTCCCTCACTGTTCGCCCAGGCTACAGTGATGATGGGGGGCAGTGTGTGCTGGTGCCTGAGTTCACTCATTCCCTGGACAATCCAGGCCCCTGCTTCCTGCTCTCTGGGGCCTTACCAGGCTCCCTAGCACCTGGCTGAAAGCGTTTCCAGCAAGTCAGCGCCCCTGGTTTCCCCGGGGCTGCCAAGGAAAGGAGGGACGGGGGAGCTGGGCAGGGGCATGAGCATCTCTTTCCATGGAGACCTCCATAGCCTGGGGACTAGATATGGGCACCCCATCCGTGGACAGGAGACAGGTGCCAGGCAGCCAGGAAGGCTGGCTCACAGATCCATGGGTGTCTCCCAGGAAGCATATGTTCAGGGTGTACCTCACTGGGGGGGGGGGGGAATCAGTGGACAGGCGGAAGGGAGTCCCGAGGACCCCTCCCAACTCCAAGATTATCTTCTTGTGCCACCATGTCACTTAGCTCCTTCCATTTCCCAGATCAGCAGACAGGGAAACTGATGCTTGGAGAAGACAGAAATTTACTCAGGATCACTCAGTCTAGTAGTACTGTTGCAACTAGACCCCAAGGTCTGACTCCTGGTTCAGTGCTCTTTTCACTATAGCAGGTGGATATGCAAATTAATGTAAATTACATGCAAATGATCCTGGCTTCCTACATCTAGCATGAGGGGAACCATGCTTCCTAGTAAAGCTGACTAGGGAGGTCTCCTCCCTTCACAAACTATTAGCTCCTAAAACGTTCATAACAATCATCTTATCCATGCCCAGCAGCAAGGCCTGGGCCCCAACCAACTGTGGCAATTGGGGAGGACTGTAAGGAGGTGGCTGTGGGACCATGGGCACCTAGTGTCCTACTGCTGCTGGGGCAGTATGGGCTGACAATGCCAGGAAACAGCCAGAGGAAGCCTCTGGGATGGGCCCCCAGAGTCTTTGAGATGGCGTGGGGCTGGTGCAAGGAGGTTTTCTCACGAGTCTTGGGAAGGCAGCTCACTGTCCCCAGGCCCCCTGGGTCCCCATCAATAAGCTGGCCTGAATGGAAACACTGAGTTGGGGAGGAAGATTTATTTCCTGGCTTTGGAACTAGCCACTCTCCCTGCCCCCACCTTCCTCCTGGCCAGAGAACAATGAGGCGTCCCCCAAGGGGCCTTCCTGTGGTAACAGGTGCACAGAGCAGAGTGGACAGCCCCTCAGCCCCACAAGTCCAGCCCGAGCTCCTGTGCACTCAATAAGCTAGATTCTGCTATGTTCCAGGACAGCAGTCTCTGGGTCACTTGCCAGAATCCCTGGGGCTCTTGAAACAGCACCAGGGCTGGCCTCTCCCAGTATCTCTGGGTCCAAGAAATGGTTGGTTGGTTAGTTTGTTTATACTGTGCAGATAGCATTGTCATATTTCTCCAAATGATGCGAAACAAAGGCCTGAAAAATAATCACCCATCATCCTACCAGGCCCAACCACTACTTGGTATATTTCCTGTCTGGTTCATGCCTGGCTTCACTTTATGGTACCATCATAAACTTACATTTCATTTTATGCTCTGGTCTGCACTTACCATTGGTCCATGCCCCTTTCTTCTACAGATTTCATAGACTTCATAATTGGTACCATTAGTGCCTGAGTGCCATTGTGGATGGACTTTACTTGACCAGTTTGCCCACTGTTGGATATTTCACCCTGGTAAACAACACCACAGTGAACATCCTCATGATCAGGGCTTGAGTGAGTTCCTTAGAGCATCCCAGAAAAGAAAGTCTAGGTTAAAGGCATGCTCTGCTTTATACATGTTGTCACATTGCTCTGTATAAATGGTGCAAGGGGCACCCTAAATTGTCACTCTCAAGAGTCCCAGTTGGTGCACACAGGCCTGGGTGGTGGTAAAAAAACATTTCCCAGACAGCACAGGTTTCCATGCTTGCTCAGGTTCCACTCATTATGCAGGAAGGGAATGTGAATGGGAGACAAGAGGGACTCAGAATTCTAACTTCCACCGTCTCTAACTTAGAAGCACTGAGCCCCCAGGGACCTCCCTCTCTGAACCAGTCACTCCTCGTTCATAATTAGCGCCATCCATCTGCAGCCAGATCTGAATCAAGCGGAAACCCTTTCAAGTAATTTGTTCTTTTAATATCACCCCTGTGATCTCATTTAATTTTCTCCACCAAACTTTGTTCACAGAGGAAGCCAAAAGCTCCTGTGCTGTGCCAGACTGGGCTGAGTTCTGGCCCTTTCTGGACAGTGGGTCTGATTTCTAGGAGCACCACTGAGATTTCTTTGGCCCCTGGCAGCTTGGATCCCCAAACAAAAGTATTATTGCTATCCAGCTATGAGGGGAAATATGGGTAAAAGATGTGTCTTTAAATGCGGGGGAACAGACTGCCTCTGCCTGCTCGGAGCCCCCTAGGGGACAGCAACTGTGATTGCCTGGGGCCTGTTGTCTGGCAGACCTTGCTCTGGGCACTTTTTTTTTTTTTTTTTTTTTTTTTTTTTTTGTGAGCAAGGGTGAAGTCCCAGGTGATCCTCCCACAAATCCTCTGAACTTGATATAATTGCCCCATTTTACAGATCAGGACACTGAGGCTCTGATCATGCCCACATCTGAATGACCAGATGATACTGTGCAGGGAGCCAGGATGCCATAGTTACGGTGTCATACACAGGTGTCCCGAACAGTGGCTCTGTGCCTGGCACACCCTAGCCCACCTCCCTTTACACTGACACTTACATTCTAGTCAGCTCCTCCAGGGAGTGTGCCGGGCTCGGTAGCCGCGCTTTCAGGCCATCAGCAGCGGGTGGGGGTGAGCCATGTGATTTATGGCCCCTTGTCCCCAGCTCCTGCCCAGCCTGTATACTCACTGGCTAATGGACGCTCCACAGAGGGAAGTAACTCTGCCAGGAGCTCCTGGTGGGTGGCCGCCGTTGCCTCCGGGTAAGGACGGAATGGGAGCAGAGGGAACTTGGGCAGAGGCCAGAGACGGAGCAGAGGCTCTGAGAGACCAGATGGAGCCCAGGCAGGGACTCGAGGCTGTGGAGGGTGGCACTGCGTCGCAGCCCGTCCCTGCGCCAGATTCTCCAGGGCCCCGGTGGGGTGCTGAGAGGTGATCCAGGAGCTCAGAATCCCAGATGCCCAGCAGCAACTCAGCCTGTATTTTTGGTGTGGGAGTTTTGTTATTTGTAGAACATCGAAGTTTCTCTCCTAACCCCTCAATGACAGATGGGAAGGCAGGTGCCCAGAGAGGGTCAGGGACTTGTGCAAGGCCACACAGAATGTCCATTCTGAGCTGAGACAAGAACTAAAGTCCCTACCTCCCTGGGGTATCACAGGAACCCTCCAGCCAGCATGCCATGGAGTGGGCATGCTGCCAGGATCCAGGGGTTGCAGAGGCCTGCCGAGGAGGAGGACATGGACAGCCCCACAGCAGGCTGTGCAGAGCATCCTACCATAGCAGGTTGGGGGACCTGGGACCGCAGCTGATGGTGGCCTGTTCACAGCAGGTGTTTCCCGAGGCTCCATGCCAGGCACTGAGGGACATCACTGGCACCTGGATCTCACCTTGTTCCCACCCCAGCTCCTCCATAGCTCAGCGCCGTGTGCCTCTCCTGAGCCTCAGTTTTCCCATCTGTTCAATGAAACAATTGTGCCTATCTCACCAGGCAGGTGGAAGGTACCAGACTGAATGAGAGCTTCAGTGGAGAGTTCTAAGCCTAAGTAAGTGGAGGCTGCCCTCACTCCCCATGTCCAAGGGCCTGATCCCTCTCTTTCCCCATCTCTGCAGCTGCCAGACCAGGCACGTAAGTAGGTAGCACCTCTGTGGGGAGCCCTGCTGGAAAATGGGCAGAAGTAGAGCCACCTCCCCAGCTCCCTTCCTAGCCCCTGGCGGCAAGGTGTCCCAGCTGGGTGGTGAGCTCCCTCCTCCTCACGCAGGTGCTCCTCAGAGGAGCCGTGTGGGTTTGGAAGGTGTTGCCCCTGGCTGGGGGCCCAGGAGCCATCTGGGCCTGACAACCACAAGCCAGGAAACAACTGGGCCTGTTGCAAGGCAAAGAGGAGGCTGTGTCCCCTCCCTGGAATGGCAGGCCATAGCCAGGTGTGCGGGGAACTCTGCCAGGTCACCTGGCCTCGGTGGCACCCACAAACATTCAGAGTGCCTGCTGTGCCTAAGTGCCAGGCCTGTGGTCTCACAGGTAGGCGATGTTCTGCCACCCACTTCCTAGATGAGAAGATAGAGGCCAGGAACTTGGGCTGTTTATTCAAGGAAAATAGTGCTCTCCTGGGAACTGTTGGTAAGAGTTCCCTGCCTGCCTAAGGGTCCCCCACACAGGATTGCACGGATCACTCCCTCTTGTTCTCCAGGCTGGAGATTTAGCCTCATTTTACAGGTAGAGAAACTGAGGCAAAATCGTCTGCCTAAAATCCCGCAGCTCTTGATGCTGAAATTCTGCTCTGGATGGGACACGGGTGTCTTCAGCTCCAGAGAGAGGCAGGGCTCCCTCCTTCCCACCTAGGCTGCGGGAATCTGTGCGCTGCCTCCTGCTTGTCCTTGTCCCCCAACTCACCAAGCCAGGACAGTAGGAGGAGACTTGCAGACTGGGGAGCCTGGAGTGAAGGCCTCATGGCCTCACCCATTCTTGCTAATGAGGGTGCAGAGGCTGGCCCTGCCCCACCAAGCCCAGCCTTGCAGCCCTTCCGCAACCCTGGCCTCATCGAGAGCTGTGTGCGGGGCCAGGTGCCACAGGACAGCAGGACAAGCCATGTACCTGGGCAGCATCCTTCTCAAGGAAGGAGGTCCAGAGAGGGAAAGGATTGGTCCAGAATCACATGGCTGGGGGCATCACAGGTCATCCTTCTGGAGCTTTTTCAGAGAAAGGGCAAAAAGAACCAAGCATGGTTTCGCCTGGCAAGCTCCCATGCAGGCCTGCTGCCTCCTGAGCCCGGTTCACCCAGGGCTCATCCCAACACGGCCTTTTCTCTTGCGGCTACTTCCCAGCCCAGCACACTACCCAGTATGCAAAGCCTTTCTTCTGCTCAAGGGTGTCACCTCCCTGTCCAGGAGGAAGCTGAGCCTCAGAGTGGGCAGTCTGTGGAGCCATGTGAGCCCACTCATACCAAGTTCCACAGGGTGAGCTGGGCAGAAATGGGCAGGGTGTCTTTCCTTTGTGGGGTTTTTTTTTTTTTTTTTTTTTGGTACTGGGAATCGAAGTTTTGTGATATTTTTATACAGTAGAGTATTACTCAGCTATAAAGAAAGATAAACTTGGGGCTTTTGTAGGTAAATGGATGCAATGAGAGACGATACTCATGAGTGAAATAAATCAGACCCACATGTGTAAACATCATATTACCTCCCTAGTGTAAGAACCTGAAAGAGTAAATAAAATCTGAAAGGTGCAATAGATACTGTGAAAGGAAAAGCAACTGGGAAAGGAGAAAAGAAAGAAAGAAGGAAGGGAAAGAATTATATATATATATATATATATATATATATATATATATATATATATATATATGTATGTATATATACATATGTATATATACATATATATATATATATAAAACACACGCACAAGAAAGCTAAGATAATTGTACTACTGATTTTTATTGGTTTATTGAAAGGAACAGTTAATATTTAACTTTTTTGACCAATTTTAGGTACTTATATCTGGTAATCTGAGCAACTACTTTGAAAATAGCAATATGCAATATAATAACCATTGCTGATTTCCTATCATCTTGTTTTGAAATTCTGTATAGTTTTTAATTTTTTTTATTTTTTATTAGCTTTAAAAAGAAATGGCAGGGTGGAAGGAGGTGAGGTGTATTAGTTCACTAGGAAAGCAGCAATGACTGATCTTGGACTTGGACAGCCCTTTATAGTTCGCAAAAGCTCTTCCCCCTGCAAAGGTTGGGAAACTGAGTCTCCAAGGTGGCACAGCTGGCCAAAGGGCACACAGCAGGGTGGTGCTCTGCGGAGGGACTTGAACCTCCCCTAACTTCAGCGTGAGCACCCTGTCACACTGTGCTGATTACTGTCGCACTGTGACTCTCTCTACCTTACCATGGTGCCTGGGAGACTCATGTGGATCTCCTCGTTTTATACAGGGGGAAATGAGGACACTGAGACCTGTGACTGGCCAGGGACACACAGGGAGGAGGGTGGTTTCAGCGAGCTCAGGGCCTGGCTCACTCCTGACCTATGGGCGCAGCAGCCTGGGCCCCTCCAGATGTGGGAGCACATCGTCTTCTAGGACAACACCCGGAACAGCTCAGTTTGGGTTGAGCTAGAACATCTGGGACACAAACAACCCAACTGCCTGGCAGGACTTTTGTCACTATCCCTTCTTGTGGAAGAAGGTGGGGACACACAGGGTTAGGGCACAGTCCTGCCCTACCCTGAGGGTGGCTTCATGGCTCCTGCTGCCCATGTCCAGCACCACATTTCCACGCCTGTGACCCAGAGCCCAGCTGGAGAACTCACATTTGAGTGCTCTGCTCCTCGCCTGGGCCTCCTGCTGGGTGAGGCAGCAGGGGTGCTGGGGGCCCCTCCCTGAGCCCCAGGGAAGAGGCAGCAGTGGGTGGAGGCAAGAGGGGCAGGCTGGGCCTGGGAGTACAGAGGCCTCTGATGGCACCAGGCGTGGCCCATAGTCCCATTGGCTGGCTGCCCTGTTTCCTAATTAAAGTGCCCTTCTGAAATGCCCTCATGTCCTGGCCTGGCTCTGTGGGTAAGGCAGGCACCTCCCCAAAGTCTCAGGGGCCTTCTGCCTTCCCTGTAGGGCCTCTGGGCCCAGCCTTTGGCCATGCAAGTGAGGCTGGGGACATCAGGCAGTGTCCATCCTGTCCTGCTCCCTGCCCTCCAGGAGCAGCTGTGTCCCACAGCTCTGATGGAGGCAGTGAGTGGGCCACGCTTGTTAAAGAACCCTGAAAGCCAGGATCAAAGGCGCTATTGAAGAGGTTCATGAGAGCCCGGGGCAGAAGGGAGGAGAAGGAGGTATCACTGGGATTGAGTCACCACAGGCCATTTGTGGCGAGTGGGCAGTAGGTAGCTGGGGCCAGGTTTTCAGGCTGGAAGCCCCAGCCAAGAGGCTCAAGAAAGGGGAGGTGGGCAGGCAACTGGGCACCATGCAGGGTGCCTGCTGCTACACTGGGGCACCTCCACTGGTGAGCAAGTCTGGTCCCTTGCAGCCCTTGTGGAAATTGCTGCATAGTTCTGGTCTGAGCCTAGGATAGTACCGGGCCCTGGGCTCGAATGTCCAAGTTTCTCTCACTCAGGAAGCTCAGATTGAAGGGGTTGAGGGTGGCAGGTTGGCAGAACCTAGAGGTCAATTATTAAGGAATAAGAGTACTCAGCCAATGAGGCAAGTCACCCCAGCTGTCTGAACCCTGTTTTCCCGTGGGTAGAGTGAAGATGAATAGGGACCAGTCAGATCAGGGATGGTAGAATCTCTTCCTCGGCACTTAACTGGTTGTGGCTGAGTATAGTTGTGTGCTGAGGAATCTGAGGCTCTTCCAGATGTGCCACCATTGATTAGTGATGCCTGCCACAGCCTGAGATGGGCAGGCAGCCATGCCTTTGCCTCTAGACTAGATTTCCTCTGTAACCCTTCCACACTCTATCATTCTCAGATTCTAAGGCCAGCAAGGCCCAGCATAGGGTGGGAAAGGGCTCCATATGGCTGGTGCCTTTACCTCCAGGGATCCTGAGATGCCAGTAAAAATTTAAACCCCAACTCTTCCTTTCTCTTTCTCTTTCTCCTTCACTTCTCTTCTCTTTTCTTCTCTCCTCTCTCTCGCTGCTGCTGGGGATTGAACCCAGGCCTCATGTATGCTGGGTCATTGCTCTACCACTGAATTCCATACTTCAGCCAAGTTCTTCATCTCTGAAAAGGAGAGGACTCCACCAGGCCTCTTCAGCATCAATCTGCAAACCACATCATTCTCAGGTTAACTGAGCTTGTGTCCTGCCCAGGGCCCATGCAGCAAAAGGCCCCAGGTAGTGTGTTCTTCTGTCCTGGAATCCTCCCCTGCTGTGGGCCCAGCCAGAGCCCTGGATCTGCCCCCTTGCTAGCTGTGTGATCCGGAGCAAGTTATTTCAACATGAACCTCAGTCAGTAAATAGGAGTGATGGTGTCTTCTCATAGGGTCGCTGTGCCCCTTAAGTTTAACTGTGTAAAGCCCATGCCCCAGACCTGGCGTAGAACCCTCAGCCCCTGACCAGGGCCTCTGATGGGAAGGGTAAGATGAGAAGCCTCCGCTGGCGCCTTTGCCCGTTCTGACCTCGCTTTGATGGGAATTTTGAGGAGGGTGGGGTGGGGCGAGGTGGGAAGATGGTTTCAAAGCAGCACAGGCCCAGACTATCAGCTCTCAGCTCTCCCAAGACCGCAGCCCCAGCCTGCCTTCTCCATTGACTCCTGTGCCTCCCTTTAACCAGCCCCATAAAAAGGGAGCGGGCAGGAGGGAGTCCGGCTGCAGACTTTGTAATTTGGCTTGGAGGCGGCTCCTGTTCGTTTTAACCAGGCTGTAATTACGGCTGGCACCCGACACCCCTCATTACCAGAGCCTGGAAGGAGGACTCTAATTATAGCATGCTGGGTCCCGGCTTGAGCAGTTGCAGGGGCGGCCACAGAGTAGGCCTGTGGAGGCCAGGAGGGACCCTGAACTGGCTGGGTGACTGGGGGCAGGGGGTGCGCCTGCCCTGAGCCCCAGGTGCCTTCCCCAAGGCGCCTCATTCCTCTTGCTTCTATGGGAAGGGAGGGGCACAGATGAAATGGAGGCCACTGCCTCAGGGAGCAGAGGACCCAGCGGAGCCCAGAGGGTCATCTGCTCATGCAAGAAGCATTTGTTAAGCATCCAGGGTGTGCCAGCCTGGTGCTGAGTACGGTGTTGGAAGACACCCCGGCTAGCATTAGTGTGCAGGTAGAAGGTACAATAATGCCCTCTTGTTAGTGGAGATCCAAAGATGTCCACATTGGATGGCAGATGGCCACTGTCTCCAGCCTTGAGTGTCCTCTGCTGCCCCACTCACTCCCTGGGCCTTGGCTGGCACAACAGGCGCTCTGGGTGGGGTGCCAGAGCCTCGTTCGACTGAGTAGTGCCCAGACAGGTAGTTAAGTGTGATGTGATTGTCTCTGGGCACCTGTCCTCTGGGACCCCAGAGCCTGGTGGGGGCCAGGGCATTAAACAAGGGAGTACACGGGTGTACATGTGACTTGAAAAGGTGATGAAGGCAGAAATGCCCCATTTCTGAGGAAGAAATGCCGGGGGCAAACCAGCCCCTGTGTAGGTAGGAGGGCCAGTCGGGGCAGGGCTCTCTAAGGTAAGGGCTCTCCCCTCTAAAGTGAGACCTGATGCAGAAGCAGGGTTTCACCAGGTAAGGCAGCTGGGTGGGAAGGCAGCCATCCATCCAGGTGTCCCTGTAGGAGGCCTGCACGTGAGCAGGTTACACTCTGAGGTGCCGCACTCAGATGGAAACAGCAGGATTTTGCCCCCACATCATCATGCAGAGGGCGCTGAGCTGAAAATCTGCAGACTCAAAGTCCAGGCTCGGCTCTGTGTGAACTCAGGCCAGTCATACTCTTGCTGGGCCTCAGCTTCCACATCTGTCCAAAAGAGGATGCCTTCCACCCACAGCCCTCCCTCTCTGCCCCAACCCTGAGGGTTGGAGGAAACCAGCAAGTCCTGTGACAGCAAATACTGCTTTTGGGGACACCCCCCAACTGTGTAAAGCCAGGGCAGCGGTGGGGTGCTGGAGAGCTGGGGCTGAGAACTCCAGCCTGTCCGGTCCTTTTCTCTGAGTTATTAAGAGTCATCCGGAAACAGACACAAAGAGAATTGTCCTGTGCTGGAGTCAGCCCCCAGCCCCCAGCTGAGAACAATCAGGGAGGAAAACCAAGGCCATTTGTCCAGCGCAGAGTGCAGCACAGTGACAGCGGCTGGGAAAGCGCCGAGTGTTTCTCATCTAAAATTAGCCACCCACTAGACCTTTACATCAAGGGCGACCTGGAGCCTCTATTGTTTTGAACTTAGGAACCCTGGGGACTTGGGGGCAGGGGCTCTCAGGAGAAGCAAGGGACTGTCCCCTCTCCCGGGAGCTGGTCACCCAATGCTGAGCTGCCCTTAGCTTCCAGGGACAGACAGGGGCCAAAGGACAGAGGGACAGACAAGGAGGGTGAGAGTCTGACTGCCCAAGGTCACCGAGTCTTGGTGGCTGACACAACCTCCAGTTGCCTCATTTGAGACATTCTTCCTTCACCAGTGACACTGAGTGTGCCCTGAGCTAAAAGCACAAGGCTGAGGAGGGATGTGAGCTAGAAGGAACTGCAGGAAATATAAGAAAATAACTCCATCCTCTGTGGGAGGAGCAGCGAGAGTGGGCATCACTCGTTGCTAATGGCAGTTTCTGTCACTGGGGTCGAACAGCTAGTCACCAGGTGACTTTGGGTGACTTAGGTAAATAGTCAAGGTGCCTATTGATACCTACCTCACAGAGTTGTGGAAATGATTCAGTGAGATGCTCTAGATGATGTAGATCATAACGATGGTGGTAATAATAATGCAGAGGCTCCTGAGCACGAAGCCTTTTGACCTGCCAGTTGCTGCTCTGAGGGCGTTATGTGTACTACACACTTAATCCCCACCAGAAAGAACTGCGTACAGCGTGATGCCCACTGTGCAGATGAGAACATGGGGACCCAGAGAGGATATGGAATTTGCAAAAATGTAGATGATAGCCATCTAGTTTCTCTACTACCTGGACCCTGACTCAGGCCGAGGTGGCACAACCCAGCACCGCGCCACCCTGCCCTCCTTGTCTTTCCTGTGCAAGTCTCCAGCTGCTCTTCCTAGCAGTCTCTGCAGGTGAATTGGGGATGCATAGGGTTATAGAGCACTGGCTTGGAGTCAGGGAGACCCAGATTTGAATGCTGACAACCTTCCTTGTGACCCTGGGCAAGTCTTAAACTCCCTGTATCTTAGTTTCTTCACCTGCAAGCTGGGTACAAGAGTACCTACCCACAATGGTTATGGGAAGACTGATCGGTAATGAGCACCAAGGATTGGCATGGCACCTGGGGACTGGTTAGTGCCATGAACAGTGGCCAGTATTGGCTACCTGTATCCCCTGCCAGGACTGAGGAGGCCAGGAAGGGGAACCCTGTGGCCTGGGAATGGGAAGCCCATGAATCCCAGAGTGAGGCTCATCCTCCAGGACAACCTGTCAGAGCAGTTAGCAAAGGTGGCCCTCCCCCAGGCGTCGAGGATGGGGATGGCGGAGGTGGACATCTTCCCCCACCACCACCTGGTGCCGTCTGACAGGGGCCAAAATGCAAGTGGAGAGACGCATGAGCTAGGTCATCTACTGCTCATTCTCAGTAGCACAAAGTCGGCTCTGGGGAAACCAACTGTGGAACTATGGTCTGGAGGTGGAGACATCCCCAGACCCTGAACTCAGGTCAGGCTCCTCAGCTACATCAGGTAGCCTTGCAATTTCCAAGGACCTGCCTTTGCTGTCTTCCTGTCCATCTGTGTGATTGATTGATTGGTTGGTTGGTTGATTTTTGTGGGCCTCAAGTATGATAGGCAAACGCTCTGAGCTGCATCCCTGCCCCTCCTACATGTTTTTAATGGCTCTGTGGGGGCCTCCAGGGATCCCCTGCACTTCTCTTCCCTGCCTTCCTCCCCAGGGGGAAGCTCCTGGGACCAGGCGGGCAGAAAGCACAGTTCTTGTCCCCACCTCCCCTGTCCACTGCTTAGAGTCTGCCAAGCCTTTGGGAGCTCCTGGCATCAAGTGAGCACCCCAACGCCTACTCCCAGCTGCCCCCAGGTCTCCGAAGCCATCCACATGCCTTAGCATCAAGTCATGCTTTCCCACATTTGACCACTAAAAGTCTGAGGTAGGCTCTGTGACATCATGCCCATTTTACAGACAAACAAATTGAGGCTCCAGGAGATAAGGCAGTGGGCCCAGAGTGACCCCATGAGCTGGCGGCTGACCCAGGAATGTTGCAGTGTTTCCCTTCCATGGCTCCACTCTTCTCTCCTTCCTTTTCCCCCTTCTCTGATGGAGGAGAACTGACAATTAATGGGCCTGTATGTATCAGGCTCATTCCATGAGAGTCCTGCAGTGAGGCAGGGAGCCAGGCTCAGAGGCAAGCCTCCCAACCCCCCGCTGCAAAGTGCATGCCCTTTGGGTAACCTCCTGCAGCATCTCCAGCTCTTTGCCCCTCTGCCCGCACCGCCAGTCCAGCCACCCCTCCCTCACAGTGTAAGTGGCTGTGGCAGGTCCTGCCCATGCACCCTCCTGCTGGCCGCTCGCTTAGAGGATGAGGTGAGCAGACCCAGCCCTGAGCCAAGGAGGCCGGGTGATTACATCAGCAGGTGCAAACAAGCAGGCGGGAGCAGGCGCAGGCCTCCCTAGGGGCGAGCAGTGGAGTGCCATCCGCCCCACGCGAGTCTGTTTCATTCCCTCCTTCCAGCTTGCATCAGCCTTTTGCAGCTCCGTGTCATCACGGATGGGCTGGGCAGTGCTGGGAAGTGGAGGGGGTGCTTAGCTGGCCCCTCAGACTCGAAGGACAGCCCTGGAGCTGCTGGCTAGTGTCAGCCAGTGCCCCACAGCCCTGGAAGTCATGCCCACCATTTCCCGCTGTGAGAAGCACAAATGAAAACCAGTACGAGCACGGGGCTGCCCAATTGCCAAAATATTTTCATACTTCTGACCTCGATGCCCCCAACATCCCTGAGAGGCAGAGTGAGTGAAAGTGGTCCCATTTCTCAGAAGGGGGCATTGAAGCCCAGGGTAAGTGGCTTCCCCAGGGTTGCCTCTTGAGTCAATTGACAGCACCCATGTGTCAGGCTGAGAAGCGTGTGGGGTGTAGGAGCTGGAGAATGAGGAACTCTTATAATGCTGGACACCTGCTTTCTAGAGGAAGAGGACACTAATTAGGACAAAGCTTGTGGTGTAGTTCTGCAGCAGTAGAGCAGGCGGATGGTCCATAGCTTAACTGTGGGGCTAGGCTGGACCAAGTGCTGGCCTGAGAGTCTGGGATCTTAACCTTGAGCCTTCCTTCCCATTGAAGGGGTGTTGAGGAAATATCTGATGAGGGAAAGGAGGGAGGGAGGGAGGAAGGAAGGGGGTCCCAGCCCACCATCTCACTCCTGATGCACCTGAGCTGAGCGGCCACACAGGCCCTCGCCTTGCCCAGGACCACCTGTCTCCACATCTTCCTCAGCCAGCAACCTAGTGATCATCCCTGCTCAGCACCAGGGACTTCCCCGCAATTGGGATGGTCAAGGGCAAGCACCTTGAGCAGGGTGCCAGGACGCCCACATTCCAGTCCTAGCTTTGCCTCCAACTTCCTATGTGACCTGAGGCAAGTTACTTCTCCCTTCCAGTCTCAGGTGCTCCTGGGAGCCTGAGTCTACAAGGCCTGCCCTCCCTGGGGCCCCCAAAACCTCAGCTCCAGTCCTGGCCCTGAAAGAGACCAGCCTCTTCTGTTGCCCCTGGAGACTAAATCCATATGGATTTCAAGTCCAGAAAAGTCTAAGGAGAGACCCCTCCCTAGTCACAGGCCCTTCCACTCGTGCTACGCTTCCAGGTGCTCTCACGGTGCGTCTGTCTCCCAGCCCCCATGACTCCACCTCCACCCTCACCCCTCTCACCCCACCCTTCCTCCTCAGCCTCTCATTTCACAGGTGGCAAAGCCAGGGTTCAGACACCTTTCCCTTTCCCGCTGTGACTCTTTGTATCCTTGCTGATGCTCAGGTAGCTGGAGCCCTACAGACACAGATGGGCTGTTTGCCCTTGCGTGGATCACTGTAGCCATCTGGCTTCAGGGTCCCCATCTGGAAGCCAAGGGGTGAGACTCAAGTCTAAGGGCCCAGCACCCCAGAGTCTGGTGCCAGTGCTGACAACAATGGGCAAGGATCACAGCAGGTTTTCTATCTGGTGATGTGTTTGGAAGTTGCCTCCCTTTGCAACAGTCATAAAGCCCAATGCCACGCAAAGCAGGCAAAATTCATGCCCCAGGTACAGCAGGCCTCACCCTGGGCTTCCCTGGGTGGTGTGGGGATAGAACCACTGTCCTGTCCACCCCCGCCCAGGAACCTACTAGAGAAAGGGACAGGACACTGGATGTCTTTCTGCCAGTGCCCAAACCTGCGGAGCCCAGGCAATGCCAGTGCCGAGCTGGCTGAACGTGCATTCGGCTTTGCATCCTGTGGCTCCTCCAGTGACCTGAGTGCTATACCAGGAGCAGTCATTGGCCCTGCTGGCCTATTCCCACCTGATGTGCACAACTGCTTGTGTATGTCTGCACTTGTGCCTGAGTCACTGAGAGAATGCAAGCTCCAGAGACAGAGGGACACCAGAGCAAGAGATGGAGAGAAAGTCTAGGTGCATCTTTCTTTCTGAGTGCTTCACTTAACAGGCGTGAAAGAAAGTAGGCTACAGAGCTGTGTCCGGGCATACCTCAGCTATGCACCTAACTCAGTGCACACCTAAACAGTCGGGGAGCATCGACCCCCAGTGGCAACTCAGCTGTGGTGGGGATAGGGCAATTTTACTTTCTGTCTTTGTCTTTTAATACATTTTTATGATTTGACAGTGTTAGCTTTGTAATCAGGAAAGACCAGGGCTGGGGATGGGGCTCAGTGGTCGAGTTCTTGCCTTGCATGCACAAAACCCTGCATTTCATCCCCAGCACCACAAAAAGAAAGGAAAGATTCCCCCAGAAAGTGTTTTCACTAGAAGCAAAAGAAGGATTTTAAAAATTGAAGTCCCATCGCCAGTCTCTGTCGCAGAGGACACTGGTCCAGTGCTCTCTGAGACTCGGTCAGTCAGCAGTGTCCTGCAGGAGAGGGTTCCCCGAGGGCTCCTGTGGCTGCCCCTGCCACCCCAGGGATCTGTGGAGGAGCTGGGCAGCAGAAGCAGAGAAATTCCCAGTCCCACGGGGACTTGCCTGCCAGAGACAGACGGCAAAGGACAGAACACAAACGAGAAGAGTGCAGCCCCGGGGAGGTGGGCGCTGCAAGGAAATAACAGGACAGTTTGGAGCTGGCACAAAAAGTTCAGAGAAGGCCACAGGGACGCGGCATTTGAGGTCACAGTAACAGCCAGCCATGAAAACATGGGGGTGGAGGCCATTCCAAAAGGAGAGACCAGCGAAGCAGGGAGAAGCAAGACACGGCACAGACGGGAAGCAGGCCTGGATGGCTCAGGGCACAGGAATGCCAAGTGGGCGTTGAGGTTTGAGGCTTTGATGGGGACTAGGACAGTCTCCCAGGTGCAGAGGGAAGCCACCGGAGAGTGCCGGCCACCCGCGGGCGCTGGTCTACATCTCACAAGGTCACTCCAGTTCCCAGGAGGAGAGGAGAGTTCGAGGCAAAGGGAACAGTGAGAGCATTGTGGAGAAGGGAAGGGGAGAAGCTGTGGGCCTAGAGATTACAGCCGGGCTCTGCGGGCCTGAGGCCTGAAGCAAGCATGGAGTCTGTCCAGCAGGGTCGAGGTCTCCCAGCATCCTAGGCTAGCTGTGGAGTGAAGGAAAAGGGCACAGGGGGCCCCCCATATGGGACCCCCAAAACCAAGTGCCTGATAGAGGCTGAAGTTGCATCTCCAACACCCGTGATCCCTCCTGGCTAGGGCTTTCAGGGTGTCCAGGGGAGACAGTTGTGGATGTGACCTTGGGTGGAGCGAGGGTGCTGCTGGCGTGAGTGTGTGTCTGTGTGTGTGTGGGTGTAAGTAGGGTTTAGTCTTGGGCTGTACCCAGCTGCCATGCATCTCTTGAGGAATGAGGCCAAAGAGGACAGGTTAGGGTTAGAGGGCAGAAGGACAGCTGCCCCTGCTGTTCTCAATGCCCTTGTAGCCTAGTGGCAAGAGCTGTGGGTCTCGATAGCTGGGACCTTTGACTTCTCTGAGCCTCAGTTTCCATATCAGTGAAATGGAAGAGGTATAGAGGCTCATTACATAGATGATGTGCCATCCCAGTAAGGGGCATAGGTTTTAAGTCATGCAGAGGATGTGGTCTTCATGTAAAATGAGAGAGGTGAAAGCGCTTCAACTCCGTGAGCAGGAGAAAACAGGAACCAGAAAAGCCCATTCTCAGGGACCAGGGCTCCTGGCACAGTGACCCCCTCAGCCCCAAGGGGGCCCATACCCAGGCCAAGGAAGCCCAGGAGCCAGAGCCAGGGTGTGGAGGGAGGGCCTGGGCCAGGAGGGAGGCAGGGTATGAAGGACAGCCTCCCTTCATGCCGCTATGAACCTGGCTGGCCTAGTCACCCAGCCACTGCAGTATCCCTCCCTACAGTAAGTGTGGACTATTCCAGCCCATCGCTGACGCCTTGTCCCCAGCCTCCCAGCTGTCCCTTTGCATGTCCCTCGTCCTTAGAGAGGAGAGACTTCCCAGGAGCTCCTGGACCCTCCTTCAGGATGCAGGCTCCTGCCCCAGCTGGCCACCTTGGCTCAGCTGCTTCCTGTGGCCAGCACAGGAAGTGACATCATGGCATGCATGGTCTATGGAGGGTGTGGGAAAGGACTATGCTAGGGGCCTCTTTTGTCAGGAATAGCTCAGTGTCCCTACAGCTCACCAGCCCTCATTTGTCATCAGTAACGGCCATTGTAACCTCCTCTGAGGGGGGCCCCAGCCCCATACCCATAGCCGCAAGGAGCCAGGGCCAGATGGAAGAAGGGCTTTGTGAACAGGGAGGGGGTCCATCAGCGTGGGACTGTGTGTTTTTAAAACATAATAAAAAATTAGCTTCTCTCCCTCAGTTCTCCACCTAGCCCAGCAGCCGCATGGTGAATGGAGGAGATTTTCCATGCAGTGGGAGGTCAAGGCTGGGGAGAATTAGCCGGTGTCCAGGGCCTAGAGAAAGGCTGTGATTGCTGATGATAAATGTGCCCAGCGTGGGGCATCTCTGTCCTCACCTCCCACCTGCCCCCCTTCTCCCCTCTTAGTCCTGCACCAGCCAGCCCTGGAGCTACATGGCCCTGCTCAGCTACAGATGGGGGTGTCCCCCCAGGGCTGGGGACAAAGACCAGTAGTGGGAGTGTCAGAGCGTCAAGGTCTTCCCTGCCAAACCACTGCAACCTGGCGATGAGGCCCCTTCCTTTAGCAGCCAGGCTGCCTAGTGATAAGTTTCTTATTTCCCAGGCATGGGAAATGAGAGCATAAGCATTCACCCATAACCTTCCACCAGAAACTGGCCTCTGGTCTGGCTGGGCTGTTAATTTGCTATGTGATGTTGCAGTCATCACTTCCTCTCTCTGAGCTTTGAGAATGCAGGGTTCCAGGCCCCCTGTGAGCATCAACATCCTCTGCTTCTGGCCTGTAGGGGCTCAATGCACAGTAGGTAAAGGAACCTGCCACCAAGAGGTTCCCAGGCTCCCCCACAGAGCCCAGCTAGAGGACAGACTCTTTCTCCTTCTCTGTCTCTCTGTCTGTCTCTGTCTCTCTTTCTCTCTCTTTCACACACACACCCACATACACACACACAAAACACACAACACACACCCCACCCAGACAAGCACACTTACATCTGGTTGTTCAGGTGACCTATGAAATATCTGGTAGTTGATGGGGCAGGAACTGCTATCCCTTGCTGTGTAGATGGGAAACTGAGGCCCCGGGTGGAAACAGGCTTCTTAAGGTCTCCTTATGCAGTAAGGGTTTAAGCCAGCTCTGTGCTCCCTGGCCAGCTTGCTTGGTGCACACATAACCAGCTTTGGCCGGAAGGCCAAGGTCTCCAAAAGGGGCACAAAACTCCTCTGGCTTCTCCAAGGAACAGTGATGGCCTCCCTTCCGGCATGTTTGGGCTGCTTCATTCTCTTAGACGCTCTGGGAAATAGCTTTATTGTATTCATCTCACAGCGGCTCCTTTGCCACCTGTGTGTTCTAGTGCCTGGGCTCTGGCACCTCTCAGCAGGCACAGCTCGGGCCCCGCCACCCTCCTCCCGGACAGGTACCCTGACCTGGAGACCATGGGGACAGGAAGGGGCTGGCATGTCCCTGTCCTTTGGGAGCAGCAGCCAAAACTGCAGCTTATTAAAAGGTTCTTGCCAGAAACAAAAAGTGTTGCTGGTCAGACCCACAGTTACAGTGTGTGTCTAGATGTCCCCTCAATGCCTCATGCGGACATAGGTGGGGCTTTATCAGAGGTGGCTAGACTTAGAGTGTGTAAATTGATTCATAGAATTCATAGAATTGATTATAGTTCATACTAAAATCCAGGACACTGAGATTAAGGGTATAAGTGCTGCCAACGTAGCCTAAATAAGACAAAAGAGATAAAAAGAACTGTAGTGGTCCCTTGTTGCTTTCTGCCCACCATAAACTATGTCTCCTCTGCGATGCTGTCTACCATGCCACCCTGCCTTGGAGCGAGCCGATTATAGAGTAAAACCTCTACAAACTATAAGCTCAATAAGCCTCTCCCCCTTTCATTTGGGTGTCAGATATTTTACGTCAGCAATGAGAAAAAAACAATAACTAAGACACCTACCGTATGTATCAAGGAACTGTGAGCAAAACGTGATTTGTCCCTAAGAAAGCCAGGATAGGGGGAAGAGCTACAAAACTGCGTCTCATAGACAGTATGTAAGAACGGCAGAAGGCCAAGCGGGCGGGCTACAGCTTCCAAGACTGAGAAGCTGTCAGAGGGAAGAGGATATACTTTTGGGGTGACCTCAAAGGTGAGGATTATGGTAATGGCTGAGGCCTCGGGTAGCACTTTGCAGCTGTGGGAAGGAAACCCTTTCTAACTGTGGACCTGTCCTCAGGAGAACCTAAGCAAGAAAGGCATTGTTGTGTGCCCCATCCCTGGAGGTGTGTGAGTTTAAGTTGGATGAGGAGGTGACAGGGGATATAGGATGAGCTGGCCCTTTAAGTAAACCTCCAGAGAGACCTCATCCAAGTAGGTATGGATGAGTTAGAAGGGTTAGTTTGAATGGCTCCCACAGGTAGTCCCACCCAGAGGGCTGCTGGTCATTTTGACCTGAGACCTGGAATGGGCGGCAGGAGCAGGATTGGGAGACCCCAACAGCAAATGCTTCCTCCTCTTCCTCTTTTCCTTTCTTGGGACCCATTGACTCCCTGCCTTAGGACCACAGAGTGTGCCAGCGTTTTGAGCCAGGACTAACCATGGTGAGAAAGATGACCCTTCCTTAAGTAGATTTGCTCTATGAAGAAAAAATGGACACCTCAGTACACTTTCACACATGGACAGATGCCCCATAGGGGAATCTGAGAATGTCAAAGCCTCGGGACCAGAGCAGGGCTCAGGAGAGTAGCTTAGTCAGTCTCCTTGTATAGATGTGGCCTCAGGCCAGAGGGGAAGGCCACTCGGCAGTGTCAGTCCCTGGGAATGCAACCCCAGGGCTCCTGCCTTCAGAGGCTGCGTTTGCCCGGGATTCGCCCAGCTACATCTGCATGGAAGGGTCCTCTAGCATATCTGGACCATCCACATTTGCAGCCTGAAAGGCAAGTTACATCTTTGCCACGGGCCCAAAGAAGTTCTACTGTTAGGGGAAAAAGAAAAAAAGTGTGGGAAATTTTCCTGCCAGAGGAAGTCCAGACCCAGCCTGGCAGAGGCCTGGTCTCCCCCCAGGGGGCCCTTCTCAGGGATTTCGTTCTCCACTGTAAAGATAGGGACTTGGAGAGAGGTGTAGCAACACCAGGGAAGCAGGAAACCAACAGATGTGACTCCAAGCTTGGCTGCCTCCTGCTGGCCTGGTGACCGTTCATGTCCCTTGATACCCTCGTGCTCATGGGTAGGGTAGGTGGGATGGGATCCACACCTTGGCAGATGGGAGGTGAAGTGTTTAAAGTGCCCGGAGTGTGCAGAAGTGCCAGTTTCCCTTCTGTAGGTTGGAGAGAGTAAAATAGCCCTAGCTCATGAAGCTGTGATTCCCAAACTCTGTGCCAAGTCACCCCAGGGTATTGCGGGCTGTTTTAATCCTCCAGGGAAACGGCAATCCTAGAAGCTGTCTGCACCGCCCCGGGTGCCAGCTCAAGGCTGCTCAGTTTCAACACCACATTGCTCCACTTCCCCCTTTTCTGGGTGCCATATCTTAGCAAAGCTGGGTTTGGACACTCGAGGGTAGCCCAGGACAAATAACAAGGGTGGCAGTGCCCGCTGTGTACCCACAGTTTGAGAAGTTGTGCCGTGACCGACAGACGTACACATCCCCGTCAGTAAGGCATCGTGGCTATTTAGGAATGGAATGAGAACATTTTTTTACTTTATTTCGTGCTAAGTATTTTTCCAAATGGCTACTAAGTTCCAGGCTGTACATACTTATGGACCATTTGGATCCAACTCGTTAATGAATTCCTAATTGTGTCGGGACTATCTTTGAATTCCTGACATACCATAAAAAACAAGTATGGATCTACTAAAGGGACCAAAACATGCAGGCACCTCTGCAGATACTCGGAGAAGCTGGGATACATCTTCTAAGCAGGGCCTGACAGAGGACTCCAGAAATCTCTTTCATTCCCCTTCAGGCTAGGACCATAGGGGCTGGCTAGGGTCACCCCCAGGGGACACACCAAGGCCCCCTCAGCCCAGCTCAGGCCCAATACATGCCAAGCCAGGGCCAGCATTGAGGGCAGGGCTGGCTCAACTCTGCACTGGCTACACCCTGCTCCACGATGCCATTTTATTTAACTTGCAACTTGTACTGCACACCTACTGTGTGCCAGCTAGCAGAGGTGACCTTTGATTCCTTTTCCTGACCGTCTGGCATGTCTGCCCCAGAATGTCCAGGCATGGGAGCAAACACTGCATAATGAGCCATCGGGATCACCATACAGAGGCCTCCAAGGGGAACTGGGCCCACCTCCCCGAGCAGGCTAGGCATACAGGCTCAAGCTGATGGAGCAGCCAGTGGGGTGGGGCGGGGCGGGTGGGGCCACCGCACTAATGGGTGTCTAATGTCTGCACTCCTCCATCCTCCCAGTCTGGGCACTTTATAAATGAGCCGCATTAGGGTTATAAACAAAGTCGTAAACACAGCCCGCAGTGCGGCAGGGCAGGGGGTGGTGTGGAGAGAAGGTAGAGCAGCCTGTGTGACGTGTACCTGGAGGGAGGGCGCTCTGGTTCCTGGATGGGCTGCCCTAGCACGCGAGGAGCTGGTGAGGCTGGGAGTCTTGAGTCTGGCGCTTCGGCCCTGCTGTCCTCCCTCAGGACCGACAGGTATGAGAGGTGGGCAGGAGTGGCTGGTGCCCTGCTGCCCACCCGTCAGGGAGGCCTCTGCGGCCATCCCAGGGTGGGCACAGGGACCAGCTTCAGCGCTGCGGTCAGTTACTGTGTGTGTCAGTGTTCTCAGCCGCTGTCCACTCACCAGGTGGCCTTGGGCAAGTCACTGGCGCCCCTTGTGTGGTTTTTGATGTCCTCAGCTTTGAAATGAAAACTACAGTCCCAGTTTTTCGGGTCCTTTGATGAGAGAGGCCCTAAACTGTAGAGTCCTCGCCAGCATCAGGGTGCTGGTAGGTTTCTGTGCTATAGGAACACCCACAACATTACAGCAATCGGGTGAAGAGTCTTGGACCACCTCCCACATGCTGATGTCTGTTTCTTGGGTTCAACTTGGTTTGATCTGTCTCTTGCTAGCTGTGTGAGCTTGGGCAAGTGGTTTAACCTCTCCAAACCTCACTTTCCCCATGGGGAAATGGGGATTAGAAGAATATACCTTACAGGGCTGTTGGGGATAGCCAAAGGACCAAAGCCATAGCACCTGATGCTTAGTAATCACTCTTTTCATGCAGCACCTTGTACTTACTGTGTGCTAGGTCCCCTCCTGGGCATTCATGCGATCCTCACAGCAGCACAAGGTTCAGGTAGCCTGTCTGGGTCACGCAGAACATGCAGAAGAGCTGCTTCTCATCCCACCTGGCTGGCTTTCCCGTCCCTCTCTCTGTTGGTGGGCCTGTCTGTCTGTCTGTCTATCTGCATCTCACACATGCACTGCCCAGAGCCTGTAGCCAGTGATAATCATGCATCATCCCTGAAGTCACCCAGTCCTGGAAGGGTCGTGTGGTCCACAAAGAGAAACCACAGCCAGCCGAGGTGTGTTCTTTCTGCTCTTGGAAATCTGGTGTCCTTGACCCCTTGGCCTGGAGAGGGCTCGCTAGAGCCATGGATAGCCTCTTGGCTGGAGAGCAAATTCATGGTCCCCATGCAGGTCTCCTGGGCCCCCAGCCGCTTGCTAAGGGGGCACTTGACTGGTAAGACCAGAAGACATGCCCAACCCACAGCTTAGTTCTCTATTTCCTCTGGAGCAGTGGGTGGAGAAAGACAAGCCCCCCATGGCTCAACCTCAGCCCCCTCGGTGTCAGCATCTGGCACTGGAAGCCAGTTTTCCGAAGTGAATCGTAAGCCAATGGGCAGCCTGGCCTGGTTTCCTCCCACTCAGCACCAGCGGGGCCTGCCCCCTCCCTTCCTGTTTGCTGCACCTCCCGAGGAGCCGCTCTGTCCAGGGACACAGGCGTCCCCATGTGCCCCTCTGGGGGAGGAGGCTCCACATCCCCCGTGTGGATGCGACGTGGTGGGAGGAGGCTGTGGGCTGCTTTGTCATCTCAGACCAGGAACCCAGCGTGGGGTGGAGACCCCCAATCCTGCCCCAACGGGTGCTTTGGCTTCCTCAGGAAGAGACCTGTCAGGGAGGCCAGGCCACTGCCGCCACCCCAGCCCACTCCCTGTCCCAGGGCCCCAGCTGTCTCTTGTGTCGTCGGCCTGGCTGGCTGGGCTGCAAAGGGCAGTGGTGGCTTCAGGGCAGAGCTGGCCTGATTTGAGTGCCAGCTTCAGCCCTGTTTCCAGCCCGTCACATACTGTAGCATCACCACTGGAACTGGGAGTGAGGCAGAGCAGGAGCAGGGACACTGGGGAAGGCTGAGGGATGTCCTCGTCCTGAGACCTGGCCACCTTGCTGGCCTCCATGGCTTCTCCAGTTGTAAGGAGGTAGAATCACACAGCATTGCCAGGTATGGTGGTGCATGTTTGTAACCCCAGCACTTGGGAGGCTGAGGCAGGAGGATCCCTGCAAGTTCAAGTCCAGCCTGGACTATATAGTGAGACCCTGTCTCGAAAATAAATAAAACACAGAATCACATCAGTGGGACAAGTTCTAAAGCTCAGTCTCCTAAAAGCAGGACAAACTGAGGACTCCAGAGTGTAGATCTTGCCCACGTGGCCACAGAGCAGGGCCTCAGCAGGTCTGTCTCTGCAGCAGACACCATGGGGGTGAGGGCTGCCTGGGTCTCCCCACTGTGCCTCATGGGTGCTCTGCCCTCCGCAGGTGCTGATGCAGCCAGCGAGGTGCTCCCTGACTCCTTCCCCTCGGCGCCCGCGGAGCCGCTGCCGCACTTCCTGCAGGAGCCGCAGGACGCCTACATCGTGAAGAACCGGCCTGTGGAGCTGCACTGCCGCGCCTCCCCCGCCACGCAGATCTATTTCAAGTGCAATGGCGAGTGGGTGGGCCAGAGCGACCACGTCACGCAGGAGGGCCGGGACGAGGCTACCGGTGAGTCCTCCCGCACTGGGCACCCCGGCTCTGCTCTGGGGACTCCCTGGGTCCAAACTCCCCAAAGCACCTGCAGGTCTCAGCCTGGCCTTTGGTGACCACGGCCACCGCCTTCAGCAGCACTGCGCCCCTTGCTGAGCACTTGATCCCTTTGCCATTTTGTTTCTGACCCTCTGATCGGATCAGGGAGCAAGTTGATTCTTCAGCCCTCCCGTGGCTGCTAATCCCCACTTTAACCAAGAGGAACAGGCCTCTGTCCCACGCCCCACGCCCACGCCACCAAACTGGAGTTCATTATAGTCCTCATTTTTATAGATCTTTTCTGTTTGTGGGGAGTGATACTGTTTTCCATTCCCAGCCATACCTTTCCTCTAGCCAGGTGTGGTGGCGTATGACTCTAATCCCAGCACTTGGGGAAGATGAGGCAGGAGGATCATGAATTCAAGCCCAGTCTGACTGAGCAGTACCCTGTGACTGAGCAATACCCTGTCTCAAAGTATAAAATAAAAAATGGCTGGGGTATAGCTCAGTGCAAAGGTCCTGCACTGCAGAAAGAAGGAAAGAAAGGAGGGGTGGGTGGGTTGTTTTAGGCACCCCAAAGAGAGGTTAATATAGGCTGAGTACACTTCCTGACATGCCTGGGACCAGACGTGTTTCCGATTTCAGAGTGTTTTGGATCTGGGGTTTGCACAGACTTTACCAGTGGAGTATCCCTAGTCCAAAATCTCAAAAAGCTCCAAAAGCTTTGGAGTGTCATGTCAGCGCTCAGACAGTTCCGGTTTTCTGAGTGTTTCAGATTTTGGTTTTGAGATGTTAGACCCCATAATATTAAGTGGTCATCATTCAGGTGGTGCTGGGGTGCAGCCAGATCCCTAGGTGGGGCCCCTGGGCACAGCAGGAAGTGCATGGCCCTTCCTCCTGGGGTGTGCCCAGCCTCGTGGCCGGCTGTGGTCCTTTTCTTTCTCCTCCTTTTCAGCTCTTATTTGCCTCTCTTTTGCTTGCCACCCCTTCTCATCCCAGTGGCCCTTGTGTGTCCCTCTTTTTATGTTTGTCTTAAGTTGGGCATGATGGCACACATCTATCATCCAAGCAGGAGGATCGCCCCAAGTCTGAGGCCAGCCTGGGCTACACAGCTTGGAATACATAGCAAGACCCTATCTCAAAAATCAACAACAAAAAATCTTTATGTCTATCTCTTCTCTGTCTCTGTCTGTCTGTCTGTCTGTCTCCTATCTCATTCTCTCTCTTTTCTTCCTCTTTCAATTTCTCTTGCCACAAAAAGTCCAAATTTTAGATCCATTGAGACTGAAAACCACATCCCAGAATGTACTTAAAGCCACTGAACTGTGTACTTAAAAATGACTAAAATGGCAACTTGTATACATTTTTCCACAACTTTAAAATAATTTTAAAAATAGATTTGAAGTCCTGTTGTTGCCCAGAGTCTAAAAATAAGAAAAGGAAAACCAAGCTCCCCACCCAGATGCCGTCACTGCCTGGCTGTGTGGCTTTAGGGAGGTCACTCAGCCTCCCTGAGCCACAGGTTCCGGTGGGGATGGAGAAGCACAGAGCCTGCACGGTGGGGCCCAGCAGGCCCTCGATAAGCGCCCATTCCCACTCTCCCCTCTCCAAGCTTCCTGCGATCTCTGTCTGTCTTTCTCTCACAGCCAGTCCCTGCTTCCCATCCCATGTCCCCCAGATCAGATGTCAGCTCTGGGGTCCAGGCAAAGCAAGGGGACCATGGGCCTCCTAGACCACCATGTTTTGTGGCTGTAACAAGGGCCTGTGCTTGTTCAAGACAGTGTGGTTCCTGTTTCCACCCACAGACACCCTGGGTTTGCCAGGTGTAGGGATGGGGCACTGCTGTCCCCATTAGCTGCCCACATGCCAGGCTCTGCAGCCATGGATTCTACCGCCTTGGTGCCTAGCCCTGAACACAGTGTCAGGACAGGAGGGACAGCCACCCAGCCCCTTCTTCCATGTTCAGGAGGACATCCTGGTGCTGAGTCCTGGAGCTCCGTCCTCCTCCCGGCCTTTCCTGGTGGGTGGCCATGGGGAAGGGATCCAGCCCCCAGCCCGGGGCTTTCCTCTATCCCGCTGTCAAGCGCCACTGCTCTGTCTCAGGTGGAAACCCATGATAGGGACCCTCCCAGGGGCACAGCCTGCCTGGACTGTCCCTTCTCTTTGGTGCCAGATGGGAGATTAAACCCAGCACCTTCATACTGAACTACATCTGCGGCCCTATTTTATTTTGAGACAGCGTCTCACTAAGTTGCTGAGTATCCCAGGCTGGACTCAGACTTGCAGTCCTCCTGCCTCTGCCTCCCAAAGTGCTGGGGTTACAGGCATGCACCACCACGCCAGCTCAAGATCCACTTTCAAAATCACACCCCAGCAATCTGCTTCCTGCTGTTGGGCCCCACCCATTCAGTGAGGAACTCACCGTGGGTTTGCCAGGTGTAGGGATAGGGCACTGCTGCCTCCCACTGACGTGGGAGGCTGAGGCAGGAGGATTGCCATAGGTTTAGGCCAGTCTGAACGGTATGGTGAGACCTGTCTCAAAAGAACAACAGAAGAAAACAAAAACAGTGGTACTGAGGGCTGTCATGGGCCTGGTCACCTCAAATGGCGGTGCTGGCTACCTCCTGAGAGCTGGAGGGAGAGGCACAGGGAGAAGCTTCCTTCTGGAAGTGAGGCTGAGCCAGATGCTGAGTGTGGCTGGGAGTCCAGTGGGCACAGAGGGATGGAGGGAGCTCTGGGGGGGAGGGAGTGGGGGGGGGGGGGGCTGCAGGGTGACTGGGGGTGGAGCTGCAGGCCTGCAGGCCCAGGTCGGATCTGAATGCAAAGGATAAGATGTAACCAGGGGAGTGACGGGTGCGCTGTGTGCGTTCTGTGGAGCATGCAGTAGCTGCCAGATGGCAAATGGCTGGGGGCGTGGGGGACACCAGGACTTGGGCTGGCCAATGCTGTGTTCAGGTGAGCGGGCAGGGCGGTGTGGGCTGCAGTGGAGCACAGCTGGGAGGAGGGCCATCCCCCTTCCTGACAGTGCTCTCCTCCCCCAGGCCTGCGGGTGCGAGATGTGCAGATCCAGGTCTCCCGGCAGCAGGTGGAGGAGCTCTTTGGGCTGGAGGACTACTGGTGCCAGTGTGTGGCCTGGAGCTCTGCGGGCACCACCAAGAGTCGCCGGGCCTACGTCCGCATCGCCTGTATGTCTCCCTGACACCACCCCCAGCCCCACCCCCGCTTCCCTTGTCCATAGATGCCCCCCGAGGGGGAATTACACACTGCAGAGCCTTCCGCATCCCTGGCTAAAGACTCACCTCACACACTGGGCACACCGGTGCAGCTTAGATGGGTTCCCGTGTCACATTTCTAAAGGCCGTTTTCACCTATACGAGGAAGCTTGCAGCCTCCTCACACACTGGGCTACTGTGAGTGAAGGATCCCAGAATCAGAGGAACCTCTCCCCTAGCTACAGAACAGAATCTGCCCAGGTGAAAGCCAGAGGTCCCAGAACAGCGCCTTGGTGTGCACTGCCCCCTCATGGCCACAATGGGTGCTGCAGGTCTTCATTCTGCCCCCACCTGACTGTTCCTCCTGATACTCTTGCTTCTCCCAGACCTCCGCAAGAACTTTGACCAGGAGCCTCTGGGCAAGGAGGTGCCCCTGGACCACGAGCTCCTCCTGCAGTGCCGACCACCAGAGGGGGTGCCAGTGGCTGAGGTGAGCAGGATGTCGGGATGCCCTACAAAGTGGAAGCCAGCGGGCCTGGTACTCACCACCAGCCATGGTGCCACAGCCTCCCAGAGCCTCCCTAAAGCCACAGACCCAGAGAGTGAGGGCTCGGGACTGAGAAGGGTCGGCCACCTCTACAGGCTCAGCACAGGCCAGATCCCAGCAGGGCCCCAGGTCCTGCCACCAATACCGCCTGCCCCTGCCCGGAACCCAAGGCCCAGCAGGGATGTCCAAGGATCTCATCATGTGCGTGTGTGAGTGCACACTACCCCGTAGGCTGGTGGCTCCCGCCCCTGGCTACATGGCTTTTGGACCCCTCAGCCACGCCCCCTTCCTATCCACTCTCCATCCTTCCTCGTGTGGCTAGCATGGGCCCCTTTCCACTTATACACCTGCTCAGGAGCCCAGGAATTGGAGCCGGCTGTGGGCGACACATCAGCACACCCCAGAGGGCCAGAGCTGGGGAGAACAGGTTTCTCACACGGGGTCAGCTTTGTCTAACCCCAAAACCTCACTCTACAGCTCAGCTTTCCCTCAGCCTGGGGCGTCCTTTGGAATGGAGTGCAAACAAGTACCTGCTGTGGTCAGGCTACCACGTGGGATAGACCTGGGCACGCCAGTCCTCCTGGAAGCCTGGCAGAGTGGCTGATGTTGCTCTTGAGTGGCTGGAAAACAATGCTGGGGTTGCAGGGTGCTGCCCAGGGAGAGCAGCTAGTGAGTAGAGAGCTGGGATTTGACTCCAGGAGCCATGTTCCTAACCCCCAGCCTGGTTGGACAGGAGGATAGGGACTGGCAGCTACTGCATGCTCGGTACTTATCTGAGCCAACTGTGCATCCTCCCACAGCCCTGGGGGCAGATGCTTTTGGGTCCCCATTGTACAGCTGGTACATCGAGGGGGAGTGCCCCAAGGCGGCCCAGCTGGTAGGCTATGCTCAACCAGTGTGGCCTGTGGAGGTCCGGCCTAAGGTGCCCTTGACCTGATGTGGCAAGCCACCATTCTGTTCTTACTCAACTGTCCTCCCTTCTGCTCATCCCCAGCCACAGGGGAGGCGGGTCTGAGTCCTCACTGCCCCAACCCACTCCCACAGGTGGAGTGGCTCAAGAACGAGGACGTCATCGACCCCACCCAGGACACCAACTTCCTGCTCACCATCGACCACAACCTCATCATACGCCAGGCCCGCCTGTCGGACACGGCCAACTACACCTGCGTGGCCAAGAACATCGTGGCCAAGCGCCGGAGCACCACAGCCACTGTCATCGTCTACGGTGCAGTACTGGGGTGGGAGATGGGAGGGCCTGGGGCTACACATCTCCCCCACCCATGCTGCCCTGAGGGCCAGCAGGACCCCCAGAAGGGTGAGAAGTGAATTGACTGAGGTCATGCAGCAAAGTGTAGCCAATTCAGGCCCCCCCAGGTCCCCAGCCAGGACCACTGCCCCCTTCCTGGGGCTTGGCTGTCTCTGAAGGAGAAGACCCAGTGCTCGGAGGTCAGGTCCCCGTTACACAGGAGAGTCAAGCACTGCTGCCCAGGCCTGAGCGCTGCTCTCCACTGTTCCTTGACCCCGGGGTGGAAAGGGCGAAGCCACAGCTGTAGAGACTACAAAATGTTATAAAAAGGACCCCAGCCTGAGTCCCAGGTCCCCACCGTATCCTGGAGGGCACTGATAAATGCTGGCCCTCTAGGGAACTTTGTCACTGTGGGGGTCAGGGACAAGACAGTAACCTCCATGACCTTCCTGTGCAGACAGCGACAGCGCAGGGCTGCATGCTGGCGTCAAAATACCTGCAGCCAGGACAGGGACTCAGCAGAGGGCCATCAAGTGGAGGTGGGCTGGGGAGCCAGAGGGTCCCAGGGCTGGCCAAGCCACTGATGGCTGCTGTCCCTACAGTGAATGGCGGCTGGTCCAGCTGGACGGAGTGGTCACCCTGCTCTAACCGCTGTGGCCGTGGCTGGCAGAAGCGCACGCGGACCTGCACCAATCCCGCCCCACTCAATGGAGGTGCCTTCTGCGAGGGCCAGGCCTTCCAGAAGACCCCGTGCACCACCGTGTGTCCAGGTGAGGGCCACTGGCCAGGCACCATCCTGCCCACCCCAGCCCTGCCCCTAGCCATGCTACTTGTGTGACAGTGCTGAGGCAGGACAGTGTCTGCCCCCGGCACGGGCAGGGCAGGAGCTCACCCCAGGACCCACAGCTGGCAGCTCAGCTGGCCTAGGCACTCTGGCCTCTGACCCCTTGCTTTGCCCTGGCTGCTGGGAAAATGGAGGCAGAGGCTCTGAGCTGTGATCCTGGATGGACTCCTCCGCCTACCCCTCCAACCTGGGTTCCTCTGGCTCAGGTCCACACAGTGTCCTGTACAGAACTCTCAGCCATGGACCCTGGCCCTCCCTGTCTTCCTGTTCCTGTCTGTGAGGCCCCATCTCCGTGCACCTTGACTGGGCTCTCTCCTCTGGGATGTGCTGTGTCGGGGTGACGTTTTTCACCCTGGGCTTGTGTCTCTGCACTTCCGACAATGCACTGGGCTATGTCTGTGCCAGTGACCCGTGTCTCTTTGCCACCGGGCGCATCTGACTGCTGGCTGGCACAGGGCTGTGGGGCACGGTGTGGTTTCTCAGTACGGCGAGCAAGTGTCTCAGCTTCCTCTCCCTGCCCCAGCCGTGTGTGTCTGCGCTCGCGCACGTCGGCACACTGCTCTAACTGTGCACCATGCCAACAGTGGACGGGGCGTGGACGGAGTGGAGCAAGTGGTCGGCCTGCAGCACCGAGTGCACCCACTGGCGCAGCCGCGAGTGCATGGCGCCCCCGCCCCAGAACGGAGGCCGTGACTGCAGTGGGCCGTTGCTGGAGTCCAAGAACTGCACTGGCGGGCTGTGCATGCAGAGTGAGTCCCCAGGAGCGGGGGGCTCTGGGTAGCGGGCATCTGGATCCAGGTGAGGGACCCCCACTGCCACCCCGACAGCTCCAGGCTTCAGTGCCTGGCCTGCTGTGGGGCTGCCCTCAGGACCGCCAGCACCCCGTTCCTGTCATCTCATTTGCATCCTGTCCCCATTGCCTTCTCTGCCATCCTTTTCCTACCACCTGTGTCATTGTCTTTCCCTTTATTTCCCTTGACAGATAAGAGAACTCTAAGCGACCCCAAAAGTCACCGTAAGTCCCCTTTCATAACTGTCTCTCCTTCGGGTGCCCTGGTTCTCCTTGGCTGGCTTTTCCTGGGTGTGGGGAACAGGGCAGGAAGAATTGATGGTATCCCCTGTGCCAACCCCTGCACCTGACCCCCCAAGGATCTCCTCCCTCCACCATGGACAGACAGGCCTTTGGCCGACAGAAAGGACCTAGGACTTTCCCATGATCCTCCTGTTACAGGGTGGGAAAGTGTGTCTCAGAACAGACTCACCCAAGAATCCAGCCAGGAAGTGACAGAGCCAGGATTTGGACCCAAATATTTTTGTGGCCAAGGCTGGTGCTTTTACCCTATGCCCTCGGCCTTCCTTTCTGGGACAGAGACAGGCAGCACCATATCTGCACCCCCTGTGCCCTACATTGTACCCCAGCTGCTGAGCCCTGCTTCCTGAACCATCTGCAGGCCACTGTCCTGCGTCAGCTCCCAAGGGGGGGCCTTGTCCTCAGCCCCAGAGGGCCGCTGCCATTGCAGTAATATCAGAGCAATAAAGCCTCTTCGGCAGATTGGCCTGTGGTAATTAAACCACAATTTCCAAATAATTCTGGAATCATAAAATCAGCAATGATGCCCTCAGCCTAGCTCACTGGGGGACGAGGCTGGTGGCTGATTAGAGAGCATAAATCACCAGGCAAGTGGCCCCTAGTGTGAGCAAGGACATTAAGATGCAGAGCAAAGCTGGAAGAGTCATCTCCCTGCTGGGCCAGGAGCCTACAGAGAGGTGGAGCCCAGGCCTGAGGGGGCTTCTCTGAGGGGAGCCCGAGAATGAGGGGAATCGGCAGGTGCAAGAAGTACACAGACATTCAGAGCAGAGAGCCATGGCCGTGTGCTGGAGGGCTCAGGCTGACCCAAGGGCTTGGAGGACACCAGGCAGGAAAAGCAGGCCTCTCTCTCCGAGAGCCCCTCAGGGCTGGAGAGTATGGGTGGGTGCTTCCTGGAGCAGCCATCTTGGTAGCCACCATCTTGGCTCTGCCTGACTGAGCCGACCAGTGTGGTAGCTGGCAGCCATGTGTAGCTACTTAAACTCATATTTAACTTAATTTAAATTAAGTCAGTTTTAAAATTCAGCTCTTCAGTTGCACCAGCCACTTGTATCTAAAAGCTGCACATGGATTGCACAGACATAATAGTTTGGCCATTGTAGAAAGTTCCATTGACCTTGCCTCTTCGACCTTACCACCTTCCTGCTTGGCCATGAGTAATTATGTCCAGCTGCAGCCTGCTGTGGGGGAGGGTGGCCAACCCCATCCTTTTCGCTACCTGCTTACCGCCTCACCATCCCATTGCTTGCATCTCACGCCACCCCCCATCTCCACCACCATCCCTCGGACCACAGGATGGGAAAAGCTTAGAATGGTTACTCACAAAGATTTCGAGGAGCTGGGACCTCTGGTCCTATAAAAGTGCCTCCAGGCTGGGTATGAAATCCTATACTTTAAATCTCAGCTGCTGGAGGACAAATTGTGTGTGGCCTTGGGTCCCTGAGCAGGGAGCCATGAGTTCATTCATGGTGGGGACATGTTTATTCTTTTGCCTCCCTGCTACTCTAGGAGGGTGGGTAAGCAGCAGAGCGGGGTTTTGAGACCATTTTTCTAATGCCGAGACTGGCTCAGAGAGCTCCCAGTCTCCCCTGCAGTTACCATCCTGTTGCAGCAGGGCTCGGACCCCAGTGCAGTGCCAGTCGACCCCAAGCCAGTGGAGTGCCAGTGCAGTGCCAGTCTACCCCAAGCCCTGGCCCTCCCCAGGACCTCTGCCTTCGCTGGCAGTCTCAGCCCTGTGCCTCATGTATCTTCCTGTCCCTGCAGCCCTGGAAGCCTCAGGTGATGTGGCGCTGTACGCAGGCCTCGTGGTGGCCATCTTCGTAGTAGTGGCGATCCTCATGGCGGTGGGAGTGGTGGTGTATCGCCGCAACTGCCGCGACTTTGACACTGACATCACTGACTCCTCTGCCGCGCTCACTGGCGGCTTCCACCCAGTCAACTTCAAGACCACGAGGCCCGGTAAGGACCCGAGGACGCCTGAGGTGGCAGGTTCGCTGGGGCCCCTGGAGGGCACAGCTGGGTCTCCTGACTCTCTCCCAGGCTTTCCCAAAGTTTGCTCCCAGCTTGCTGCAGCAGGTGGCAGTGGAACCTTCACAGCTGGACATTTGAGTGGGACAGGAGGGCCCTGCAGGAGCAGAGGCGGGCAGGCAGCGTGGCAGGCTGGAGCATGACCATCACTCCCTCTCTGCAGGCAACCCACAGCTGCTGCACCCATCCATGCCTCCCGACCTGACAGCCAGCGCCGGCATCTATCGAGGGCCTGTGTACGCCCTGCAGGACTCGGCTGACAAGATTCCTATGACCAACTCTCCCTTGCTGGACCCCCTGCCTGGCCTCAAGATCAAGGTCTACAACTCCAGCACCACTGATCCCAGGCCTGGCTTGCCTGATGGGACCGACCTCCTGGGCGTCCTGCCACCTGGCACTTACCCCGGCGATCTCTCCCGGGACAGCCACTTCCTGCATCTGCGTAGAGCCAGCCTTGGGTCCCAGCAGCTCCTGGGCCTGCCCCGAGAGCCTGGCAGCAGTGTCAGCGGCACCTTTGGTTGCCTTGGCGGGAGGCTGAGCATCCCTGGCACAGGTGCGCCGCTTGCCTCTCACCCTGGCTCAGCACATCCTTGCTGGGCAGCCCTGACACCTACCCAGCATGAGGCAGGGTTGCTCCATCCCGTTGCTCAGGTGGGGAGAACAAGAAAGGACCATAAGATAGGGAAGTCTGATTAAAGACACAAGTTCAGGCCTGCCTGTGTCTTCTGGAGCCAGGGAACTATGGGCCAGCCATTCTGCAAGCCTCAGCTTCCCTATCTGTTCACTGGGAGAGGGTAGCCCCACATAGTCCTGCATTCTTACAGAGCACTGTCCTAGGTTCTAGGGGCAGCAGTGGCAGGGCTGCCCATCTCGGCTTGTAAGCCTAGCAGTTGACAGTGTTCAGGAGTCTTGCCCTGAGCTGGGTGTGGAGCTAGCACTGAGACCCTCTCTCTCTCTCTCTCTCCTCCTGGCTGGAGACCACCCAGAGCTCAGACGTCATCTGTCCCTGCCCCAAGCCATGCCAGCCTCCCATCCCTGTCCCCCTAAGCACCAGCCCCACACTTCCCTCAGCCCCTACCTGCTGACCCCCCTCTCCCCCTAGGGGTCAGCCTGCTGGTGCCTAATGGAGCCATTCCCCAGGGCAAGTTCTACGAGATGTACCTGCTTATCAACAAAGCTGAAAACACCCTGTGAGTAGAGACCCTTTCCCTGGCCCGGCTACGCCTCCTCTGACCCCTCCCTGTTAAGCCTGGTCCCCCAGGTTAGGGTTCTTCTAGGGAAGGCCACCATGTCCACATTTAACACAAACAAAACCAACACCCTAAGTCATACAACTGAATAGCAGTTGACAAACTGGCTGCAAGTAGCACAAAGAGCTAATATCCCTACTACGTAAAAAGCTTTTGTAAACTAAGGAAAATTGAATCCCTCAGTACAAAAACAGACAAAAGATGTGAACAGGTGATTCACACACTGTTTTCTCTTAGACATGCATACATAGTGACCAGAAGTTTCTGAGGGAACATTCCACCTAATTTGTAGTCCAAGAAAACTAACAGCCCAGAGATACTGGGAGGTTTTTATTGTGTTTGCTTAAGGATTTGCAAGGATTAGGTTTTCAAATGATGATTCCCAATTGTTGCCAAAAGCCCAGGCACCTGGCCTCCCTGGTGTGCTGGGGAGTATGGATTGGTACCAGCTCTCTGGATGGCAGTCTAGCAGCGTCTCTCAAGACTGATCCAAAAGTGCAGGACTTTGGGAACTGCACCCACAGATTTGGCCGTGAGAATGTTATGGTGTCAAAGCAAAAATCTAGGAACAATGACAAGGTCTATCCATCTCCTCTGCCCCTCCACCCATCCCCGTGACCTCTGCCCTCACGCAGGCCATAGGCAGAGCTGGGGACCAGCTGGAATCTGTGCCCTTGCAGAGTTCTCTGGGTCACCCCTCACTGCCCCCCCACCTGTGCCCTGTCCCCAGCCCGCTCTCGGAAGGGACCCAGACAGTGCTGAGCCCCTCAGTGACCTGCGGGCCCACGGGTCTCCTGCTCTGCCGCCCCGTCATCCTCACCGTGCCCCACTGTGCTGAAGTCAGTGCTGGTGACTGGATCTTCCAGCTCAAGACCCAGGCCCACCAGGGCCACTGGGAGGTGAGGAGCAGAGCTGGGGAGGCGAGACACAGCCCTTTTCCCTCCTGGCACAGCCCGGGAGGCTGACTATCTCCCCTGCCCCGCAGGAGGTGGTGACGCTGGATGAGGAGACCCTGAACACGCCCTGCTACTGCCAGCTGGAAGCCAGGTCCTGCCATATTCTGTTGGACCAGCTGGGTACCTACGTGTTCACGGGCGAGTCCTACTCCCACTCGGCCGTCAAGCGGCTCCAGCTGGCCATCTTTGCGCCTGCGCTCTGCACTTCACTGGAGTACAGCCTCAGGGTCTACTGCCTGGAGGACACACCCGTGGCCCTGAAGGTGGGTGCCCACACCCAGCACGCTGCAGTTGCACCACCCCCAGCCAGGCAGCAGCAGGACCCCTTCCGCCTTCCCTCCCCTGCCCAGTTGCATGGGACCTCGCGGGCTCCCTCCACCCCCTCCACGTGGGAATGGCATGGGACCCTCGGGGCAGAGGTGAGGCTGTGGTTCCTGCCACACCAGGCTCCAGACAGAAGGCTCTTGGAGCCCCTCGTGAGAGTCTGCAGAGGGCTTAGGAAGCACCGGAGGAGGGGCTGAGAGGCTGACCATGGACCTGAGCCCCAGGGGACAAGGAGGAGCCCAGGGCAGTGCAGAAGGAAGGGCATTTCAGGCAGACAGGGCAGCCGCTACCAAGGTGGGTGTGCTGCTCGGTGTGTGCGAAGTCCCAGGGCTCAGCTTCCCAGGAGCCTTGGAACCTGTCCCGTGGCAGGAGGTAGACCCAGCAGATACCAGTTGACAGGTCCTTTTCTGAGAGGCTGTGGCTACACTATGGGGTGGGTGGACGAGAGGCAGAGAGGCCAGCGGGGAGGCTGGGCTGGGCCACAGGCAGCAGCCAGTGACTGGCCAGGAGAGGGGCCTGGATGCGCTCAGTGTGTCGAATGGACAGATCAGAGCTGGCAAGACGCACAAGAAGAGAACTCAGGGAGAAAAAAAAAAAAAAGAGAGACCCCACTTCCAAGTCCTGAAGCCACGAATGCTGGGGTCCGGTCCAGGAGAACTCAGGGCCAACAGCCAGGCTATGCTGGATGCAGAAGAACAGGCGGCGGCGCCCTAAGTGAGGGAGGGACCGTGGCAGGCGCGGAGTCACTGGGGCAGAAAAGGAGGGAAGGGAGGGCACTGGTGATGGCCAGCGTGTGGCCCTATGCAAGCACTGCCACCAGCTGCAAAGCCCCACCCACCCTCTGTGAAGCCTTCAGTCCTGCTCCTGTCGGGAGCGCCTGCCTCCTCCCCGCCTGGGCTCGGATCCTCCCAGCTCCTCGTTTCCCAGTCCCGTGTGACTTCACGGTGTGGACTGATGCAACATGGCCCTGGGGGAGAAGGAGCGTCTCCTGCTGGGGTCACCTGGCCTGAAATTCCAGGAGCCCCACAGTGGGGTGGAGGATGCTGGGAAGCATACTCGTGGCCTGGATCTCCTGGTGCTGGGGTGGCTGATGTTGACTGATGGCCACTTTTGGCCAGAAAATGACATGAAGATCAAGAGGGAACGGGCCACATTTTGGTCTGGGGGCATTCTTTGTTTTTTCAGCCTCACATCTATTTATCCATCCATCTTTCTGTTCATCTACCCATATACTTATCATCCATCATCCATCCAGCCATTCATCTTTCCTTTCAAATGTCCTTCTATTCATATACCCACCCATTTGTATGTCCTTGTGTCTATGTTTCTGTCGATGCAGTTATCCATTCGTCTGTCCATTCACACACTCTCCCCATCAGCCCTCCTAGCCAAATATTCATCTATAAAGCCATTCATGTGTCCCACTGTCTCTGCATTCATTCATCTGCTTTTCTGTTCCCCCACTTATCTGCCCACGCATCCATTCATCTAAAGCGCCTGCTGAATGGGTTGGGTCAATTCTGTGCTCTGTGTTCCCATGGCCTCTTCCCCCTCACCCCAACTTCAGAAAGGGGTGCTCGTCCAAGTGTGACGGGCTCCCCTTCCCACTGCTGGTCCCCAGGAGGTGCTGGAGCTGGAACGGATGCTGGGTGGCTACCTGGTGGAGGAGCCCAAGCCCCTGCTGTTCAAGGACAGCTACCACAACCTGCGCCTGTCCCTGCATGACATCCCCCACGCTCACTGGCGGAGCAAGCTGCTGGCCAAGTACCAGGTGAGGGCTGAGCCAGGAAGTGGAAGCCTGGCCCCCATCAGGCCAGAGCCCTGCCTCAGTGCTGAACTGAGTCCCTCCTGCTGTCTCTGCTGCCATCGCGGTCTCCCTCTGGTGCCCAAGCCCTGGGCATCGTCAGACACATCCCCGAGTTCTGGGCCATCCACAGCCACATTCACTTCTGCCCCTGCCACTCCTTGTTTCCTGTGCCCATGGGCCTCAGAGGGCCCTGTCCACGTGGGTGTGCATGCCTGACCAACTGCTGTCCTCCTCTCCGACCCACACCCTTCGGTCCCACCCTGCAGTGTGTGACATCATGGAGGCCCTGAGGCATCCCAGCCCAGACCCACACGCAGCAAACACACTCTCCCCTTCAGTGCCTTCCCCTCCTCCCACCCCCTCTCTCAGTGCCCTCCTGCAACCAAGGGCCTGACCTACCCACGAGGCCCCTGCCTGCCCCAGGGCCGGCCTCGCCTGCAGCCCTGACTGCCTTCCCACAGGAAATCCCTTTCTGTCACATTTGGAGCGGCAGCCAGAAGGCCCTGCACTGCACCTTCTCCCTGGAGCGGCACAGCCTGGCCACCTCCGAGCTCACCTGCAAGATCTGCGTGCGGCAGGTGGAAGGGGAAGGCCAGATATTCCAGCTACACACCACACTGGCCGAGGTGAGGTCTGCAACACTGTGGGGCTGAGGGCTTCAGCACGCAGACCCTGTGCTCCCCCGTCATCTGGGCAGAAATGCTGTCCCCTGTAAAGACATCGCTGCGGTCAGGGGTGGGACTTGGTCAGTTTTGGCCAACAGACTTCCTAGGGGTATGCGAGTGCATGGCATGTGCTAGGTGATGTAACGCTATTCCTGACCAGCAGGGAGACAGTTGTCCCGACCCCACCTGCAGGATGACACAGTACGTGTTAGGGAGGACAGGTCTCTGCACATGGTCACAAGAGTGACAGGACTGGATTTGAACCCAGGTCAGGGGTTCCAAGCTATGGCTCTCAACTCCTATAAATCCAGATTAAAATGTGAAAAACCCACGTTACCCAAGATTACAGATCTTTCTGCCAGTGTAGTATAAAAAGCACTGAGGCCAGGTGTGGTGGCACATGCCTGTAATCCAGCACTCAGAAGGCTGAGGCAAAAAGATCACTGGGAGGTCAGGGCCAGGCTGCACCACGTAGAGAGACCCTGCGTGCTGAGCACAGTGCTGGACCCAGCTGCGCCGCTCACTTGCCATGGGACCTCGGGCAAGTCACTTCCACTTTCTAGGCTACAGTGGGTCAGCATGAGCTGTCTAGACCATGGCTAGGCCTCCTAGGGCCTCCTGACCGTGAGGCTGGGTTGGCATTTACCTGGTGGTACATTAGCACAGTGCAGCCCTCGCCCTCAGAGAGGCGGCCCTTGCCTGGGCAGCTGGAGACTCCCACAGGAGGTGGGCACCATTCAAGCCTCAGGGCGCCTGCAGGCCAGCAGGGAGGCTGGCGAGGGGGTTTGCTGACACCTGTCGCATGGCCCTCTCACTCTTCCTCTGCCCTTCCAGACCCCTGCCAGCTCCCTGGATGCCCTCTGCTCTGCCCCTGGCAGTGCCGTCACCACCCAGCTGGGCCCCTATGCCTTTAAGATCCCGGTGTCCATCCGCCAGAAGATATGCAGCAGCCTCGATGCCCCCAACTCACGGGGCAATGACTGGCGCCTGTTGGCGCAGAAACTGTCCATGGACCGGTGAGTGTCCCGGCCCTCAGCTGACCCTCACTTCGTACTCCAGGTAGGGCAGAAGTCCTCTGGCCTGGGCTTCCCATGTGCGCTAAGCCTCCTTTGAGGAGCGCTATGCTCCGAGCACTGGCCAGCAAGGAGGCAGGTTGCCACCGCCATGCTCTCCCACGGTGTGGGAAAGTGCCCACCTCCCACCTCCTGGGATGGGCTGAGAATCAGGCACAGCCTAGACACCAGCTTGGTGTGGCCACCATCAGCACCACAGTGGCTGGGCTGAACAGGTGCACCTGAGACACTTGCTGAGTGCATGTACCTGGGGCTGACAGCTTTTGCAGAACTGCAGATGCTCAGCATTTCGGGTGGCAGTGGCGACACTGTACTTATTGAAAAAACGTGTCATCAACCTGCCTTGGGCAGATGCTATGAATAAGACATCTTCCTAGAAATGAGTGGGACTTGCAGAGCTGGCTGGAACTCTGTTCCCGCTATCAGGGGAGTTTGTGGGGCAGAATGGGAAGGGAACAGAGGTGGATGGAAGGGAAGAGTGTGGCGGCTGTGCTTGGACAGGCCCTCCTGGTGTCTGCTAGGCTTGGGTCTGGTCCTGCAGTGCTGGGAGGTGACTCACTTCATTCCCATGTTAGGGATGTGGCTAAGGCTCAGTGAGGTGCACTGACATGCCCAGGGCCACCCAGCCTGCAAGCCGAGTTGCTGGGATTCAGACCCAGGACTGCAGGACTCCAGACCCCACAGCCTTTCCGCCTGCAGGCTCCCAGGAGGTGCTGAGCGCTCCCCAATACCCCTCTCCTTTCCTCTGCCAGGTACCTGAATTACTTTGCCACCAAAGCAAGCCCCACGGGCGTGATTCTGGACCTCTGGGAAGCTCTGCAGCAGGACGACGGGGACCTCAACAGCCTGGCGAGTGCCTTGGAAGAGATGGGCAAGAGTGAGATGCTGGTGGCCATGGCCACCGATGGGGACTGCTGAGCGCCCGGAGCGCGGGCCGGCAGGGACAGGCAGGAGGCAGAGCGGGGCAGCCTGGGCAGCCCCCCCGTGGGGACATCCAGCCCCAACTGGAGTTGTTCCTCTCCTCCTCCTCCTGCTCCCCACCAGAAGCCCAGACCAAGACCAGACCACAACCAGCCTTAGAAAATCCACGTGCTCTGTTGCTGGGAGTCCTGGAGCCCCTCGTCCCCTGCCATCTCTCCTAAATCACAGACTGTGTGACACAGCAGTTAGGGACAGGAGGTAGCCCTCCCTCCCGTCCTCCCGCCCTCGCCCTGTGACTTCTGGGTCCCCGGTTTTCGTTCTGTTCTCACTTTCTCCCCAGCTCTTGGTTTCTCTCTCCCTCATCCCAGCCCCTAAGGCTCTCCCGCCCTTCCTCTCACGAAGAGTTGAGTTCAGTTCCAGAAAACTGCTTTCTCCCGTCCACAGTGAAAAGGAAAAGGAAGGAAAGAAAAAGCTTCAGATGCTAGTGAGGCTCAGAGAAGAAGAAAAACACCAAAGCCACAAGGGAAAAGAAAAACCCAGTTTCTTAGGAAACGCAAATGATTTATTATCCAGATATTTGGATAAGCCCTTTTTAAGAAAAAAAAAAAAAAAAGAAAGAAAATGAAAAAAAAAAAGAAAAAGAAAACTTTTTTCCTGCGTGTGGGTGAGAGTTGGCGCGCTCGGGCTGTGGCCAGGAGCGTGTGCGTGTGTGCAAGCATGTGTGTGTGCGTGCACGTGTGTTGGGGGAGAGACTGAACAAGGCCTGCTTTGCTGCTCATGAATCCGCCTGGGACTGAACTCGCACAAGGCCTCAGTCTGCCCGGCTGTGCAAGGAGCGGATGAGACAGGGTTTTAGCCATGGCACGAAGTCATCCGCTAAACTCTTCAGCTGAGGCTGAGTTCATAAAGCCCAGAGCACAGGAGGGGGCCCTTTCCTCCCCGCCACGGGCAGATTCCTAGGCTCCTGGGTCTCCTGGGAGTCAGGACGAAGAGGCTGTGGGGTGGGAAGTGTGGACGCACAGGAGAGGGGCTGGGGGCGGAACTCACTTCCCAGCTCTGACCTGTACCCTCCTCCCTTGTGGCCCGGGAGGTTGGCAAGTGGCCTTTCTGAATGGGCAGGGTGGCCAGGGTAGAGGAGCTGACACTGCCGCCCCAGGATGTTCTGGGGGCCACTGAGTGGGGAGGGTTGAGTCCCCATCCCCTCTGAGCCGGTGGCCATGGCCAGGACCAGGATCTCGCCATGGGCACAAAGGCTCCTCCTTGGCACTCAAAGTCGGGAGGTGCCAGATGCCCCAGGCTCTGGGCACTGGCCCAGGGGTTACCCCAGCAGCCCTGAGCAGCCACTGGCTGGGCACACCCTGGCCTTTGAAAGTCTGGTGTCCTGTCCCAGCCAGTGTCCCCTGCCTTCTTCCTTGCCGGGGTCTCAGGATGGGAGTTGGCCAAAGGTAGGTCAGGCCCTGCCCGGAGGTTGGCGGGAAGGTTCCCACCAGGAGAGCTGTGGATGGAGGCAGGTGTGGAGCTCCAGCCCTGCTATGAAACCGCTGTGACCTCACACATACCACTGCCTTCTCTGGGCACTCACATCTGCATCCTTTTTGTGCCCAAGAAGCCTCACAGCTGCTGTCGGAGGCTCTCTGGGTTCTGAGATTTCTCTGACCTTCCAGAGGGAACCCTAGTGGGCACAAGTTGAGGTGGCCTGCAATGCCATGCCCTCTCCTACTGGCCCCAAGACAGGAGCTCCTGGCAGCTGAGGTCCATGCAGCTGTTTCCAAGGGCCTGGAGCCCAGGACCATTGGCTGGAGCCTCCTGTTGGGGTCACGCTGTCCAGCTCCATAGGAAAAGCCCGGAAAGCACTTGCCAACTCCACCAGCGTGCTGAGGTGCTGCCGCAGGGCAGCAGCAGCTCACGGTGCCACCAGGACCCTGCGAGCAAGCACACGGCGTTCCGTCTCTCACCTGTGCGTGTGCGCGTGTGTGTGCGCGTGTGTGCTTTTATCCTCGGGCACATCAGGGCGCCCCCCACATGCACGCCTGCCACGCCTGTGTGGGGCGTGGCCTCTTCTGTGCCTGCTTCGCCCGCCGCCCTTGGCCCACAGGGTCCGTGTACTTCCTACGTGCCTCTCTGCCTCCTTTTGGGCCCAGCCTCCTGCTTGGGACCCTCCTCATCTCCCAGATGGCCCGGGGCCCCTGCTCCCAGGCAACTGAGCCGGCTCCCCTCACAGGTCCTCTGGGAGGAGGTGACTGGGCGCTTGGGGGCAGGGACAGCTCTGGGGACAAAGGGCTGGACCCTGCCTGGGCCATGACATGGTTATATGTCCCAGGGGTGCAGCACTCCAGGGATGGCCCCAACCCCACCTCTGTCCATTCTGTAAACTACAACCTGTAAATAACGTTTAGCATTCCTATTGTAACAAAATTAATTTTTATGAAATAAATTATATTTCCTAGTCTAATAAAAAAATCCAGGTTGTAGTCTTCCGTCTTCTTGGCTGTTATTGGAGACTGGGAGTGACTGTCCTGCTCTTCCCCAACCTCTGCGAGGCAGGGGGCAGGGAGGCCGCTGTCCGTTCAGGGCCGTGGGACCCCTGCATTTGACTGAGCTCCGCAGCCTCATTTTACAGAAGAGAAAGCCAGCCCAGAGAGGCAAACAGACCTCCCTAGGGTCACCGCAGGTTAGAGCCTGTGCTGGATCTGGATCCAACCCTACTCACGAGCCTGCTCTCGGTAGGTGAGCGTTGGTGGAATCTGTCCCAGACGCAGGCATTCCAGTCTGCCATGGCTAAGCAAAGGGCCAGGGGTGACACAGATGAAGCCTCAGATCCCCGTCTAGCTGAGGCTAAAGGGGTCAACTCAGAACCCTCCCCGGGGCAGAAAGGGAATGAGGGACACACAGGTTACGATTGTGTGACTTTGACCCCAGGGCTGCCGTGCACAGTTGGGCAGGTTGTACACTCCATAACAGTACCCCGTTCACCCCACTCACCTGAAAGGAAACGTGGTGCCCTTCCCAGATGTACTGTAGTATGTGTGTGCTTACTGGGAGGATTTTCCAGCAGAGGGCAGTAAAGAGTCCTGTGGTAATAAGATCAGTCTGTTGGTCATCATTTCCCCCAGCTGGTGAGGGAGCCCTTTTTTCTAATTTGTAGTGGCCCCTCCTGACCTGTGGACCTCAGTCTCCGAGGGGAGGGAATCTGGACCCGCATTTCCCAGCATGCACTGCCTGCTCTGAGTAGATCCTGTAGTCTCCCAAGCTTGGCGAGCAAGCACCCTTTGGCCCCTCATGAAGAGTCACAGTGCCCGCCAGGATGTGAAAGGCTCGAGAAGTAACGTGTGAGCCAGCGGCCTCCCAGCGCAGGAGTCCCCGCCGTGTCTGCCCACAGGGTTCCCCACCTGTTCGGGTTCGCAGTATGGTGTCTGGGCCCTGTCAGCTCTGACTTCCTGGGACCTATGGCCTGGGGTCTGCGCTAGACGTGCGGGCATCCCCAACCATTATATGACCTGGCGGGGCAAGGCAGGCAGGGCACAGCACACACACACAGCCCACAGCTCAGACTGCCCACCCGGTGGGCACCAGGGACTACAAGCGGCCACCTAGCGAGGCCTCCCCAGCAGATGAGTGCAGGGCGAAGACTTATAAAGGAGGAGAAGACAGATGTGTGTGTGCATGCGTGTGTGTGTGTGTGTGTGTGTGTGTGTGTGTGTGTGTGTGTGTAGGGCAAGTGGGCACCATGGCCCAGAGATGAGTGACACTTGGGCCTGGGACAGGCATCTCACGCTCTACCTACCACTGACATAGGCCAGCCCTCTCCACCACCTGTCCCGTAGAAGCACACCTCGAAACAGGTGGGGTCCAAGGAGCTGTGATCTTCCCCAACCTCTGTGTGTGATCTTCCCCAACCTCCCCTGTGAAAGCAGGGGACCTGGGTTGCAGTCCTGATGCTGTGAGAGTCAACCTCTACCCAAGCCTCAGTTTCCTCATCTAGACAGTGGGATGAGACCTCCTGCCTAGTGTGGTCTGCTAAAGGGGGGCAGTGTGTAGGCAGCAGTGTGACCCTCTGCGTCACAGGTCCAGGCCTGGGTGAGAAGGAGCCAGAAGGTACAGCAGGGCCGGGTGGCTCCAGGGCAAGGTGTCTAAGCAGGGGCACAGGGGACGCAGCTGGCCCTTGTCCCCATCTGGTTGACAGCAACCTTCAGCCACCATTGTGACCCCAAAAGGAGCTTGGGCGGAGGCCCTACGACGAGCAGAAGTACCCCAACTCCAGCCATGGCCGTAGGTCAAACAGCAAAGTTTCCGAAACATTTTCCCATTTCAGTTAAAAATACAAAGTGTGGCTACTGTGTAAAAATCCAACAAGTGCAACAGAACCTGCACAGAACGCACCCCTTCCCAGCCCCTCTGGAAAGTCTGTGCTGACACAAGAACTGGGGTGCTGGGAGTGTAATACTACGGATTTGCTCCAGGGCTCTCAGCCCTCAGAAGAACACACAGGGGCAGTGCCGCTTTCCTAGTAACTGCAGAAATGCACATCACTGACACCCTCTCCCCGCAGGGCTGCCGCCCCTGACCCACCCTCCCCTTGGTCTCCTGCCCCTGGCTGGTGTTAATGTAGTCCCAGCCTCCTGGGGCTCCACTCCAGGCCCCCAGCGCAGGGGCTGGGGCCGGGGCTGCTTTCCACACTCCTCCGCTCCTCCTACCCCTCACTAGGCCTCTTTCCCCGCCTTCCTCCTCACCCTGCGACAGGGCAGCGACTCTCAGACCCACTCCAGCTCCCCCCAGGCCTTCCTGGAACTGAATCTCAGCACTGCTTCTACCACAACCCCGCCCTGCACCGAGCCCCAGGGACGGAAGACGCCCGAGGTCAGGGGCCCCGGGCAGACTGGGGGAAGGCAGGAGTCCACACTGGGCAGGCTCCCTTGCTGGGCAGGAGTTTTTTCCCCAGCACTGGGGTTGAACCCTGGGCCTTTGGACTGAGCTACATCCCCGGTCTTTTCTTATTTAGAGACAGGTTCTTGCCAAATCACTAAGTTGCTGAGCTTAAATTCCTGATCCTCTTGCTTCAGCCTCCCAGAGCACTGGGATTACAGGCATGGGTGTCACACAGCATGCTCGGCACCCACAATCTAGAGGGGAGGCAGACAGATGCGCCTCCGGAGATGTATCTTTCCGGCCTGCGCCACGTGGAGGAGGCTCTTTGAAGTTCATACTCAATGTTCTTTTATGACACTTCATACTGAGAGAAGATGCTGACGTCCTTTTAGCAGGTGACAGGCGCATGCCAAACTACTGTCTGCCAGGGCCACAGCTATGAGGTGCGGCCCCACAGAGGTGTGTGTACAATCCGGTGTCCTGTCAGTGACTCTAGCTCGGTGCCCACCACAGCTGCTTCCCTCCTGGGCCCTCCACGGAATGGTGGCCAAGGCCGGCCCTCTCTCTGCAGCCTGTCCTGCCTGACAGAGACAGGGTACTTGGGTCACAATTTCCCAGCTGCTAGTGCCCAGGGCAGAGGTCCAGCACCACACTATGACCCCAGCCGCCCAAGGAGGTCCCCTGGGCAGAGCCTGGGGCTGAAGAGGGCAGGGCTCTTCAGGACCATTCCACAGACTTCTGGGATGGCAGAGGTGGCCTGGGCTGCCAGCTAACCCTTCCTCACCCGATGCCAGAATTCTCTCCACCATTGCTTAGACAAGGGCTTTCCTAGCCTCCGCTTGAGTGCTTCCAGAGATAGGAAATGTACTGCTTCCTAATAGTAATAACACCGGCTGGCTTTTTTTTTTTTTTTTTTTTGGTACTGAGCTACATACATCCCCGGTCCTTTTATTGTTATTTTGGCGTTTTGTTTTTGAGACAGTCTCACTATATAGTTCAAACTGTCCTTGAACTCACGGTGTAGCACAAGCTGGCCTCAAACTTGTAGCAATCTTCCTGCCTCAGCCTCCCAAGTGCTGGGATTACAGGTGTGCACAACCACACCCTGCTTTTATTTTTTATTTGAAAGAAAGTTTTGCTAAATCTTTAAATTGCCTGGGCTAGGCTTGAACTCATGAACTTCCTGCCCTTTAAGAGGCAGAGTGTAGTGGGAAGAAGTCAGGTTACTGGGGCTGTGCCCTTCAAGATTACGTGGGGACCCCAGCTCCTTCTTCTTTTGGTCCCCTCCCGGCTTCCCTGATGTGAGCGGCTTTGCTCCACTACGTATATATACCCTGCTGTGATGTTTACCCTCATCAGAGGCCGAAAGCAACAGAACCAAGGGACCGTGGGCTGAAAGCTCTAAAAGGATGAGCCAAGAGAAACCTTTCCTCCTTTTAAGTTGCCTGGTATCTTGCCACAGCAACAGATGGCTAACGCACGCTCACCGCAAGGCCTGCTTTGACCCTCGAGTGTCAGCAGGGGCAAGACCGAGCCTTGCACATCATCCCAGCCCTGCAAACGTTTGCACGCGGCCTCCATGGGCTGCCCTTCCTTCTGCTGAATGTGTCCAGGTCCTCACACGGCTTGGCCCAGCCCCACACGCTCTCTGGTGCTCCCTCAGGCTTCTGGAGGCTGGAAACGCAAACCAGAACAAAACGACTTCTCTAGAAAACAGCCGCCAGTTAGAATTCCAGACTCACCAAACGCATACTTCAAAAAACATTTCCACACCAGTAAGTTAAGTCTATGCCTAGCAGACTGATCCTGAAAGAGATACCGAAGGGAGTGCTTCAGGCTGACAGAGACAGTCACAGCAGGAAGCAAATGCGGGAAAGAATGAGGAGCAGCGCAGGGTGCAGACGTGTGAGTGAATAAAAACCAACATGGGCTGCGAAGAAGAGGTGATACCTTGTGAGGTTTAAAATAACGTGTAATTAAATTACTGTGAAAAGTAACACAAAAGTTTGGGAAGGGTAAATGGAGTTAACATGTTTTCAGGCACCTGCATTCTCTGGAAAAGTAGAGAATTTTCTAATTAATATTAGAATTTAACAGGTTGTGTGTGGGTAAATATAATATCCAGAGAGTATTAAACATATAAGGTGAGAAATAAATTTATAAATTCATCTATCCCCCCGCTCCAAAAAAGCACAAGGCCAGGCTTGGTGGTGCACGCCTGTAATCCCAGCACTCGGGAGGCTGAGGCAGGAGGATTGTTGCAAGTTCAAGGTCAGCCTGGGCTACAAAATGAGCTCAAGTCCAGCCTGAACTGCATAGCAAGACCCTGTCTCAAAAAGACAAAAAAAAAGCACAAGAAAGGAAAAAAAGAACATAGACTAATTGTACTAATAGGAAAAAGGTAGTAGAATTAAACTCAAATATATCTGTATACCAGTAACTACATAAAATATACGTGGGCAAAAGATTCCCAGTAAAAGGTAAAAATAGAATGAATTTTTAAAACACGCCACTTATAAGAAACGCACTTTACGTATAAGGACAGATGGTGAAATTAGAAGGATGTAAAGATACAGCTTCGAAAATAAAGCTAGTGCATATAAATAAAAATTTTAAATATACATCAGATCAAAATGTGTAAACTTATCACACGAACAGAATAGGGAAAAGAGATCAGGCGCCCATCATGAGAGGTCTAACATGACCTGATCCACATCAGGAGGTGACCTATGTCCCTGGAACCTGAGTGGATGTTTGAGACTCTGACCCACAAGAGCAGCAGAGGTGGCCTTCCGTGACTCTTAGATTAGGTCACGAAACGCCGTGTACTTCCGCCTTGCTCTCTTGTGAGCAGCCGCGTAAAGAAGCCGTTCACCAAGTGGACAGTAATCCCGGCGGTAATCTCCCGCAGACAGTGCGAGAGAGGAGCCCAGGCAGTTCCAGCCCCGGGCCTGGGAGTCCTCCCCCGAGCTGCAGACACCTCGGCGCGCAGACCGCAGGCCCGGTCCGTTCCTGATGCGGATCTGTGGCATAATAAATGTTCCGTGCCACTGCGTTCCGAGCTGTAGCGGACCGGAGCAGAGGACCTTCTGGAGCACCAGGGATGTTCCGTTTCTCGGTCCAGGCGCTGGTGCTGTGAACGTGTCCAGAATGCGATCGTGCATAAATGTTGCACTTAGGTGACGGACCTCCACGGAAAGATGTGATGAGAAGAAGCAAAAGAAGAAGAGACAGAATCCGACGGAGGGTGTGAGGCTGGAAGCACAAGAAAGGGAGGTAGAGCTGGTGCTGAGCAGTGAGGCCACCGCCCACTGCCCTGGAAAGAGGCCCTCAGAAGCAAGCCCAGCCAGGGAGCACGTGCGGTGACAGCGCAGCGCCACGAGGTGGCAGCATCAGCCCGCAAACCCTGTGCGCGGTGGACTCGCGGTCCTCCAGGCCGGGGCCGGGGCAGGGGCCGGGGCCGGGGCCGGGGCTGGAGCTGGAGCCTCAGCCTCAGTGGCGATAAACTCTGCCCGCTGGCTCTGAGTTTTGACTGATCACCTGCCTCCCGCTCAGGGGAGGGGAGGGAGCTTGCAGGGGAAATGGGGGAAAGGGGGCCGAACACTTAATGGGATCCCCGGGTGGCCTCTGGAGGCAATGGTGTCGGATCTCGGAATCCTGGCTCTGCTGCCCACTACCCGGAGGCTCGGAGCAGGCACTAACGTCTCTGTCCCCCAGGTTCTCATACGCAATATGGAGCTGAGCGCGGTAGCTGCTCCTGGGGCCAGCCATGGGTTCAGTGCCGTGGTTCTCGACAGGGGCAAAGCCGGCGTGGGGCTCAGAAAACACGTCCCTGTGTTGAACTAAAAGAGACAGGGGCCTCAGAAGCAGCTCAAAAGCAGCCTCTCTCTCTCTCTCTCTCTCTCTCTCTCTTTCTCTCTCTCTCTCTCTCTGTCTCTCTCTGTCTCTCTCTCTCTCTCCCTCTGCCCTCTGTCCCCTCCTGTCCCACACCCTGGTCTAGGAACCTGACCACCTTCCCCCAAAGCGAGGCTTAAGCCCTACAGAGGTGACGCCCTTCCTTCTTCCTAAAAGTCCCCCATTCTCGGGCCCTGGGCCCAGAGGGAGAAATGCCACCCAGAGCCCCCATGGCACTGAACACCCGAGCCGTGCCTGTTAGCACTGGGTCAGAGCTCTTTGTCCAATCCCAGTGCTGCGTGGCTGTCCACGCCTGGCCGAACCTGAGCATAACCGCGGACAGTGCACCCTGCCTCTGGGGCCTCATTTCAGCAAGCTTCGTGTCGCACACAACTCCGATGAACTGAATTTGTTCCACCCTCCTCTTGTTGGCCTGTGATACAGGAGTGTCCTGTGAGCCTTTCGGTGGGGAGGGAGGGGACCACACCCCTCCATCCCTACAGCTCCTCCGGTCACCTGCTTAACAAAACCAGTTCTGCCTAAGGGGCACCCGTGGCACTGTCACACCCTGCAAACGAGGAAAACGGGGCTTGACTTCCTAGGGCTAACCAGCACCCACAACGAGGGCCGGCTGGCCCCTGAGTCCTGTCCTGTCCCCTCAGGCCAGAGGACCTTCCTCTGGGTCCCCCGTGGCCAGCCCTGGCACCGTGCCCGATGGTTCCCCGGGGCCAGAAACTGCCCTTCCAGGACAGCCAGAAGCCTCCGGTCCACACACAGCCTTTCCGGCATCCAAACCCAGGAGGAACAGGAGGCTTCGTCAAAGGGCTGCAGGCAAAAATATGAACCTAGTAGAGAGAGCTTGCAGGGTGTGGAGACTCCCCCCTCTCCGTCCTCCTGACTTCCTTCCCTTCTTCCTGCGCCCTTCCTCGCCTCTCCTGCTCTTCCTCCTCCTCCTCCTCCTTTTTCTTTTTCATGTGTGTTGCAGAGTAAAGACGCCTGCGCGGGGATATTGCTGAGCAACAGAGCATTTGCCTACAGTATGTAAGGCCTGGGTTCTGTCCCTACACCCCCAATAAAGGAAAAAGCCATACAGACATCTCCTGAGGCGCCACACGTTAGCACCTACAAATCCTCCTCTTCCCTGCTGGCCTAACCATGCTTCCTGGCGGTTGTCACCAGCTCTTCTGTAATGTTCCCTGTGTCCCAGCCCCACTTCAGAGCCCAGGGGGAGACTCGGGGGGCACAAGTGTGGCTGTTCCATTCCTAGACACTGAGGGGGTCACAATGAGGTTCTGAGGGGGTTCATATTGTATGAGGGGGCCATAAAATATGAACCTAGTAGAAAGGAAAACTAGGACTGATCCACCGGCCCAAACTATGCCTTTTTGGCAGAAGGATCATTTTGAGTTGATCATTGTGAGAAATGCAGACAAAGGGAAAGCTTGCAAGCAGGAGGAGCTGCCTTTTATGAGGGACACTTCTCTGTAGAGCAAACCTCCTTCCCTCGCTCCCTCTCCCTCTCCTTCACTCTCCCCCATCCCTCTCCCTCCTCTGCCTTCAATAGAGAGAGAGCGGTTCACTGCACAGCTCTGGATGGACTTGTACTCATTCCTAGCCCAGCCTGGTCTCAAACTCACAGCGATCCTCCTGCCTCAGGCTCCCAAGAGCTGAAATTACAGGCGTGAGTCACCACACCCACTCTGACTCTCTTCTAATACTCTGTCAGGGTAGGTGTTTTTATTACCTGGTCTTGTCACCCAAAGCCCAAGAGTTCCCCCAATTTAGCGCCCCCTGCAGGTTCTTAACTGTCACAGAAAAGGATTTTCAGGGTGTGTCCGTGAGCGGCATAGAAAGGCTTCATTAGGCAGAGTTAAAGACACACTCGAGGACAGAGTGTGGGCCCCAGGGAGAGCACACTGTGGTCTGCAGCAGGGAATATTTGGGGGAGGGATGTGGAATTTGTGAATCTCTACAAAGAACTCAATTTACGTGACCGGTTGTGCCTACTTAAGGGGAAAGGCAACTGGCCGGATCTATTGTTTCTGGATGGAGGAGGGGATTGTTAGTTTTTTGCTTGTGGCACTAGGGATTTAACCCAGGGCCTTCACCCTGAGCTACATACCCCACCTTTGTAGTTGTCTGGGGTTCTTTGAGACAGAATCTCAGTAAGTCACTAAATTGCCCAGGCTGGGCCTGAACTTCCGATTCTCCTTGCGTCAGCTTCCCAGAGTGCTGGGAAGGTGTGTACCACCACAGATGTGCACCATCATGCCTTCCTTTTTTTTTTTAATGGGTGATCTAAAATGTTTTGCCTAAAACATTCTTTGAATGCTTTTGTTATTGGGTTTTGGGATGCTGGTATCTTCTTCTAGAGGTGGTTCTTAGGTTCTTCCTGTCCTGAATAAAGAATTAGTCAAGACAAGCACCACTGCCCTTCTCTGAGCCTCAATTTCCTCATCTGTAAAATGGGGGTGACCTTACCAGTTCACTGGATGGTGAAGAGCAAAGGAGGAAAAGTTCATTAAAAGGATTCATATGTAAACAAGGCTAAAATTAAAACTGGGGGGTACTTCTCCTCAATTCCCTACCACACTTCAAGGTGAGGAAACTTCCTTGTGTTATTATAGACATCTAAGTTAGTTAGAAATATTATAGGCAGTCAGACAGGGCTAGGCCCTCCAAAGGAATCAGTGCAGAAGATACATTAGGATTGTGGGTGGAGGCGCATTCCTTGAAGGCGGGACCTCAAGACAAAAGATAGAACATTCACCCACGTACTTGCCCTAGGGATGAGTAGCAGTGATTGATATTCTAAATAGGTGTCCATCTTGACCTTGGGTGAGGACCAAAACTTCCCTTCCAGGAAAAGTCTCTGTTCTGGTCCATATACACTTGCTATGTGACTTGCTTTCCCATTTGATCCCCATTTAATCAATACTACCTAAGCGATTATACTTGTAATCTTATTGGTTGACTGTACTTTTGCTCCACCTCATGCCCACCTTGTGGTTTCCCATTGGATCAATGTTACCTAAGCAACTATACTTATAATCTTGTTAGCTGACTACAGTTCTGTCCCACCTTAGACCCGCCTCACCTCTGTCTCTCTTAGTTAAAAGCTTTCTTTACCCCAGTAAATATTTTCTGCTCATAATCTCCTTTGTTTCTGGAACTCATTCACTGATTTTAGAGAACACGAACTCGGTATATTGGCCATCTAGCGGGCTTGCAGGTTGGGAGTGATAATATTTCCCTTACATTGTTTGGCTTACTTGGAGGTCCCATATCATCCCTATGTCAGTGTCAATGCTACAGGGTTTAGGGGTGCCGGAGTCTCCTTTTAGAGGTGGTTCCTAGGCTGTTTCTGTCCCGAACAAAAAATTGGTCAAGACGAGTAGAAAAGGTAACAAAGTTTTACATAATTAAAGGTAGGAAAGGAAACATGCTCTGCAGAGTGAGTTCAGCCCACCTAGAAACAGGAAAAGCAGCGCACTCTGCAGGTGACGAGCTGCACACTGTGAAAGAGCACCGCGGCCGAGAGCTCCATGGCGGCCATTTTTTGTGTCTCCACTCCTCAGGCTGATGTCAGGTCTAGGCCATCCTGTCAAAAACCTGCTCCAGTTCTGCAAAAAAAAAACGGGAGACAGCACTCTCGGTGCTGTTCCGTCGGAGCATGGAATCCTCTGGTTCCATCGGAGGGTTGGGAACTGTTCTGCGCATGTGTTCTGGAACTCTGAGAGCAACAGGTCTCGCCTATTTCCCCCGCCTCCCCCCCCCACCGCCAGTCACCCCCTAATCTCTTGCCTCACCCAGACAGGGTCTGAGGTGGCTCCCAACGTGAAATAAAGAGCCTAACCCTCCCTACTCAGGATAAATTTGCTGACTGCTGTCACAGCAAAAAGAGCTATTAGGATTTAAATTTTTTTGCTGGGCGTAGCGGCACACGCCTGTAATCCCAGCACTCAGGAGGCTGAGGCAGGAGGATCGTTGGGAGTTCAAGGCCAGCCTCAGCTACAAAATGAGCTCAAGGCCAGCCTGAACTGCATAGCAAGACCTTGTCTCAAAAAGACAAACAAACAAAAAAGAGGATTAAATTTTTTTTTAAACAGTAGAAGGAAAGAAAAGGAACTTTCAATTAAAAGATACACACTCAAATAAGTGCAGGCCTAAGAGAGATGCATCATATCCTGGAGTGGGAACATTGTGCTTCTCTTGAGAGGGTGGAAACCCCAGGAGAAGGTGCCCACCCTCAAGCAGGGTACCAACCCATATTACAGCCATCAGCCCAGTTTTGTTTTGTTTTCTGAGATGGACAACTAAACCATTTTTTGAAATCTCTCGACTTGTTTCTTCATGTTAGGATCAAGTTCCTGCTCTTTATTTTCTCAATTAAGCCCGTGTGTGGACTCCAGTATTCATGAGGAACTTTAGGTGTCTGGAAGGAAAGGACCCTACATTTCACCTTGAACACTACATGGATTGCCTTGGGTGACTTCCGGTGGGTCCAGGAAGTTGCAGTCCTCTGAAAAGCGCAATTGTTTTAGTTATGATTCTTTGTCTTCTTACTTTGTATTTCTTATACCCCTCCTCACTTGGAACTTGCAGGGAGGGCCTGGCGTCTGTCACCTCACTTAACCAGTGGACGCTGGGTGTCACAGAGCGTTCCTCATCGTACTGCCATCTTGCTACTCACAGCTTGCTGGAGCCAAGATCCACCCCAGAAGCTTCCAGCCTCTTCCTCTCCTGGGCCCGGAGACTTTCTGACAATTTAGGGTGCTGCTTCCCAGAATTAGCTGCTAGGGAAGCACGCTGATGGGTCAGTTTCCAAGCCCAGCCTGATCCATGGAACGACTGATAGCATTCGTTCATCATTTATGGAACATTTTTCTGTGTCCAGAGCTGGTGAAGCAAGGCAGAGAAACGGAGGGGGAACCTCAATTCTAGGAAGGGCCCAGGAAGCGGGGAGCAGGCCCAGAGGCCCAGAGATTTCTAAGCTCAGCTGGTGTTTGGAGGATGATGGTAATAAAAAGAATAGCCCAGGTCGGGGCGTGGGGAGGCTCTGAGAAGCGGTCAGCACCAGCAAGGGCACAGCTTGAGGGCACTGTGGCACTTCTGTGAGGATGGGTTACCATAGGCCACAACCTCAGGCCCTGCCAAGTCACCTAGAACCCGGTACTGGACTCATCAGTAAACAGGGCCAGGAGTGCAGTTGGGATGGTCCTGACTTCTTTCCCATGCACACACTTGTGAAAATAAGAGGGAAATCATGATAAACGAGGGCTGAGGCTGTAGCTCCGTGGTAGACCATTTGCCTAGTGTACATCCTCAGAACTGGTTTTAAAAAACAGCCCTGATGAAAGCAACCCTGAAAGCTTCACAATGGAGCCAGAAGGCCCTTAGAAAGCAGGGTTATGCGTGATTCTGTGTTCAGGCTGCTGTCCAAATATAAACTTTGTCCACCCTGACTGGACAAAGGCGTGTGGGGCAACCAACCAGATAAACACTCTGTCCCCGGAGGCCCAGGGTGCATACCAAGGGTTAGGCAGTCTTGCTCGATGGCTGTTTTCCAAATGTAGCCTTCCTTCATCCAGTGCAGAGCCCTGGTTCCTGACTCCCATGCAGGTTCCCAACAGCAGACTCCCTACTGCTGTGTGATAAAAGGACACCCTTGCTGTAGAAGCTCCACCCTCCCTGCCTTCTTTGGTCCACTATCCAGAGTTGTCTGAATCTGTGGAGGTTTTTGTTTGTTTGCTTTTGGCTTTTGTTTTTTGAGACAGGGTCTTGCTATGTACCTCAGGCTGGCCTTGAACTCATTGTGTAGCCTAGGCTGGCAAGCCTCTTGCCTCAGCCTCCTGAGTGCTGGGATTATTCAAGGTGTGCATCACTATGCCCTGTCCCTTGAGGCTGTGTTTCCAACTTGCAATTCCTAAGATCCCAATAAAGCCCCCTTTCCTTCGGCAGGTCCTGGATCTGGACTGACAACTCTCACACACACACACACACACACACACACAGAGAGCTGTGGTTGCAGACTGCGGCCAACATCAGGTATGAAGCTGGATTTACCCACTGTCACCAGCTGCGCCTCGAGTTCCGGGCCTCCCAGAAACCTCCGCCTGGCTCAGGAGACCGCGCCTACCCTGGGGGCCGGAGGTCCTGCTCCGGAGCAAGGAGCTGGGGGATGAGGCAGCTGCAGAGAGGGCGCCTGTGCCGGGTTCAGGGGCCTCAGCCTCGCCATCCTGGCTTGCGAGCGGGGACCGCCGGCCCAGCCCGCGCCAGCAGGGGGCGCCCGGGAGCCCCGGAGGGGTGGAAGCAGAAGCCGCTCGCGAACCGGGAAGAGCCGCGGGGCGTGGCGGGAGGAGGAGCCCGGCCTGCGGCCTGCCGAAGCCCGGTTGCAGTGGCCTCGCGGCCCAGAGGCTGTGGCGGCGGCGCGGCGGCGACAGTAAGTGCGGGCCGGGCACCACGGGGCTCCCCGGCTCCCGGTCCTGGTCGCGATCCCGGCCTCCCGTGCGGCGCCCCCGCTGTGGGTCTGCAGCTCTCGTCCTTCCTCACGCCCTTGCTCCCCTGAGATTGGACCTCAGCGTCTGGACCAGGGCTTGAGTGTGGACCGAGCAGCTCCTAGGATCCCCGAGGCGGTTGGCTCCGCGGGTCGCAACTGGGAGGCCGTTCAGCTGTGGCCTCTGCAGTCCCCTGGCTTAGCTGCCCCGCTGGGGACAGGGAGGCACAAGGAGGCACAGGGAGGCTCTGACTTGGTCAGAGTCGGGGACCTCGCTGGAGCTGCACCCAGGCTTCCCAGCCCAGGGGGGAGTCTGCAGCCCCAGGTCCCCGGGGAGGGAGCAAGGCCAGGCAGGGGCCGCCCAGAGGAGGCTTGCGTGCTTCCTTACCTTTCTTTGTCTTTCTTTTTCTAATCCAAAAGCCAGCAGCTAGCTTTTATGAAGAGTAATAAGACTTTGCTCACTCCAGTGCCCCAGCCTGTGACCCGGGTTAGAGAAAATTCCTGGCTCCTTCAGAAGCTTGGTCAAGGCTGAATGGCCCTGGACAAATAGACGCAGGAGCTGGGAAGGTGCCCTGGCAGCGGGGTGGAGTTCCCCGGCTCCTGGCCCTCGCACCCCGCTCCAGCTGCAGCGTTTGCACCTCTTGCAGTTTTGTTCTTCTCCACGGGTCCTAATTATCTTTTACCTTTTCTGACACTAATTCTGAGCGTGTCCGTGTGTGTGTGCGTGTGTGTGTGCGCACACACCCTGTCTGGTCAGGGTTCATGCTGCTCGATTGAGGCTCAGGAGGGGCTCTGCTTGGCCGAGGGAGTTGAAAATAGACTGGCTGACTGGTGCTCCGGGCCAGGTACCCTGCAGCCTTGTCCCAGTGCTCCACAGGGAGCACCACATAGGAGGCCGCGGTCACGCCCAGGACAGGGAGCCGGGCAGCCCCGAGTTGCCGGGCCCGCATTGGCAGTGCCCGGGTAGGGCCCGGTGTCGTGGGGTGCACAGCCCAGACATTCAGTAAAAGGTGGTGAGTGTGCCTGCAGTGCCACCTTCGCCTCCGGTCACAGCTCCCCGGTCCCAAGGCCTTCAGGAGCTAGGACCTGGAAGACAGGGTCACGTTCCCAGCCGGTCCTTCCAGGGAGGCTGAGGAATCTCTGGTGGGCCCCAGAATACCCAGCTGTGGGACTTCACTGTTGCCACTGGTAGCTGAGTGACCTTGGGT
>NW_004955437.1:20066032-20105448 GCF_000276665.1 Chinchilla lanigera | reverse complement strand
GCTGAGCTAAATCCCCAGCCCCTTTCTCACTTTTTTGACATACAGTTGGACAGAGTTTAGAGATTGTTCTTTGCCCCTGGAGGGGCCTGCTTCATTTTCCAAATAGAAGGGTGAACATCTTGGGCCAGGTTTGCCCTCCGAGATTGGCCACAGTGTCCTCCTTACACCGTCCTGTCCCACACAGTGCCACCTTCGCCTCCGGTCACAGCTCCTCGGTCCCAAAGCCTTCAGGATCTAGGACCTGGCAGACACAGGGTCACGCTCCCAGCTGGTCCTTCCAGGGAGGCTGAGGAATCTCTGGTGGGCCCCAGAATACCCAGCTGTGGGACTTCACTGTTGCCACTGGTAGCTGAGTGACCTTGGGTGAGTCACAGCCGCGCTGAACCTTAGACCCCTCATCTGGGAAAGGAGTCTTAGACTTGTAACTAACAACGCGTTAGGCTGTTGTCAGGCTCCAGTGCCAGGCATGACCTTGGCATATGTGAGTTCTGGGCTTACTTTTAGCTACCGGGATTGTTTCTGTTTGAATGTGGGACAAAGCAAGGGCCCCAGAGGCCTTAGTCTTTCTCTCCCCGGCTCCCCTGGACATGTGTGCTACCTGTCCTGCCCTTGCGTGGCTGGGGTGACCTCAGCGGCCACTTCCACTTCTGACATTCTGTCTTCCTCCACATCTGAATAGCCCAGACTCCAGTGACCCAGCAACAGGTACAGTTTCTCTGTAGGGCAGGTAAGTCCCCAGCTGTGCCCTGCTGCAGTATCTGCTCATCTCCCTTGTCTGGGTCTCTCCCCGCCCCAACAGTGGCCTTTGTCCCAGAGGAGGACACGCACCGCAGCTCCAACTCCACCTACAGAGCCGTTGGCAGGGCCGACCAGGAGCCGCTGCTCGGGAAGCAGCTGACTCGCCTGCCGCCCAGCCTGCAAAGGCCGGAGGACCGCTGCCATGCCACATACGCCATCTTCTTCAGCCTGGGCATTGGCGGCCTGCTGCCATGGAACTTCTTTGTCACCGCCAAGGAGTACTGGGCATTCAAGCTGCGCAACTGCTCCGGCCCGGCCTCGAGGGGATACCCTGAGGACTCCGACATCCTGGTAAGGGCCGCGAATGCAGACGTGGAGCTGAAGCTGAACGTGTTCCCTGCAGTCCCGAGCCCCACTTTGTGTCAAGTGTGAGGCCCGATGCCACAGGTGGCGGGGGTCAGGTGTGGACACAGTCCCAGCCTCCACGCTGCTTACTCTGTAGCCAGGGAGGAGGAAGCTAGGGGTGGCCCTGTGTAGAGCAGTATGGTGAACTCAGGACTCCAGAGTCCAGGTTCCTAGGAGTTGGAAGCCGTGGATTCAGTAGCATTAAGCTCAGCGGGGAGTTACAGAAAAGTGTGAAGGAGGTATGGCTAAAACAAGATTGGAAGTCATGTTTCTCTCTGGAGTCTGGGGCTGGACAAGTAGCCTGCAATTTCTATGATGTTCTCCAGGGTCAGGAACATAGTTGCTTCACCATGTGTAGCTCTCACGTCCAAGGTCACCTCATAGTCTAAGATGGTTGTAGGAGCTCTGGCAATTACATCAGGAGAAAGAAGGAAGAGGAGGAAGTGCCTGTAGTTTCGAAGAATTCCTCCTAGACAGAACACATTGTTTCTGTTTACAGTGCGGTGCTCAGAACTCCCTAGCTGCATCAGAGGCTGAGAAGTGTAACCTTTAAGTAATCTTATCCCAGGGGACCACAGTGCCTGCATCCCTTTTCTGTGGCCACTAACACACCACCACAGTCTGGGTGACCTGTGACGAGAGGAGGCTTCTTTTGGCTCATGGTTCTGGAGGTGCCAGGTCCGAGGTTGCACCTGGTGATGGCCTTGCCGCAGTCCCAAGGAGGCACAGGGGCATGTGTGTGTGTGATCCTGCTCTTACGGAGCCACTGGGATTCGATCCTGGGGCTCCACCCTAATCGCACCATCTAGTTCTAGTCTCCCCTCTTGATGCCACCTCAGATTCAGCTTGACCCCTCAAGGCAGGGATTACATTTCAGCAAAGGAAGCCTTAGGGACACTCAGCATCTCCATGAACTACGTCTTTTTTTGGGTACTGGGAACTGAACTCAGGACCTGGCACTTGCGGGTCAGGCGCTGTGCCGCTGAGCTGTATCCCGGGCCCTAGCATCTCCAAACCTAGCACAGGGAAAGTGAAGCCTTGGGGACAAGTAGTCTGGCCCCAAGGGAGGGGTCCCTGTGACGCGAATTGAGTGGGGGCACTTTCCGGGGAGCAGGGCCAGCTATAGCGCAGCTGTGTACTGGTGGGGAGGTGGTCACAGCACTGCATGCAGAGTCACCGCCCAGACCTCACACGTCCAGCAGAGAAGTCTGGACTGTGTTTGGTTGCATGGCACTGAGCCCCCTCTCTACCTCCCCACAGCTGCCCGCTTTGCCAGTGACTTTTCCCAGGGGGCGCGGGGGACGGGGGAGGGGGTGTTAAGATTATTCAGACACTTGTTAGAACTGCAAGCACTTTAAGGTGGCTGCAGCAGGGGTGAGATGGAGCTCAACTCTGCAAAGGGTGGTGGGGTATTTAGCCCGGGCAGGATGGAGAATTGGTTCTTTTCTTTCTTTTCTTTTGTGGGTAGCAGGAATTGAACCCAGGTCCTTGCACTAAGCTCCATCCCCAGCCCTTTGTATTTTTCATTTTGAGCGAGAGTCGAAGTTGCCCAGGGTAGGCTTGAATTTGTGATGTTCCTGCCTCCGCCTCCCAGAATGCTGGGATTGTAGGTGTGTGCCGCAACATCCAGATTATAATTGATATTTTCTAAGACTTCTGCTCCCCACATTCTACCCCTCTACCGTCTGACACCCTGGATGGCCTCTGCCATCGTGGGAACTAACAGATGCCCTCAGAGTCCAGAGCAGGGGTTGGACTTATTTGTGGGGCGAAGACGTTCCTAGGGATGGAGCGCAGTGGGGAGAGCCCTGCTACTCTAGAGTGGTCCGTGTGGTCCTTGGAACTCATTCGTGATGCAGTCCCAGCGCCACCCAGCCCCGAGTCCGGACGCGCAGGACTGATGGGCCGGTGGACTTGGAGAAGCACAGCTTGGCAGAACCTCCGGGCCCAGATCCTGCCTGTCTGAGCACTGGGCTCTGTGGCCTCTGTGTGGTCGTGCTTTCCTGGTTGTAAGAGGACGCCGTCGCTGCCACCTCCTCCTCAGGGTTGTTTTGATGATGGAGTCCGTGCCCATGTGTCACAAACTGCTGCATAAACATTTCCTTTTGTTTTGTGAGGCAGGGTCTCACTATGTAGTTCAGGCTGCCGTTGACCATGTTGGCCTCAAACTCACAGCAATCCTTCTGCCTCAGCCTCCCAGGGGCTGGAATTACAGGTGTGTGCCACCGTGCCCGGCTTTCTATAAACATGATTATGGCTGTGATTGTTCAGGGCTCTGCCCATAGTCTCCACTGCTATAGCCCACGCATATTTCCAGAGGCGCCCCCCTCACTGGCCTACTTTACCACCTCCTTTTATTTATTGGTGACTCAAGCGTCCCAGCTGTGGGCTGCCCACGGGGCTTCCTACAGAAGGTCGCTGCTTATCTGACCTGCCAGCACCAAGCTAGCCCGTGTGTGCACCTGTCCTGGCCGGTTCCGTCAGCTGCCCCTGCCCCTGGGCACAGGCTGTGCAGGAGGATGAGCCAACCAGCGTGGCCGGTGTGGTCCTGGAGCTGTCCTCATTGCCAGGGAGCTTGCGCGGCCGTCCTCCCAGCTGCACGCACTTAGCATTCCCGGCCCTGCCACGATGCTTTATTGCCTCTTCCCAAGTGCTGGCAGGTGCGGATGTAGTACCTGCGGCTGCCCGGAGCTCCTGGCTCTTGGCATCGGAGATGAGAGACCTGTCACCCCTCGATTCATGGGCCGGCTCCAGGAAGCGAGCATGCTGGGCGTTGTGTATTTTGCAAACCATTTTTCTTTGCCTCATTCCTCACGCCTGCCACCCACCTCCCCAGTGCTTCCCCCTCGTCCAGATTTCCCTGCATGCTGCACTGGCCGGCCCTGCGTCCTGAGGGCCACTATGGAGGAAGGAGCAGGAGAGTCAAATGGGGCTGTCTCCTGCTGCCACCTGCAGCTCCATTAGCCGAGGGGCGACATGATTCCGTACTTCCTTTTAATAGTTTGCTAAGGTGGAAACCATTTGTTGGAGAACCTGATCCAGCAGGAATGTTTGAACAGGATCACCCCCCATGCACACTCACACACATTCCAAATTATGTCATTTCCAAGGTCACCTCCCACCCCGGCTCATTTCCTTCTGCCTAGAACAGATTCGGCGATGGTTTGGAAAGCACCCTCTTACTGGGCTCTCTCATCTCTGTTTTCTGGAATAAGAACCTCAGATAAATCCACCACAGACTATTGGCCCAAGACCAAAAAATTTAGAGCATAAACGAACAAGTGATGCCTTACAGGGAGCTGCAAAGCCCGGCAAGCTACAGCAGGCCAAGTGTAGAGAGCAAAGTGCAGGCAGCTGCGTTTCCTGGGCCCAGCATGGTGGCAGGGGTGTAACATCAGTGTCCTTTCCCTAATCCTGAAAGCAGGAATTCCTGAAGACAAAAAGCCAGAAGCTCAGGGAGGTTCAGTAACCTGCCCCAAATCACACTGTCAGGAAGTTCTACAGAGAAGTTCTTGGAGAATATAAGTACATAGATGGTGGCATAAGTGGTCGCCCTCGGAGGGCAGTGTGGAGGGGACTGCCCTGGGGACGGGGCCAGTCCACATCCTGACTAATAGTCTTCTGTAGAGAGCATGTCCTGGGTCTGGCCTGCTCTTCCAGTTTGCAACTCCAGGTGCCTGATCTTGGGCTCTTGGCGCCAGACTGACAGTGTCCTTCGTCCGTGCCTCCTCCTTCACGGACCGTACCCGCCCCCAGTACCTCCTGCAGGTTGCATCTGCTGCCCTGGGCCAAGACAGCACAGGTAGCCATTCCCTGCCACCAGGCCCCCCAGGTCTGTTTCTGTGTGTTGGAGCCTGTGGGGCTCCTCGCCAGCTCCCTGGGGCCCTGTGTGTGTCTCGGCACGCAGCCACGGTGCGGCGCTCTGACCGGGCAGCCGTTGCTTTCTGGCCTTGGCCTGCTGCAGCTCACGGGGCCTTGCAGCTCCCTGTGAGGCAGCAGCTTCAGATCCCAGGTGGCCCAGGGGTGCCTTCCCTGTTAGCTCTCGGGAGACAGCACACAGCTCTCTCACTGAACATCCCTGTGCCCCCGCACACCGGCCACAGTGCCCGGCACACACACGTATCTGTAGCTGTTTGTCCCAGGCTGTGGGGGAAGGCCCCATTACTCCAGTCTGAGATAGTGATGGCCAGGCTCCATACAGAGCTGAAGATCCGGGGGTCACAGTGGCCTCTGCCAAAGCAGCCCTGATCTTCAGGGGGGCTGGCATGGACATGAAGTGTGGGGTTCTGGCCATTGGGAAGGATGTGGCGTTGGCCTGACCCAGCAGATGGAGAGACCTAGGGTGGTTCTTCCCCTTTTTTACAGCCCCTGGTTCTGGCTCAGTCCCCCAGCCCCTGGAAGAGGCAGCTAGCACATCTGTCTTTGTGATGAGGGGTGGGCACTCCAGTCCAGAGAGGAAGGACTAAAAGTAGCCAGAATGAACTAGTGTGGGGAAGAGGAAGCTGAAGAGGGGTCATCAGAGGTCTTGGCAGTGATCTGCTGACGTTCCCACGTCCCTGCTACACACAGCCCGTGCCCACCCACCACTCTTCCTTCACTGGCATGTGGTCTGGTCAGTTGGTATTGCTTCCCCAATATCCAGGTGGGGAGACTGAAGCACACCCACGGTCCTTTGGGTTTATTCTGCCACACTGGGTGCCCGAGGCTTTGCTTTCAGGTCTCTCTTGGTGCTTGCTGCAGCCCTGAGTCATCGCTATCTTATGCCCATTTTACAGAGCATAGAACTAAGGCCAGACAAGGGAAAGTCATTTGCTCCTAGGTACCAAGTAAGTGACATCTGGAACACAGACCAAGGCTTTCTGAACCTATGTCGTCCACCCTTTCTACTCCTGAGGTCTATGTCTGCATTTTTAATTTTTTAATTTTTATTTTTTTTGGGGGGTGGATACCAGGAATCAAAATCAGGACCTCAGGCTTGCCAGGCAGGCCTTATGCCACTTATGTCGGCATTTTTAAATTTTTCCAAATCATGAGGCACTTTGCACCTGACGAGACCTCTGTGTCTACAGTGAAAGCCACTGTTTCAGGAAGTGGTGTCTACATCTAAAAACAAACCCTCTTTCTCATCGTAGTTGTCAAAGTGAGGGATCAGTGGTGGCACTGCTGGCATAAGCCACACAGGACAAGGATGGAGAGTTTGCCCTTGGGTTTGACCTTAAGCAGGTGCTTGAAGACCTTGGGGAGCCGCACCGTGGAGGGCACAGCAGCAGCTGGACCAGGGGTGCGAGAGGCTGGGGGAGGGGCAGTAGGGATGATAACCCCAGAGACCTGTGGTGGGAAGTTTGATTTAAACAGAGGCAGGGCCGTGAGGCCAGGGTTGCAGGGAACTGAGGAAGGCCGTGAATTTCCTGTTCTGTTCCTGTGAGTATGAGGCCAATGGCAGGTGGTTGGCAGGCTGGTGTGAGGGATCCAGCAGTGAGGGAAAGTGGAAGAGAGGAGGAAGAGGAGGAGACGTGGGTGAATGAGGTCTGTGAAGCGGGTGGGGGCTCAAGTGCCCTCCTCAGAGGAGGGGGACCCAGGAAAGGACACAGACATCTCACCTTTAGTAAGAGGAAAGGAGGCAGCAAGAGAAAATAATTCTTGCCACAACCTGGCAGACGAGTTTCCTGTCCTTTCGTGGGCTGCAGTCTGAAATTTAGCAAGTCCAGTGCATTCTCTGTCGCCAGCCTCACAGCCACCTTGTTCTGCAGAGGAGGAAAGCGGGGACAATAAGGGATTTGCTGGTGTCACATGGCTGCTCAAGAGCAGGGGCTGCAACCCCAGAACCTCCACATACTGGAGCCCTCAGAGGGGTTCCTGGGAGTTTCCAGATCCTCCGCCCTACCCTGCAGGTACATCTCCCAGTGGTCTGTCCTGGGGACCATCCCAGACATGGAAGGGCCGTGGTATCCTCAGGGACCATGTGAGTGCCATGCAGCTCTGTCTCCAAGTGGAATAGATGCACAGCAGCCTACTTTCTCAGAGGAGAATTCCCAAGAATGGTGCTGGCTGAACACTGCCCCTCACGCTGCCAAAGTGTAGTGAGATGGGTTTTGCCTGAGCGCTATCACCCTAGAAAAGGAGACAGGTAGGGCTGTCTATCCAGAAAAGGGCTCAGGTAGGATGGAGGGGGCTGCCAGCTTCCTGCCACAAGGCATGGGTGGGTGGGTAGCTGCCTGGCACAGAAGGCAGTCACCTCCCTCCCCGCTGCCTGCCTGTCACTTGGGCTAGCATGGATGACTGCTCTAAACCATTTTTAAAAATTAAAACCAAAAGCGAGTCAATTTTCTTTATTCCCTTGTCCACCCTCTGATTCTCACCTCAGGTCCAGCCAGAGCGCCATTCCTAATAAATACACCTGTGATGGCTTTTTCTTCTCTTTTTAGCTCTCCCCATATCCTACAGAGGGAAAGAAAAAGCCCAGCCTAAAACGCTGTCAGTCCTGCCTTCCTTCGGTGACTGCTCTAATTTTCTTCCTGTTTTCTTCCAGTGTGCTCAGAATTCCCTCTCCTACCTATGCCATCCTCCCCAGCCCTCCCAGGCTATTGATCACTGGCTATCCGCCTTCGATTTTATTTCTTCCTGCACACGTCCTTAGAATCCAGAGGTGATTTCGTCAACAAATTAGAGGATGCCTGGGTCTGGAGTCCTCTGGTGTCTTTTTAACATGATTGGTCATCATGAGCGTCCAGGGAGCAGAACCCAGATTAGAGTCTTTGCACAAAGAGCCAAGTGGCTTTGTTACTAGGGGTGGCTGGCTGCGCAGGGTCTGGTGATCGCAGGGACCTGGGGCTCTGCTGGACTCTTGTGGTCGTGCATTTGTGTGTACGCATGTCCACCTGAGGCCTATAGCAGCCCATGGTTGCTATGTCACCTGCAAAGAGAAACTGACTCCCAGTGAATGACAGACTGGCATGTGGGGCAAGGCAGTGCCTGCTGGCTAGTGAAGGGTACCCTCCTATGGTTCCCCTGACTGGAGCACCCCAGATCACCTCTCATCACCATTGTATCACAGGCATGACCATTGTTCCTACTGTCAGCCTATGACACGGTACTGCAGGGCCTTCTGGGATGCACATGCTGACCTGGTCAGACCAGAGTGGTCAGGTGGGTTCCTGGATGGCCTTCCTCCTCCTTTCCCCAGTCGCATGGCAGAGACCAGGCTGCAGGAGAGGAAGGGTAGATGGCCCAGGAATCTGCAATGACTGAACCTCAAATCAGCTCATCCTCTGGAAGCCTGAGGGACCTGTGTGTGGGTTCCCCTGTTTCTCTGACCCCTCTAGGTTTCTGAGCAATTCTTCTGCCCCCAGAGTTGCCAGCCTGAGGGAGTGTAGGTTTTTGCCCCTTATGGGGCCCCAGCCAGGGCAAGGGTGTGGGGGCCAGAGAAAGGGTGCCACGGTTTCCCTTCTCACCTGTGTGGTGGACAGGCCCAGGGGTTTGGGAGGGCTGGCGTCTGCTTCTGTCTGTTCTTTACACTCGCTGGTTAACTCAGGGCTCTATTTCCTTCTTTAAGAATGACATTAAACTAGGCAGTCCTGCAGACCTACCCTGCGGGACCACAGAGTGAATATTCTAGGCTCCATGGGTCACACAGTTTCTGCTGCAGCTGCTCAGGTCTGTTTGCCAGGGGTGAACTCTGCCACAACACAGGAATATGCAGGCAGGACCATATGTCAGCACTTACAAAAGGGTAGTAGCCAGCTTTGACCTGGAGGTTGTCTTTTGCCCATTCTTGGAGTGAATACCGGCTTACTGTTCTTTCCCACACCGGTGATCCTTCAGCAGTCACCAAAGAGCCTGTGATTTTTCTTTCTAACATGTATCAATGTCTGACATATCTATCTGCTGGTGTATCTGCTATCTCCTTGACTAGATGGCAGTTGCACAAAGGCAGAGACAAGGGCCAAATCCCACGGACCTAGAGCATCCGTGAGCTCAGTATTTTTGCAGAAGGATGAAACATCTGTAGTGTTGTGGAGGGCCCACTGTGTGTGTCAGTGCTGGACCAGAAGGGGGAGCGGGGATAGGAGGAAGAGCCATCGTAGCAGCACAGCCTGGGCTGGTCTGTGATCGGGGGCTTTGGAATATCATCTTAGGGTGACATGTTGTCCGGTGTGCTCCCACTGCATGGGCACTGAGAAAGTACCTTGAAAGTGGGCAAAGGAGAGGGTGCAGTGCGCTGAGGTGGGGCTCTGGGGGTGAGGCTGCCAGGAAAAGAGGGTGGGTGGGCTTGTGCAGGATGGAGGGGCGAGGGACTGGAGGGGTAGTGCTTCCGTTTCTCTTGAATGTCAAAATGAGGATGGCAGACGGGAAGGCTGGAAATAAGCCTTCAAGAAGAGTCTCTGGCTTCTGCTCACCTCCCTGGTGCTCCTTGGCAGGGCCACGCGGCCTCTGCCTGTCCCCATGTGGCCTCTCCCTGTGTCCCTTTGTGTTCTCACTCCTCCCCGCTTTTGGGGGGCCTGACGCTGGGCATTGAACTCAGGGCCTTCACACTGAGCTTCATCCCCAGTCCTTTTTATAGTTCTTGAGACAGGATCTCATTAAATTGCCCACACTGTGCTCGAACTTGCTATCCTCCTGCCTCAGCTCAGGCATTGAGTTAAGGGCCTACCCTACCCCACTATGACCTCCTCTTAACCATATCTGCAAAAACCCTATTTCCACATCAGCTCACATCCTGAGGTTTTTGGCTGGGGGAGTGTGCACTCTTCAGCCCACTGTGGAAGTGTGCACTCTTCAGCCCACTGTGGAAGGAAGGCATAGCAAAGGAGGTTGTGTTTTTTGTTTTTTTTTAGCCAGGGAGTTTTGTAGTTCTGCTGTGGTAAGAACGGGACCAGGCCTGGGAGACCCCGAGGGAATGTCCTTAGGGTAGCGGGGAGGGGTAAGGCAGGGAGGGACTCCACTTTCAGGTGAGGAGCGAAGGGAAGAAGGGAATGGTGACTGGCAGCAGTGGAGCCAGAATGCATTTCTTTTTAGCCAGCAGGTGACCATGGAGTGCTTCTTGGCAGTCAGCGGTGTGGGAGAGAAAGTGCAGGCAGGTAGTAATGGTGCAACCTTGTGGAAGTCAGTTTAGGCTGGAAGACACCCAGTCTTTTTAATTTTTAATTTTGTATTTTTGTTCTTGAGACAGGGGCTTGCTGTGCAGTTCGGGCATCCTTTAACTCACTGTGTAGCCCAGACTGGCCTTGAACTCACAGCAGTCTTCCTCACAGGTGCTGGGACTATTGGCATGCACCACAACCCTGGCTAAACTCATCTGTGGAAAGGAGAGAAGTTGCCTCGAGCACTTCTCCCCAGCAGGGACCACAGGGAAGCTCCCTCCAGGAGATCTGGGAATTTTCCTTATCCTCTCACAGGGTTTCCGAAGAGGGTATAGAGAAGGGTGTGGTTAGGGTGGCCTCCCAGCTCTTAGTGAGTCCCAGCTTGGAGATGGCCCATGAGGCCAAGGTCATGAGGATTCATGCCACAGAGCTCTGATCGGGCTCCCCAACCAAGGAGTGGCAGTGGCTTGGAGCTTTCCAGGTATGCCTGTCTGGTTCTGATGCCAGCTTCATGCTGCCCTTGGTCCCCTAGCCACCGGTCCCTCCTCTCTGAGCCAGGGTCTTATCACACCGGCCTTCCCTACCTGCCCTCGCAGTCCTGGCTCCTTCACTCCGTCAGCCATCCTCCCATCCTTCTCTGGACCAATACCCCAGTCCCAGGGCCTTGGGGCCCACAGAAAGGACACACCTTGCCTGTGAAAGGACTTCCCCCACCCTCTGCTTAACTATCCATCTACAGAGGAATGATAAGTGCCCGGGCCTAGATCGAGGGTGCCCCCTCACAACATCCAGGCCCAGAACTCCACTCTTGGAAGGCAGCAGGTTCACATCGGCAAACTATTCTTGGCTCCAGCCGGCTCGCTGCTGCTAATTTCATGCCCCTGTGATCCAGGTAATGCTCTGCTGCCTTGAGCTACCACCCCCAGGCTGGAATCGCTTTTTCTCGCCCCACAGGAGCCCAGCTGCCTCCGCCGTGCGTTCTGGAAGTGGGGGCCGCACAAAGCTGCCTGGCGGAGCCACTCGGTGGCATTGCAGGCTCCGAGGCTGCCGCGCCTCATAACTAATTTGCTGCACTTATTTCAAAGCGCCCAGATGATGTTCGGGGGAGAGGAAGCTTAACTAGAGTCTGCCAGAGATTAAATGGGCACATTTCGGGGCCTCCCTGCCCAGAGAACCCTCTTTACCTGCACTCTGAGCCTAGAATCAGATTCTTCCAGAAGAGCGGCTTAGCGTGGGGCCACTGTGGTGGGGAGGGGGAAATGCTCCCCATTGGAAAATGGGCTGCACATCTGGCCAGCAGGCTCCGCTTGGTTTTACAATTGCATTTGCAGAGCATCTCTCCCCTTTCCCAGTGATCCCACACTGGGCCAGAGTGTAACATGAAAATGAGTTTCCTTATCATTGTCACAAGTAAATCAAGTGTCCCCATCCCCTGGCCAGAAGGGGCTTGGTCACATTCACCTGCCATCTGGAAGCGGCTGGCACCTCTGGGCGGGGTTTTGAGTCCCCAGCCCCGCCCCTGGGGACTTTGTGAGGGTTGCACAGTTAGGAGAGAAGCTGGAAGCCTGCCCAGTGCTACCCAGCATCTTGTTTATTTTGTATTTTTTGCCATGCTGAGGGATTGAACCCAGGGCCTCACGACTACTAGGCAAATGCTGTACCACTGAGCTGTATCCCAGCCCTCGCTTTCCTCTTTAACGTGGTCTCTGCTTACCACCGACCATGCCCATCCATTCCTAGTGGCTGGCAGAGTTGGTGGCTTTTGTCTTAATCTTTTTTTTATTGTTAGCACTGCTCAGATCCATAGGCCTGTGGTCATGCCCAGGGGAACAGGCAGGGTCTTTGAGACAAAAGACAGCTAGCACACCTCGCTCTGTCCACCCTACAGGCAGAGGGGAGAGACATCGAACTCCGTCTGCGGCCTTGGACAGGTCACCTGCACTTCAGGGCTGCTCAGAGGGAAGATGCTGCCACGTGGAAAGAACCACAGCTGGTGGGAATGGGCTCTCGGGTTGGGAGCCAGTCGGTGCTCACTGCTGGGAAGGCACAGCGGCTGCCAGTCTGGGCACTGTGGAGGCACTGTGGTCCTTGTCATGGAGTCAGCTGCTGTGGCCGTGACAAGGCGGCCTCCACCAAAGTGCAGAGTGGTGGAGCGGGTGGCTTTGCCCCGTGTCTGAAGGTCCTGATACCAGCACTGCCCAGCTGTGTGGCTCTGTTGTCCTCAGGCTTCTTGTGTCTACAATGGGGGCTGATCCAGCTCTGCCTCTTCCTTACCCGCTGCAGTAAGAGCAAACAGGCTGCGGTCTGTGCACACCACAGGTGAGCTGCTGTGTTCAGATGTCCTGCAGGGCTTCCACATCCCCACTTGGGTCACCCTGTGGGTGCCAAGGCTGACCTTTGGCTTTACTGCTACCAGAGGCTGAATGTTGAGCCCCTCCTGAGCCCCAGGTAATTGCAAGGTACAGACAACGTGGTGCGATTGTGGAGGTTAGGAAGGCAAATCAGACACTCAAGGAATGAACTTTCCTCTCCATTCCTCGAGCTAGGCTGCGCCCCACACCGCCTTTGAGCATTCGGAGTGCTGACCATGAGCGCCTCTCTCATTAGCAACCTGGAGGAGATGGGGGCTGCCTGTTCTCCAGCCATGCATGGGTTGGATGGATAGCACAATGGCACATAAATCAAGTCTGTTTCTTTAATTCAGCACATGCCACTTGGAAAAACCCGTTTCCACAGAGGGTTTGTGGAAGAAAGGCTGAAGGGTTTAGGGTGCTCAGCAAGCATGGCCTTTGTTCTAGTGGACAAGTGCATTGGCCTCTGTGTCCGGTAGGAAATTGACCAAAGGACCACAAAGAGCTGTTCTTGTCTTCGTGGAGGACCAGGTATAAGCTGAAACAGGAAGGCTGCAGTGTTCAAAAAGACCTGATGTAGAAGTCCAGCTATCTGAAACCCTGTGTGACAAAATGCTACAAATGTAGTGGCCCAAGCCAGGTGTCCACCAGGACTGCTGTCACAGCTGAGGAGCCACTGGGGAAAGGTCCCTTCCAAGTTCACTCAGGTAGTTGGCAGAATTCAGTGCCTTGTGGTTGTAGAACCGAGACCTTCAGTTTTTTTCTTTTTGTTTTGTTTTGTTTTTTTGAGACGGGTCTCACTATGCAGTTCAGGCTGGCCTTGAACTCACTTTGTAGCCCAGGCTGGTCTCGAACTTGCAACGATCCTCCTGCCTCAGCCTCCTGAGTGCTGGGATTACAGGTGTGCACCACCACACCCGGCTGAGCTTCAGTTTGTTGAGGAGGCCACTCTTAGTAACTTGGGATCACTCCCTGTTCCTTGTCACTGGGGGGAGGGTGTCCTGTGACATGGCCACCTTCCTTCCTGAAGGGCACCTGCCACCTTCGCTTCATTTTCTTGGCGGAAAGGCCACTCTGCGAGGAATTGCACACCACGCAGGACGCAGGGGTCATGGGGCCACCACAAGAGTCCACCCACCATAACTCGTGCTTTTGAAACTTTACCTACAGACAGAAGCAGCAAAATGTTAGGTAAAAACCGCATCTTTATATCGGAATAAAGTTTAAGAAAAAAAAAACTAATGGGATGTGCCACACTTGTGTTACCACCTGTAGCTCAGCACCGATAGGAATGTTGGCCCAGCCCCGGGTCCAAAGCAGGGAACTGGACTCAGACAATGGAAAGGGACGTAGAGTCTTATTCAGTTGTCAATATATATATATATATACATTTTGGTACTGGGAATTGAACTCAGGACCTTGTGCTTGCCCAGCAGGCACTTGTGTCACTGAGCTGTATCCCCAGCCCTCAGTTGTCAATATTTAAAAAGTTTTCAGCATTAAAAGACATGGTCTTCTACTTAACTATTAACAAATCAGAACACTCAGTTACCTGGAAAATCTCCATCCCTACAACATGCAGGGAATCTAAGCCTTCTCGGAAGAAAGAGATTCTTCAGCCCATGTGACAGTCACTCATGGGCCACTGATTGAGCAGCCACAGAGTAGAGGGGTCTTGCCAGGGCCTCCACTCTGCAGCTTTTTATTGTAACTCCTCCACCGCTCCCACCTGGTGCCCGCCCCACCTCCCAAGGCCCAGCCACTGTGTCAGGATGGAATTGACTAACCGCCCGAGGCCAACCTAGGCTCTGCTGAGCCCATCAGGGTGAACACAATGGGGCACCAAAGGCGGAACACTATTTCTGAGGCTCATGGTTGATGGACCACTGCACAAGCTGCGATTATCATTTTAATTGCAAGGCTGCCTGAGACCTTATATTCAGGGTGCGTGTTTCAAAGACCACAAAGCCCTCCGCACGCTTAAAAGGGGCTGTAGAAAGGTCTGTGCTTCTGACTCTAAGAGGCCCATTGTGATATCCTGCGTTCTTAGCTTCCAGGCTGCAATCAAACCTGCCTAGAACGGAGAAGCTGACTCTATTTCAAGGTCAACGACAGGCCCACTTCCTCTAAGACCTGTGCTCAAACCCCTGGTCATTCCCTTCTTGAAAGTGTGGCTGTGGCTCCCCTTACTCAGCCTCCTACCTGGAACCCCTTGGAACTCACCAGTCTCTCTGATCTGGGGGGGAAAAGCCCCAGCAGGGAATTCTGACATCTCTTCTATGGCGTTTAAGCTGTTAGAAGCCTTCACACTCCACCTTACACTCCCAGTGGGACGCGCCACCCTGTTAACGGGTGAGAAGCACGTCCTGTGTTCATTAGTGACCCTTCAGTTGGCAGGGTGCTTTGGACAGTGGCAAGTGCTTTGCATGTGTTGCTGCTTGTACTTGGCATCAAAATGTTTACTCCATTAAGTTCAATTTCTTAAGCTTTTCAGAGTGGAAAACCCACCCAGCTTCTTTCTGTTTCATGTTTAGAGTTAAGTGGTATAACTCGTAGAAACCCTTATACATCCCTTGCATGCTTGATACACAACAGCTCTTATCACAGCTTAGAACTCATTACCCACCTGGGGTTCATGGCTTGACCTACAGTGACCAAAGCCAAGAGAGTCAGCCCTTTCCAGTGGGTGGTTTTGTTTTGCCATGCTGGGCCTCCTGCATGCTAGGCTCTACCACTCAGCTGTGCACTCAGCCCCTCTAGGATCTTGTATACTAAGGGATAGTGCACAGGCATACACAGGTATACACAATGCACAGGTATAGTAAGGGATAATGCACACACAATACAACCCATCCTCATGGATGGGTAGTTCTCAGAGTCTTGACAAACACCCAGTTTGCATGCAGCCTCTTCAGCTCTCAGTCCACCATGCTGTGATCAAAAAGGCCCTCATCCTTCTAGGCCCCCCACCCCAGCCTTGATCATGTCCCAGAGCTGCTGCCAGGGAAATGCCTTTTCCTGCCATCCTAGTCAGTCTAGGAGCTGCTTCCTCAAATGACTTTGACCTTCTGTAGCAGCAGTGCTGGGGAAGTGTCTTGGTTACTTTTCTCTTGTTGCAGACGAAATACCTGACACCCAAAATGAAGGAAGGAGAGGTTTATTTAGCTCACAGTTTGTGGAGGTTTCAGTCCATACTTGGCTGGCTCCAAGGCAAGGTGGCACATGGCAGAGGGCAACAGTTCATGGCAGCAGAAGATAGCAAAGCAGCAAGAGCAAAAGGGAGGAGTGGCAGAGAGGAAGGCTCTGTCCCTCCCTTACATTGTATGCAAACTACCTACGCCAGGGTGAGTGTAACACTCACACCCATAATTCCAGCATTAGACCATGAATCATAAACTCTAGAAGCCTGCCCCGTGACTGCATGAGGCTTTGGGGACACATATCCATACACAAACCATAACAGGGAGCAAGTCTCATTTGGTTCCAAGAATGTGAGAATGTGGCCAGGTCCTGACAAACCCAGGTGGGTTTTGCTACATTGTGGCAATGCATCAGGAAGGCAGCTAGGGCAAAGCTTTTCCTTTCAGACATCTGTAGAGCCCCCCACCATTGCTGCAGCTCATGGATGGGACAGGTTGACTGGGTGGGAGTGTGGGCCTCTCTGGGGACACAGTGTCTTGTCTTTCCTGTGACCCCAGTACTCAGCACAGCAAAGTGTTACCACACCTGACATCGGTGGCTGTTGGTTGAGTGACAGAGTGAGGGTCTTCGGTTGGAGATGGGGGCAGACCATGTGGACTTGGGTGGACTTAGCCATGCTCCTGGGTGGCTGGGGACAGTGGGAGAAATAACAGCAGAGGGGCCTCTCCACTGTCCCCAAGTGACCACAGCAGCCTCCCCACTTCTGTGCTTCCAGAACTACTTTGAGAGCTACCTTGCCATCGCCTCCACCGCGCCCTCCGTGCTATGCCTCGTGGCCAACTTCCTGCTGGTCAACAGGTAGGCTCCCTGGCCCCAGGCCTGGCTCCCCCACCTGCTGCAGCTGTGCTCCTGCTTCCTTGGTGGCCACCAAGTGGGGGACAGCTGCTTGGACCCGTCAACACATGTCAGGTCATTCCCTTGGGGAGGCACAGCGGAAGTTGGATTCTTAGCTTCCAGGCACGCATGGTGACCCAGTCAGCAGCCAGCTGGAAGAGTATGGGGACCCGGGAGCCTTCTGCCCTGCTCCTCTCAAGGGGCTTGTCTGGGGATGCCATGTGGATGGCACAGAGGGGCTGAGTTCAGGGCCCATGGGAGCTGTTCTTCTGGGCAGCTGAAAGCTGGAGCATCCTGCAGCCCTGGCCTCACTGCTGCCATGGGTCACCTTACCACCCAGGGCTCAGCTGGCAGCACCAGTGGTTATGTCCACCTCCTACAGTGGGGATTTCAGATATTTTGTTGGTAAGGGTAGGGACAGCCCCATCTGGGTGCACCACAGTTGGAATTATTTGGTAGTCAGCATGGCCTATAGACCCCATGTGTGACTCTTACTGCCCCTTCTCAGTGTGAGTTTGCAGGGCCATAGCCATAGCTACTTTGCCCGCATTTCCTAGGAGCTGCCACTGGGTGATAACAAAGACTTCACTGTGGTCCAGAAACGTGGGCTTCTCTTGGTTCCAGCCCACTGAGACCTCAGTTCACTGATGAGTTTTACTCAGCCCTAATCACTTTGTAAACTGCCAGGACCTTTGGCTGAACAGGATTGTAAGGCAAGTCTGGCCACGGGGAATAAACTAGGGTTGATTAGTGATGCCTGCTCTGGGTGCAAAGGAAAGGGGAGTGGCACCAGTGCCCATGCGTGCTAAGCCTGAATAGAGCTGTCTTTCCAAACATATCATGCTATGGAGTTGTTCCATTCTATTGTTTTATGACCCCAAGCCAAGTGGCTTGAAACAGTAACAATAGTTAGTTCCCCTCCTGTTCTGAGGGTCAGTCAGGCTTAGCTGTGGCTTTGTGTCCCTTGAGCAGTTGCTACAGCAGTTGGAGCCAGAAACCATGCCTCCTAACCCCCACCTCTCACCTGTGGGCCTCAGGGTAACAGGATTGTTCAGACTGGCCGGACAGTGAGTGTCCAAGACTGCCCGGGAAAACCTTCATGGGTTTGCAACCTGATCACCAAAGTCACCTAGTGTCGCTTGCTACACTCAGCTGATCAAGGCCATCACAAAGCCCACTCAGTTCCAAGGGGACGTAGACACCTCCCGTGGGAGGGTGTCCAAGAATGTGCCCCTCCGAGAACCAAGGTGCAGCCTGAAAGAGAAAGTGAGTGTCTGATGTGCTGAGGACCTTGATCTGCCCAGCTCCCTGGCTCTGGGGCTGCCATCAGTGTCCTGTGGGGGCACAGCCTGTGGGCCCCATGCTTTCAGGGGGAAGCGGTGGTGCTAGGAGCAGAGCCACCAGCCCCAGAGGGCAGAGCAAGGTCCCAGGCAGCCCCCAGCAGGAGGGAGGAGAGGGGCAACCCTGGTGGTAGAGAAGCCATGGCCTCCCGCCGCAACCTCTGTCCTCCAGCCCACTCATGGTCCTCTCTGCCCTCTGGCTGTTGGCTCCAGGGTCCACAGCGGAGGTTTATCCCACTAGGATAGCCCAGGCCATCCAGGCTATTCCCCTCCAGCTGGGAGTCGCCATCTGAATGGTAACAAGGGTGCCATGGCTTGCCACCCCCATTCTCGGCCTGCCAACTCAGGAGGGAGCCTGGGACCTACACCGTTTTCCCAAGGGCGGTCAGGGGTTCTGCCAAGACCACAGGGCCAGAGCCTGCATCTCCCCTGGTGCCGTCTCCTCCGTGGTTGGGAGCTCCAGCAAGTGGGAAGCGGCTCAGTGTTGGGGCTCAGAGGTAGCAGCAAAGGTCCACCTTCGAGACCAGGAGGGAGGTCACCAGTGACAGTAGGATGCACTTCTGAGCAGTCCTGTCCTGTACAAGTTCATATCTCCCCTCACGCAGCACACCAGGAGGAAGTTGTGATCGCTTGGCTATGGGAAAACAGGCCAACAGAGACACTGGCCCCAGGTGACATAGCCATTAAGAGGGGAGCCAGGATTTGTTCGAACTGTGACACCGCCTCCCCAGTCTGTGCTTGAAACCTCTGGGCCACCTGAAGTCTGAGTTTTGCCGCCCCCTTCCTGCTCCACCCCCACCCCAGACCCCAGGCTGTTGGGAAAGAAGGAGGGCACTGTGGGGACAGCTCAGCATGTCCAGGGCCTCCTCTAGGAGGGACCAGCTGCCCTAGGCCTGCCCCTGCCCTTGCCTGAGCTCTGGGACCTAGCCAAGGGCAGCGTGCGCAACTGCGCCCAGGTGTCTGACTGTTTCCAGGCTACAGGAGGACAGTTTGGGGTTCAGCTATTTTTTATTTAATGTGCGAGATTGAAGTGTCTCCTCCTCTCCCTCCCAGAAGGCCCTGGCTCTCTCCGACTGGCTCATCCATAATCGCCAAGTGTTTTATTATGTTAAATCTGCAGCATCATAAATACTCATGAGGAGGATTCACATTTGGAGACATATGAAGAAATCAGTCCCCTGGGGGCCTGAGCCCTCGCTGGCAAGGGGGTGGGATGGCAGCCTGGGTACAGCCAGCAGCCCTCTCCCAGGTTCTTCATGGTGGGGTGGCCTGCCTTAGGGTCACAGACCAGAGCTATCACCTTGGCCGTGCCCTGTCCCCGAGTAGAACCCCAGCACCAGCACAAGATGTTCCCCCAAAATCCCAAGAGCATCTCCATCTTACAGAGGGGGCAGCCAAGTGCTTTGTGGGTGCCGTGGGGCAGCTCGCACGTGGAATATTCCGGAAAGCACTATGATGGCTGGAAAGAGCACCAGGCATGGTCCCCAGGCCCAGGAGCCCATGGACGGCAGTCCTGGTGGTTTAGGCAGCTGGGGATGGGCAGGTGCAGAAGAGACCTGTGCAGAGGAGGGAACCTAGGAGGACAGAGGCAGCTGTCCAAACTGCATTGCTTTGTGAAGCACTGGGTGTTTGGCTTCTAGATCCCACTTCCCCATGCAGGGATCTGAGTCAGACGTCCCCTAATTTCTACAAAGCCACCTGCCCATTCAAGCAATGAGCTGCTTTACAGTGATCAGCACCCAGGAGGGCTCCATGATACGCTTGCATTCTTGCTGGACCTTCTCGTCACCATGTCTACGAGGAGGTGGCTGGAGGCAGAGGCTGTCCAAGCCTGGCAGCTGTGAGCACTGGATTCCCTGCCACATGGTGGGAAGCAGGTGGCACCCGGGATGTCTGGGCCAGTCTGAGAAGTGACCCCACACTGCTGTTTCTTGCTTGTGGGTTTGTGTGTCCAGCAAATGTTTAGCAGATACCCAAGGAACTGATTAAAACTTTGGGGTTTGCCCCCCAACCTCTGTCTCCACTTGAATTTCTTCAGATTGACAATCATCAGTTGTTGGAGACCTTGATATAATCTGTTCTGGTCTGTTTCATTTTAGAGATAAGGAGATAGAGGCCCAGAGAAGTTTACTGTTTGCCTGAGGTCACCCAGCACACTGGAGGCTGAGCTGGGCAGGGCTTTCCCCTCCTAACTAAGGTGATGTGTTTGCCAGCTCTTATCTTGGGGGTGCATGGGGGTATGGGGGCCTGTGTGACAGGGTTGAGTGTGTAGAGTCACCCAGAACATCAGGGCTAAGGCTTGAATGCCAGCAACCAGAGCACCTTACGGTAGCCACTCTGGGACCCCAGGGTCCAGCTGCTCCTCCTGGCTGCCCACCAGCCCTGTCCTGGCTGAGGACCCTGCAGACCCTGGGAAGATGGGTCTTAGTGGGCATCTTAGTTATGAGGCTTCCTGGAAATGGACTCTGAAACTAGGGTGTAAATGTGAGTAGCTAATGTGGGAGGTGAAGCCAAGAGCCACAGAAGGCAGAGAGGAAGGGAAGCACCGAGGAGAGGGCACCTTGTCCTCCCAGCCCACAGGAGGCAGTGCTAATGCTATGGGATCTAAGGGAGCTGGTTGGGGCACCTGCCCTGGACGCGGGGGGCTGGGTGTCGGTCCATCAGCCTTGCCATCGGTGGTTGAAGGCTGCACTTAAGAGTTGTTAGTTGCCTGCCACCTCCAGCCTGCTTCCTGCCAGTGTGCCGTGAAATAGTAAGAGGAAGGGCACGTGGCAGGAGACCAGCAGCATCTCTGGCGAGTTTCTGGCAGTGTTGTGCCCCAGTTGGAAACCCCGATGTGTGGGTATGCTCGGTAACAGATGGAAAAGACATGAAAGAGGACTTTCTCACTCTGTAATTGAAAGTTAAAGTCAGGTTGACCTTCAGGCATCATTGGATCTAAGGAATGCCCTCCTGCACTGTCCCTGAGGCCTGTGTCTTTGCATTGCCCTGTCCCCTATGCAGCCTTGCCCCACACAGCTGGCCAAGGGACACGAGCAGCCTAGATACACTCAGAGGAGAGCTGCTGTCCGCCAGTCCCAGGTATCAGTGTTGGAAAGCCCAGCGGGCCCTGAGTGGGTCCTGTGCTAATCTCTGACCCACCCAGTGACCAGAAGCATTGGCGTCATGACCCCCGGGCCAGTTCTTGTGCCACTGTCTGAGGCTGGGCTGCTGTGGGGGGACATGGCTGGCACCTTCTCAGGATGAGTTGGCATAGAGGAGACTCCCGGGGCAGGGATGCTGGCAAAGATCCCACATCCATTTGGCGCCCCTTTGGGTATTGAGTCCTGGGCTGCTCGGGGTGGACGAGGCCCTCCAGGGCGAGGCTGCGCATTTCTCCCTCTGCCCCGTCTCGTCTGCAGCCAGACTGCTTCATCAGTTCCCTGCACACACACGTGCTGTCCCAAGATGTGTGTGCTCATATCTTCCCTCTCGTCCTTCCGGTCCAGCGTAGGTAGCACCTCCAGGCAGCCTCCCCTGGCTCCCAGGGTGGGTTTGTACTCCATTGTGGCCTCTCTCTAGAGCACTTAGCACCATGGACAGCAACGCCTCAGTTGCTCCGTCCTGTGTCCCGCACACCCCGTAGTCTTTGACACTCAGTCGTTGCTGGGTGCATGTTTGCAGAATGAGCACCCATGACCAGAGTGAGCAAGAGGTGGGGACCCAGCATCCTGGGTTTCCCTCCCAGCTGCCTTGGACTCTCCAGGCCCCAGCCTCCCCCTTCCCCTCACAAAGCCTACACACAGTACCACGGAGGATCTGAGGAGGCTTGACTTAGCCTGGGGCCACAGAAGCACTTGGCAAGCATCCTTCCCTGTCTCCATTTCACACCTATTCATGTCCATAGATCTCTGTGTTTTCTACCTTTCAAGTTTGTCTTTCTTTTTTTATCCAAAAAAACCTGTGTGTATCTAATCTGGCTTTTCTCTCAGCTATGCCCCCCCCTACACACACACACACACACACACACACACACACACACACACACAGACACTAGTTAGCGGGGAAATGAACTAAATACCCAATTTGGTTTCCAGCTTAGTCTAATCTGATGATTGAAACAGACTTGGAGATGGTGCTGTCTCTCCTAGAATAAAAATGTGCCCTTTCTCCAAGAGCCTCCTTCCTGCCTTCCTCCCTGGGTGGGTGGGGGCTGGGAGGAGCGGATGGCTGGGATGTGGGGTAGCATTAGGGGCATCAGGGGTTCCTGGCCCTGGGCAGCACTAGCTTGTGCCACTCAGAATTCTTTATTCCAGAAGAGGCAGCAGAGCATTGTTCTAAGAGCACAGATAGGAGCCTGGCCCTGGGGTCATGGCTGAGTGACCTTGGGCAAGTTCCTTACCTTCTCTGACTATAGCTTCATTTCCACATCAGTAGGCTCTAGGAGAACACCTGCCTGGCAGAGGTGTGAGGGAGGGAGCAAGGGAGACATAGAAAGCATTTAGGAGAGTGCCTGCACAGGGCACAGGCTAAAGCCTGCCTGTGTGCCATGATGATAATGATGGCTTCCCCTCCCCCACAGCGCATGGCTGAGTTCTGGGAGGAGGAAGCCCAAGCAGCCTTGCTCTGTCTGAGCACTGGACAAAGCCAGCAAAAGTGCAGCACTTCGAGAGGAGGAGCAGAGGCTTGCCTGGCATCTCACTCTTATACCTCGCAGCCAGGTGCAAAGAGCTATGTCCACTGTGTGTCACCTCCCAAGAGGCAGCTCAACTCTGCACTGTGGTTCAGGTGCAGAGGCTGAAACCAGGGCACCTGAATCGCTTTCCAAGGCCACGCGGCTGGTGACCAGGCTGGTAGGAGGGGTGTCTAATCACTTCTGGCATCCTCATCCCAGGGTTCCTGTCCGAGTCCGTGTCCTGGCCTCACTGATCGTGACGTTATCCATCTTTGTGGTGATGAGCGTGCTGGTGAAGGTGGACACTTCCTCCTGGACCCGAGGCTTCTTTACTGTCACCATCATCTGTATGGCCATCGTCAGTGGCTCTGCCACCATCTTCAACAGCAGCATTTTTGGCCTGACCGGCTCCTTCCCCATGAGGAATGCGCAGGCACTGATATCAGGTGACAGCTGGACACACAGCTACCAGATTCTTCTGCGGGGTCTGGGGAGTAGCAAGGGAATACTCGTGGTCTTTCCAGAAAAGGAAATGCACGCTGTGCGCCTTTCAGCTTCCCCAGACTTTGTGGCTTAGAGTAATTTATTTTGGTCACAGATCTGTGACTTGGGCAGGTACAGCTCTTTTCGACTCCTGTCCATGTGGGCCTTGCCGTGGCTGCCTGGGCTTGCTCGGGCATGGCATGTGGGTCACAGAACAAGTGTCCCCAAAGGCCTAGGCAGAACTTTATTTTCGACTTGGAGTTGTAGGGTTACTTCCACCAGAGCCTTCAATTGCACTAGACTCCAGACAACCCAGACCCACGTCAGAGACCGGGGAAATCAGGCTGGGAGAACAGGCGGGGCGGGAGCCAGCATTGTAGCCATTTATGTAAAACCAGTCTGCCCTCGAGGTGCTGTTTCTGAAACCAGCCTTACTCTCTTTCCTTCCCTCCTCCTCCTTGCGTCTTCCTTTCTCCTATTCCTCTTCTGTGTTTCCTCCCCTTGCCTTTTTCCTTTGTTTTTCCTCCTTTTCCCTCTCCGCCTTTTCTTTTCACATCTTATAGCAGAGTTGCCCTGTCCCAGGGACTCAAAGATGACCGAGCACACATCCTCGAAGAGCTGACAGCTGAGGGAGCAATCTCCTTGTCCCCCAGACTGTGACATTCCTGGAGCTTGCTCACACCGGCTTGGGCTGACCCCACTAGCTGGATTTTGATGAGGATGCTAAGCCTGTTATAGGCACCTTGGCTGTTTTGTCTTTCTTCCACACAACCCCACCAGGTAAATAGGGCCGAATCATTAGCATCTGTGCATTCCCAGGAGACCTTGGCCTCCAAAGCAAGGTGGAGGAGTGCTGTGAAAACTACCCTGCTGGGGGGAGGATTACATGAGGAATCTGCACCACACCCATTAGTTGTCAATGCCAGGTAGGAGTCGCACGCAGGCTGACTAGGAACCTTGACAAGCAGATGTTCCCTCCCCACACCACACCAGTGCCAGACATCACTAATAGATCTCTATCTTTCCCTCTGAGCCTCTAAATCCTTCTCCATGCAGCACTTGAGGCAATTACTCTCCACGGATCAGAGTCTAGATGTGAGCTGCAGTCTGTTTGCCATTTTTGATATAGGATTAGGCTCTTGGCTCTATCCTGGGAAACCCTTGAGCCTGAAATAAAATAAAAATGAACTGGTTGCTAAGTTTCCTGAGTATAGTCAGCATGCCCCTAGCCCCGCTCCAAGAAAGGAATGGGCTGGGGGAAGTGGCTATCACACCTTAATCCCTTCTGTCACTCCTGGCCTCAAAAAGAGCTCTTATCCTGCATCTCCTTCCCTTCTGCTGGAGGAGTCCTCCATGTAACTTCAGCCATGCCAGCCACCTGGCCAGGAGTCAGCCAGTGACCAAACACACCACTTATTTTGGCAAGTGGCCCCTTTGGTCCCTCCTCTACTGCCCAACCTTCCAGGACTGAGAGTCTCCTGTGAAATTTTCAGAGTCCATTTTTACAAAGAAGTAGTAGCCAGACATGGTGGTGCATACCTGTAATTTCAGCACCCTGGCAAACTGAGGCAGGAGGATTGTGTGTTCAAGTGCAGGCTGGGTGATTTAGCAACTTAGCAAGACCCCTTCTCAAAATTTAAGTAAATGGATAAATAGATGGGGAAGTTTAGTGCTTAGACCTCAGCATCAATTACCAGGATTCCCACCATTGTCATCCCTGTGCTGGGCCCCTCATGGGCATGTGACACCCCAGAACATCAGAAGTGTCCCGAGCTCCCAGAGACACCGGCTCCCCTTGATTTTTCCATCCGGAGGAGCCCATCTGTGAATTCTGCACATGTTGGCATCTGAGAAACAATTCATTTGTTTTGTGCTGGTGTTTTTTTTCAAATCCCTCATTTGCATGTATTTCCATAAATGATGAGATAAAAGTAGGGAGTCATGAAGGATGAGCTCCCGGAGGCCTGCTTGGCTGTTGATGATAATATTGTAAATTCTCTCCAAGTGGGAAAAGGAGGGGGCAAATCAATAGGCAGGATGTTCAGATCACTTCCTCGGGCGGCCCCCGCATGTCGTACTGCGCGTCACCCCACTTCTTACAGAACGCCCAGGTGGGGATTACTGCTTCTCAGAAGTGGGCACCCTCTTGGCAAAGGGTTTACCCTGTTGTTGCCGCTTTGATGTAGGAAGGACAGAAATAGCCCAATACCTAATTGGGAATCAGAGAGGATTTATTTGGTGTATCGTACTTCTCTGTGTCAGGCACTGTTCTGAGTACTTCACCTATAATAATCCCCTTCATCTTCCTAACAGCCCTCAGAGGTGGGTACTGTTAACATTTTATAGATGAGGAAACAGAGGCACAGAGAGGTTAAGGGACTTGCTGAAGGTCACACAGCCAGAAGTAATAGAGCTGGGAGTCGCTGCTCTTCATCACTGTGCTAATGTGTGCATCTCGCCTTCACTGAAGTTCTAGTTTCTGACCCCATCCAAGCCAACAGAACTCAGACTGGGGAAGTTAGAGGTAATGATCATCCATTAGGGCCATGGACTGTTAGTGGGGACCCACAGAGACGTGAAGTAGAGTGTGGGTGAGGCACTAATGGTGGATAGGGCCTCGTCCTTCCCTTTCCACTCTGCCCACGCAATAGCAGGCAGAAAAGTGGTGCCACACACACATCCACTTGCTCTGGCCTTTTCTTCTCTGTGAGGCTGACATCCCACAGAGACATCCCACTGCTCTGAAGGGAGCAGATGTGCTCATTCAGCCCATCAGACACCGTCTCAGGCACTTCCAGTACTGAGAACTGTGGTCCTGTCCCAGGGTCTCGTATGATGAGCAGGGTACACATTGACCTCATTTTCCAGGCAGCTAGACAGAGTCTGGGGAGAGTGAATGATCTGCCCACACAGCAGGGCTCCCAAGCCCTGGTAATCCAAGGATTACCGGGATTCCCACCATTGTCATCCCTGTGACAATGGGAATTAATTGGGAATTCCCAATCCTTGGCCAGCATGAGTTGACTCCTCATGGCTGTGATGATCCAAAAAAGTCACCCTGGCTTTGAGAAGGAACCGTGTGATTGTGGCCGGGAAGGGAACCAGCACTTGATGACAGCTTGCTGTGTCCCAGGTCCTTTCCCAGTGTCATCTGTCAGTCTTCAAGGCAGAGGTATGAGCCAGACATTGTTGTTCCCATTTCACAGATGAGCAAACTGGCCCAGAGAAGTCACGAGAGCACCAGTGTCACAGCTAGCACGACATAGAGTGAATGTCACATGTACATCTGGTGGGCTTCCGGACCCACTATCCTCCCACTATCCTATCATGCTGCCTAGCATATGATGGGTGTTAGGTAGCCATGAGAGGTGTGATGGGCACCTGGTCACATGGGTCACATGCATGGAAACCCTCAGCAAGAGCAGTGTTCCTTAGCAGGGGCTGTGTGCTGTGCAAGTGTGCGTGTGTGTCAGTGTGCATGCGAGTGTGAGGCGTGTGAGCAGCGGTATGGTGAGGGAAAGACATTGCCCAATAACCATTGAGGCCATGGCCAAAGCTGAGGTAGGACCATCTCAAGCTGCTTTCCTGCACAGCTGGTGGGTGTTTTGTGCTGAGGGCGAAGGAGAGGAACTCCAGAGCTCTCTGAAAGGTCTCACCTGCACCCAGGCCTCCTAGAGGGGCAGGAAACAGGAGAGGGACCAGGCAGGGACCAGAGAGCAACCCCGCCTCCAAAACCTGAGCACTCAGGCTGGGACCCTCCCTGTCTGCTGTAGCCTCAGGATAACGAGAATTTGGGTGTATTTTACATGGGGGGGGCAGTTTTGGTCTGGGCAGAGGTCCGCGGCTGCACCTCCCCACGTGCACCCGTGACTTCTATGGTGTCCTCTCCTCCCTGCAGGAGGAGCCATGGGAGGGACTGTCAGTGCTGTGGCCTCGCTGGTGGACCTGGCTGCATCCAGTGATGTGAGGGACAGCGCTCTGGCCTTCTTCCTGACGGCAGTTGTCTTCCTGGGGCTCTGCATGGGGCTGTACCTGCTGCTGCCCAGGCTGGAGTACGCCAGGTGAGGACGCGCTAGTGCCCTGCTCTGCTCCCGTGCACAGGGCTCTGCATTCTTTGTCACCTCATTGCATTGACGTCCGATTCTTTGTTTATTGCCTGTCCCTGTAGGAGCAGAGTGTGAGCTCTGTGAGGGTGGAAGCTCCTGTGAGCTTTGTTCTCCTCTGAATCTCAGGGCCTCCAGCTGTGCCTCGCTCACAGCATTGGCTAATGTAAGACCCTGGATGGGGCCGGATCCCCAAATAGTTGAAGTGTGCAAGTTTGAGGACAGGGAAGTCAGGCTACAGAAGTGAGGACTGAGCAATAATAATAATAAACGGTGGTGCATGCCTATAATCCCAGCATTCTGGGACGCTGATTCAGGAAGATGCAAGTTCAAGCCCAGCCTGGGCAACTCAGCAGCTTATGGAGACCCTATCTCCAAATAAAAAATAAAAAGGGCTGGGGACAAAAGCCAGTGTGAAGGCCCTGAGTTCAACCTCCAGTAATGCTAAAAAGAGAGACAACGAGAGAAAGGGTGGAAAGGAAGGAAGGAAGGAAGGAAAGAAAGAAACAAAGAAAGAAACAAAGAAAGAAACAAAGAAACAAAGAAAGAAACAAAGAAAGAAAAAAGAAAGAAATTAATTGTCATTCTCTGGCCACCCCTGCCCCGGCAGCAAGCTCAGCCATGCTGAGTGTGTCAAATCTCACCACTTAATACTCACACACCCTTGTTCCTCATAGGGTTGATACTCATTACTGTTCCAGTGCACGAATTAGAAAACCAAGGATCAGAGCAGTCGAGCTGCTTGCCTGAGTCCCACAGCAGGCAGGCAGCAGAGCCAGGATTTGAACACAACTCCAGACCTGTCCTTCTAACCACCCACTGCCCTGTGCAGCTTCTTTCCACCCTGGGGATCCCTTCTCGTGCCTTGAGTCTCCCTTTTGCTTTCTGTCTCTAGTTCCTCCTTCTCCTTTCTTGCTTCCTGCTGCTCTTTTTACAAAACCGTTGGCTTTCTCTCCTGTTTCCTTCTTTTCAAAGCACTCTCTTAGCCGGTCGTTGTCTGATGGGGGGAATGCAGGAGTTAGCCGCAGGTGAGGACACTGAGGCCAAGATTTGGCCAGGTGGTCTGCCCCAGGCCCCTCAATATGAGCAGCAGGGCTGGGAGGTCTGTCCTGACTCTGCCCTTTTTTGTAGAGATCTATCCTTTGCCGCAGCTCTGAGCTTAGCAGTTTACATGCATATTTTTTTTATCACTTATGACAATTTGTGTCATTATTGTAGTATTTTGCCACTTTACAGATGAGGAAACCAAGGCTCAGGGAGTTACCAGACCTGCTCCCAGGTGGCTTGCTGGTGAACAGCAGCAAGAATTTGACCTTGGGGCCATTTCCAGATCTGTATCTGCAGCCTTCCTTGTGACCTTAGGGTCTTTCTGCTTCATTCCTCCCGTCCTTGTGAAGGGCACCATCTCGTTGATCCTCGGAACACCCTGCCTCCACCAAACCCCAGTCCTACCCTAGAGGGTGGGTTGCTTTTCCCAGGTAAAGGGTTGTACGTCTCATCACCTGGCCTTGGTGGCTTTATGAGGAAAGGAGGCTGAGCTACCCGAAATTCACAGTCACCCAGGCATGGACAAACTCAGGAGCCAAAACTGCCCCACTATGGTTCCATGGCAGCAACCCTGTGACTCCTGAGGTCTTGCTGGCTCTCTGGTGCCCCTAGACAGCCTGACACCTTGGCATGCTTATGATTTCTCTTTTTAACTTTGAGACAGTATCTTCATGCTAGGTAGCCCAAGCTGGCCTCAAGTTCACAATCCTCCTGCCTCAGCCTCCTAAGTACAGTGATTACAGGCACATGTCTCCACACCCTACATGAAAATATTTTTGAGTGGGGCAGAGAATCCCCCACTGCCTCCCTTCTCTACATTTGTTTTGAGGGTGTTTCAGGTACATCTGGTACCAGCAGTATAGCCAACCTGCCCTGGTCACCTGGGGCTTTTAAGCAAAGCAAGACAGATGGTCACCCCTGTTTCCATTGCATTTGGGCAGGCTGAGCCTGGAGCTGAGCACATGAGAAGAAACTCCAGGACCTGCTGCCCTATGCAGTTTCTGTTTCCCTGCTGATTAAAACCCAGGCTGAGGGTCCTGGCTTTACAGAAACCCACTGAGGATAGCAGGTGGTGCCCAAGAGAGCTGAGCTCCTGGGGCTGCGCAGAGGAAATCTGACTTGAGAGGAGGCCCGGGGCTGCAGACTGCGAACTTAGGAGGAGGAGCTCGGGCCAGAAGAACTTGGTGGACAGCTTCCACAGAGCCAGAGCAGCGGAAGACGAGGACCTGGGGCTGTGGTCACCTATTCGGAAGAAATACAAGTGCCCCTTGGAGGTCAATAGAGCCGGTTACTAGGGTGAGCAAGAGTAGTTCAGGGGAGAGATAAATTGTTGCTTCCTATGCAGGCAGCAGTTTATAAATATCCATGAAAATTTTTTTTTTTTGTCTTTGAGACAGGGTCTCACTATGCAGTTCAGGCTGCATCAAAATTTTAAAGGTGCAAATCTTTTAATCCAGCCACCTCCTCTTCTAGAAATGTGCCCCACCAAAATACTGGGCTGTACATGCAAAGATTTATGTATAGGGGAACCCATTGCACTTTACTGGTAGTAGTGAAAAACTGGAGCCAAGCTAAATGTCCATCTACAGGGGAGCAGTTGGCCTATATATAACACACGGAGCTGTTACCCAGCAGCAGGACAGAAGACATGGGGTCATGTGTCCCTGGGGAGAAGGACAGTCACAAGGCAGTGTCCTTTATTTACTGATGCAATCAGTAAAACCTAACTGGGGAGATACCACAGGACAAAAAAAGAAAATGGAGACCTCTAGGCCAGAAGGCTCATTACATTCATGTATACAAGTAGATCTTCTGTGGGTCCTTATTTGAAAAAATCAGCCGTGTACAAAAAAAAAAAAAAAAAAAGAAAAAAAGTTCATGAAGCAAAAGGGAGAAGGAGAATACTGTCTAGATCACTGATGCTTTTTTAAAGATTGCAGAGATGTTTAACTCACACCGCATAAAGAAACAACATGTGGGTTGGAAGAAAGTATTTGCAGACCATGTATCTGATAACGGGCGAATATCCAAAATAGATAAGGAACTCAGTAGCTAGAAAAGAACCTAGTTTTAAAAAACAGGCAAAAGCCCTAAATAGATATTCCTCAAAAATGACATGCAACTGGCCAACAGGTGTGAAAAATGCATTTGTGTATGCATTTAGGGATAACATATATTATGTATGTGCATTTAGGAGGAATAGTTATGCATGATTAAGGTTTAGTGTTATTTTATAATATATTTAGACATTCTGTCATTGCAGAAAGTCTTCCATATAGTTTTACCCCACTTTTGCTTCAGAACCAAAACTCTGTGTGTATGTGTGTGTGTGTGTGTAGTTTTACACAAGTGTGGGAAAGTGTGGGATGTGACCTGCCAGGTTGTTAATGGTCAGTACTATTCAGGAATGAGATTAGAGGTAGGGAGGAGTGAGAGTTTCCTTTCTACTGTACCACTTCTCTATTATTTCAGTTCATTGCATCAAGCATGTTGCTTTTATGATCTTAAAATTTCGTATTTTTAAATGCTATTTGATTTCTACCTCCCCCCTCCAAAACACATGCAGATGAGCCAGGACAGGCGCCTCAGCTCAGCGTGTGGTAGTCAGGGCTGGTCTCTTCTGTCCCTGCTTGTGGCATGGCCTCCACCACTGACCAAGGGACTGGAGTCTAGCTTAGCAGGCAGGCTGGAAACAGCAAGGGTTTTCCTCTGGCCACCCACACCAGCATGAATCATCTCAGGGAATCTGGCTGGTGGATGTTCAGGGGCCTAGGCCTTGTGTTGTGGGCCTGAGGGTGCTGTCCTGGGCACCCACTACAGCTGTGCAGAATCTGAGGTCTCCCACTCCTTGTCCCTGGAAGTCCCAAGTGAGCTGCTCTGTGGTGGCCGCTAACCACACCCCTGCTCTCCCTGCAGGTTCTACATGAGGCCTGTTGGTCCTGTCCGTGTGTTTTCTGGTGAAGAGGAGCTGCCACAGGACTCCCCCCATTCTCCTTTGGTGGCCTCCAGGCCCCTTGGGTCCCACACACCACCCCTACGACCCATCCTAAAGAAGACCGCTGGCCTGGGCTTCTGCATTGCCTACCTCTTCTTCATCACCGCCCTCATCTTCCCTGCCATCTCCACCAACATTGAGTCCCTCCACAAGGACTCAGGCTCACCATGGACCACCAAATTCTTCGTGCCCCTCACCACCTTCCTCCTGTTCAACTTCGCCGACCTGTGCGGCCGGCAGGTCACAGCCTGGATCCAGGTGCCAGGCCCCAACAGCAAGGTGCTCCCCGGGCTGTCGCTGCTGCGCACTGGCCTCGTCCCGCTTTTCATACTGTGTAACTACCAGCCCCGCGTCCACCTGACCACGGTGGTCTTCCGGTCCGACGTCTACCCCGTGCTCTTCACCTGCCTGCTGGGGCTGAGCAACGGCTACCTCAGCACCCTGGCTCTCATCTACGGGCCCAAAATTGTGCCCAGGGAGCTGGCCGAGGCCACTGGGGTGGTGATGTCCTTTTACATATACATAGGCTTGATGCTGGGCTCAGCCTGCTCGGCCCTGCTAGAGCACCTCATCTAGGAGTGGGTGGCAGGAACGTCGGTGCCGTGTGAGGCTTTGGGCCCCCGGGAGATGGGCAGCAAGGACGTGGAGGAAAGGCTCGCATTTCGCTTGGTGAAGAGAACAGAGCAGAGTTGGGCCTCTGCTCTCCCAAGATGCCGGTGAGCCATGTCCTTGCCCATCCTGTGCAAGGAGAAGCATTCCAGACACTTTAACAGAACTCGTTAGGGACATAGGAAGAAGGCAGTGACAAAGAGGGAGGCAAGCTAAATGTCCCGCTTTTCATACAGCTACCTTCGTAGCTCACAGGACACCCTCCGGTGTTTGAATCTGAGTTGTCACCAGTGCAGAACCCAGTGGTGATGCTCTGTATTCTCCCAGAAAGATGGGAGAGATTCTCAGCCCTCCCTTCTCTGATGGGGCCCCCTGGAGTGGAAGACCCCCTGGGATGGCCAGTCCTCAGGCCCAAGTCCAAGCCTGCACAGACCCTAGTTCTGTAGGTGAGTGGGTGCTCACCAGCCAGACTTTTCGAGACTGGAAAGCCCGAGAGATGGGCCTTGCTGAGTGCTTCCTGCCTGCCGCAGGGCCCAGAGGCTCCCCGGGGCAGGGTCCGAGTTGCTCAGGCCTACGTTCATTATGGCCTGGTTGGCTACAGCCTGGGTCAGGGCTGGGTCTTTTAACGTTTATGTTTACAACTTATCAAGGCCACTGGTTCAAGGGCCCAATAAATCCTGGAGTATTCAGTGTAGCCTTACTGTATCTGTATTGCACAGGGTTTTGGCAAGAAGCATTGTACGAAGATTAGGTGATTTGGGGACTTTTTTTTAGTTTTATTGCTATCAGCACACGTTTGCAGTTCACAATGTCTACATTCCTTGTGGGGTGTTGGACATGTGCGTAACACATCTTAATTCTTTTTTCATCTCCTTCCCCACCCCTCCCTCCATCTCTTGGTCCCCTTCCCTTGTGCAAAAGATCTATTTCTTGAGGACATTCTGAAAGCAGGTGGAGGAACCCCAAGTGGTGGTGTGCAGTGTTCCAGAACTAGGAACAGGCTCTTCCTCCAAGCCTGAAGGTAGAGGGGAATGAGTGACCCTGGAGGCTGGAGATGTGACCTTGTGATCTTGGGGTGAGGAGGGCCACGTCCGGCCTACTGAGCCTGCAGGAGGAGCTGAGGATGCTTTCCTGCCTTACCTCCTGCTGTCCCCTCCGCGTCCTTAAGGACTGAGCCATAGTCAGCAGCAGGTAATGACGGTCATAAAGGGAGTGGCCAGGGAGCCAGGAGGTGAGTAAACCTCAGCCGCAGGCGTCGCAGCCCAGCTGGCACCTGGAGCTTCCCAGGCTCCCAGTTTACAGATTACAGCGGGGCTCCAAAGCTTTGCTTGGCAGAACTCAGGTAGCCCTGCTGTGGTTCCGTTCTGGCCATTGTGAATGTTGAAGTGTGGCTTCCAAAGCTGGCGCCCAGGTTCCCCTGGGAGACCGTGGCCCTGCCATTTGTGATGACTGACGAACAGGAATTTGGTTCTGAGGTGCCCTGAAGGCACCCACAAGGGTATTCCTCAGGGAAAGAGGCTCCTTTAGGACCTGAGAGCAGGAAGCAGATCAGCCCAGGAGCTCTTCCTCAAGACCACGGGGCAGCTTCTGGAAGTGGCGGCCCCAAGAACTGTGAGGGAGCCCTGTCCTCAGGGAGGCTGCTCCAAGTTGTCCTGTGGACTGCTGATTAAACCGAGAAGCAATGGTAATCCACCCGGTGGCAGCGGCTTATGTCCCCCACCGTCACAGTCTGGTTCACACTCCCTCTCTGTGGCTGCAGAATTGAAGCAGACACCCTTGAGAGGTTTTCTCAACTTGGTACCTTCAAAGAAAGAAAGAAAAAGAGAGAGAGCGAGAGAGAAAATAGAAGAAAGAAAAGAAAAAGAAAGACAGAAAAAGAAAGAAAAGAAAGAAAGAAAGAGAAAGAAAGAAAGAAAGAAAGAAAGAGAAAGAAAGAAAGAAAGAAAGAAAGAAAAAGAAAGAAAGAAAGAGAAAGAAAGAAAGAAAGAAAGAAAGAAAGAAAGAAAGAAAGAAAGAAAGAAAGAAAAAGAGAAAGAAAAAAAGAAAGAAAAGTGAAAAAGAAACACTCTTCCCTCCCTGGCAGGAGCCCAACCCTGCCCTCCCCCGCCATGGTGTGGCTAATTTGGGGCGTGGGTCTGGCAGGTGACTCATCTGGCACATGTCCGTGTTAAAGCAGAACAGCAGTGTGTGAATTGCCCACAGGAGACCACCCTGCACCCTGGAGATAACGGGAAGGAGCAGTGGGCAGCTCACATGCTGTGAGGGAGGTAGCCAGAGGTGGAGGAGGCGTCCTTGTTGGAGAAGTGATTTGAAGTCAGCATGTACTGAAGGGGCAAGAGGGTGCTGCCTGGAGAGGGTGCTGCACCCGCCTCGCTGGAGGGGGTGCTGATGTGTTACCTTAGTTGGGCATATTACAAAGGTTCGTTCCCTTCCAGGGACAGAGGAAGGGACACAAAGTACGTGTCCAGGCAGAGGGGCTCTTTAGCGTCCTTTGCTGGGAGCAGCTCCTGCCATTTGGCCCCTCTGCTCTGGGCTTGAGTCTCACGTGACCACAGTGAGTTTGTGAAACCAGCTTGAGCCATGGCAAAACTTGCTAAAGGGAAGGGGACTTTGCCATGTGAGAGGAGGCTGCCCTGAGAAGTTCCTTTTGTCTAGTCATTCGGATTTCATCCCAAGCAGTGGTTACTAGGCAAGGCCTGTATGTTCCCGGACTTGACACCTTTCTCTTCTCCCTTTAATCAACAGAGAAAGCCAGGCCCTCTGCAAAAGTGCTTGTTCCCGTGTGCTTGGGGCAGGAGGGGCCTGGAGCCTGGGGAGGGTGTCCAGAGCCCCTTCATCCCTGTGCTCCAGGGAGATGCGGGGCTCTGCTGCCTTGGGAGGACACCATGGAGCCCGGCTTCAGGACCACATGGACACCGTGGTAGAGAGCTCCGAGTAGAAATGGGGGACAGGGGCAAGCCCTGGTGATATTTAATTTAGGTTGAGCCCCGTGCTCATCCCAGTCCCTGGGCCTGCAGAGCAGAAGTCTCAAGCACCTATTTTACCATTTTTGTGTCCTGGTAGCAGCGTGGGCAGTGCAAGCTGTGTCCAAAGCCCAACGCCCAAGTCCTGTTGCCCCTCACCCACTGGCTGAGACCAGCCCAAACCTCAGGCCGGCTTTGACCCCGGGAGGAGCCCAGAAAGAATTTCAGTCCCACCAGCAGGTGCAAGGTGGGACTGGTCATGAAGCCAACGGACCCAGGGTCCAGAATGGCTGTTTTATCCAGCTGGTTTTCCCAGGTTCCTGTCCAGCACTGCCCTGGGCTGGGTGTTCCACCTGTACTATTGCCCCGTCTGTGGATGGACATGGCAAGGCTCAGAGAGGTTTAGTAACTTTCCCAAGGTCACTCAGTTACTAGGTTAGACAGGAATTGAGCTGATGTCTTTTGAAACTCACACATCCTCACCTGCCCTGTCCTCTGCTGCCCTGGTTGAGCCTGAATTTTATTTCTGGACTCCTGTCACTCCTTTCCTCACCATGGCCTGGCTGGGGTTTTGGTAGGTAGATGGGTTGCTCAGAACCGTGGCACTGGCCCTGGTCGGAGTGGATCCGACTAGTGTAGCTGGCCAGACCCCTGCTGGATGGGACCCTACAGATCCCAAGCCTGACCCGGATTAGGCCCCTCTCACCACTTCCTGTTGGGCACAAGAACTTGGGCTGCTATCAGTCCAGTCTTAACCTGGCCCCTCTTGGTCCTCCCCCCCCCAATGCCACCCTCTACTGTGCAGGTCACCCAAGCACGACTAGCTGCTGAGGGACCTGCCTGGGGACAGAAGGCTACGGGACGGTCTTGGAGGTCAGAAGTCTTGCTCCCAGCCCCACCACGCACAGGCTGAGTCAGTCTTGCTGAGTCTCATTTCCTTATCTGTACAATGGGGATAATAGTAAGTCCCAGACCTGTGATTGTGTGTGTGCCACTGAGCCAGCTTGTCACACGGTGTCACACCCACTACGCAGCCCACAGAGGCCAGGCCTATGCCAGGGCTCACAGCCAGTGACCCGAGAACAAGTGACAGGCTGTCCTGAGCTTGACCTCAAAGGACAGTGACAAAAACGGCCATGTTCTGTGTCTCCACGACTCCAGCCAGCTGACCCACTGGCCCTGCATACCCCACTGAGAACAGTTCCTGCCCTCGCTGTGAAGTTTGAGGCGTACCGGAGCCATTGCACACGTACGGACAGTTGCAAGCTTCAGTCATCAGACTGAAGTCGAAATGGTGCTTCCGTCACCTCCTCACTGGGTCACTTTGGCCACACCCTGCCGATGTCCAGGCCTATAGAAAGATGAAATGATTCCCAGTAGTGTAGGTGAGGTACTTGATACGTCTTATGTCCTCACCAACTTGGTTTTCTTCCACATTTTGCTGCTGCCTGCAGCTTGTGATGTCCTGGTACTTCCTTGTGGCTGACTGTACCCCGTACCTGGTGCTCAATACCACCCTTTGCCTGCCTATACCACCGCCTCCAGTTCTGATGTCCAGGCCCCTTGCCTGAGTCTGCCTGCCCTGACCTGGAGGCAGGGTGCACTGGGCAGAAAGCTGAGAACCCAGGCCAAGCTCTGCCACTCACTTTGTCCTTTGAGGAAGCCACTTCATTTTTTTTCCTAAGCCTCTCTTAGCCTTTCCTAAGCCCATTCTGTCTCCATCCTGAACACACAAGCACAAGCACAGGTGCCCTTTAAAAAACGGCCATGTCCCAGTGTGGTAGTGCGTCTGGACTCCAGAGGCAGATGGCCTCGTCTTCACTGCTTCCTGGCAGTATGACCACAGGTAAGTTCAGCTTCCACCTCCTGTTTCTCTGCATTGCTGTGGTCCAAGGCACTGAGAATGAAGCTGCAATAAACTGAAAGCCCCCCACCCCATTTACATGTTGAAATCGTAGCACCCAAACTGATGTTAGAGCCCTCATGAAAGGGATCAGGTACTGAAACCTCTGATGAGGGTATCAGTCTAACCTACCTGGCAATATGGCACACGGATGCAAAAGAAAGACAGAATATTCTGCAGCTGAAGAGCTCTGGATGACCCAGTGTTCTCTGTAGAACAAAAGGCCTCGTCTCCAAAACTTCATAGCTTTCACTGGTCTCAATCAGGGAGGTGGGTGGGAGTGTGGCAGAGTGCATAGGGAAAAGAAACTTTGTAGCCATACCAGTCGCAGAGGTGTCCAATTAGCAATGCACAAATAGTTTTGATGTATGCAAGGCTGGTACCTTTACTGCCAGGAAGGTATTATTCTTTCTGAGTCCCAAGGCCTCAGCTGGGATGTTATCTCAAAATAGAATCTCACAGGCTCCTACTCGATCCCCCATTCCCAGCATCAACGTGTGTTGCTGCTTTGCTATTAAGGAGACCACCAGTGCCTCCGCCCAGACTCCATAACATTCTTTTAGCCAATTAAGGAACATTTGTTTCAATACAGCCAGCTCTGCATAGCTCAGTGAATTGGGTGAAGGAGAAGAAGTCAGGGACAGGTCACAGCAAGAGCTTCGTTTCTCAGAAGAGAGCAGTGTGGCAGTCTCCCACAATCAGAGACCTTATAAAACTGAGCTCTCAAGAGAGCTCCCCCATCCTTCCCACCATGTGACAGCAAAGCAAGAGAGTGGCCACTTGTGACCTGGGGAACAGACCCTCACCAGATATGAAATCTGTTGCAGGCTGGATTGTGGACTTCCTGGCCTCCAGAACTGTAAGGACTACAGTGGTACCTTGGTTCACAAAATTAATTTGTTCCATGATTTTAGAAAAGATGGCCACATCTATCTTTGTGTGGGAAAGATGGCTATGGTTGTGTTTGTCACCCAATGTAGAGTTTGCAAACAAAAAACAAAATTTTCCCAGACTTTGTGTTTGCAAATCCAATTGTTTTCACTGTATATTTTTATGCAGTACCTCTGTATATTTTTATTGTTTATAAGCCACTCAGTCCAACGCCTTTGTTAAAATAGACTGAGCAGCCTAAGACAGAAATGGATACTAGCTGGGCTTTTGTAACAAGGGCCTAGAAATGGAGAAGCAGCTTTGCCACTGGGTAATGAGCAGAGACTGTTACAGTCTCCTAGTGAAAAGTCCTTCCTTGCTGGGGAGTGCTCAGAAAGATAAAAAGAGGGCTTTGAGGAAAGCCCAAGTCTTAGAGAATTCCTAAGGAATGTGGAAAAGAATATTGATAGAAAAATGAACACTAAGGGGTGTTCTGAGGGAATCTTGGGCCGAAATGGGAATAGGTTATTGGACAATGGAAAAAAGTCCTTGTTATAAAGTGGCAAAGAATTTGGCTGGGTTATGTTTATGTTCTGGTGGTTTATGGAAGGTAGAACTTGAGAGTGATGAAATTGGATTATTTGACAGAAGAAATCTCTAAGCAATGTGTTGAGGGTATGGCTTGGCTCCTCCTCATCATAAAATTCAAGAATGAAAAAAAAATTCAAGAATGAGGAAAATGATGTAAATATGGACTTACTAAGCAAAAGGAAGCAAAGCTTAAAGATTTGGGAAATTCTCAGCCTATCAATATTGCATACAGTGAGAACCCCTCATAGTGCAGCTGTAACTGATCTATAAAGGCATTAGCATAGATCAGTCATCTGACCCGGGCTGAGAGGTACACACTTTTACAGCTTCACAAGTCACTGCTGGCCTCTGAGCAGGAGGAAGGTGTGGTCCGTTGTCACAATAAAGGGAGTTGCCAATCACTGAGCACCTGCTGTGGTCAGGTTATGTTTACCTACAGTAGCCCTGTCATCCCCATTTCACAGATGTGGAAACTGAGACTCAGAAGAGCTAAGCCAGAAAGAGGCCTGGGCTGGAATTCAGACCACCTCTGTGAGGTTCCATAACCCATCGTCTTCTCCATTTCCTGCCTTAGAAGGCTGAGGGATACTTCCTTTCCATCAGTTTAAACAGTTTGCAGATCTAAGGACCCACAGAACCCATGCCAGGTAGATAGGGTAGGGATGGGGTGAGGTAGAGACTGAATCAACTTGTCCAGTGTGAACGGCAGTGGTCACCTAGCATGTTGTTACGCTTCTATGATGTTAGCTTCCTCATGTGACTTTATCCAGGCCCGAGGACATCTTGTGCTCCTCGTCACACTGTGAGGTGGGCAGGACAGGGGTTGTCCTGCTTGATGAGGAAGTGTGATGCGGGGAGAATGACCCAGTCCAGAACTTCTGCCGCCAGTGCAGCTGGCCACTGATGGTCAGATGAGCTCAGGACAAGAAGTCTGTGCACTGCTCTCAAAGGTGGGGGGATGCGGGTGCCCTTTAGGGAAGCTGGTGAGTCAGCCAGATCTACCCACAGTTTCAATCCTGGTCAAGTAGGGAGAACCAGCCATGGGCCACGAGATGCAGGAGGTGGCTTTGGGCATGGTCAGAAGCTGCACATTGAAGGGCCTGAGAGGCTGGCCTGCAGGCATCACCCTATGCCCTTTTCTGCAGCCCCATCTACTTGATGTCTGGAGAAATACAGAAACTACTGCCCATTGAGCAGTATGAACCAAGTGTGCTGATGCAGAATCTTTCTTGTTTTTTTTTTTTTTTTT
>NW_004955437.1:20044969-20065932 GCF_000276665.1 Chinchilla lanigera | reverse complement strand
GCTGAGCTAAATCCCCAGCCCCAGAATCTTTCTTAATGTACTCAGTCACATGCCAAGCAAGTCGTATTATCCCTGCCACAGAGGAGGCAGGCACGCAGCCATACATGGCAGGGCTGAGCTCCCAGTGCAGCTCTGCCTGCCGCCTGGACTCAGCTCCTGTCCTTCCTAGAAGCAGTGGGGCCCTCAGAGTCCCTGAATCCTTAGTAGATACAGAGGGCCGAATCCACTTCCAGAGATTCCCATTCCACAGGACAGGGTGGGATTCTAATACTTTCATTCCTGACAAGTTTCCTGGTGATGCTGGTGTTATCGGCTCAGGAGCCCCACTTCCAAGAACCACTGTGCTCCTGAAGACTGATGAGGGGCTGTCAAGAGCTCACACCTGGCAGGGGAGACAGCGAGGGCTTCATCTGCTCCTGTTCCAGCTGAGGGCTCAGCCTGCAAAGCTCTTAAAGGAGCTGATGCATTGTGGATACTCAGCCAGCCTCCCTTGAAGGTGATCACAGACTTGGGCAGCCTCTGCATCTGAAGGGCCAAGCGCATCATCTCCACCGACCCCTGCAGTTGGCGTTGCTTGTGGCTCTTACTACTCAGGTGCAACTTTTCCCACCTGCTCCCTTGAGCTGATGCCACCACCATAAATACTCAGGAGGGAGAGGCAGAGGGGTGGGGTGAGAAAAGGGGCAAGCTTGAGAGGTGGAGTAGGAAGGAGCTGTGGTCTCACCCCCAGCAGGGAGGCCTGTAACTGGGGAGGGCTGGGCGGGGTGGAGGAACGGCCTCCTGCCAGGGCAGGGTCACACCTCATACCTGTTCTCTGGAGCTCATTAGCTGCAGAGGTGATATTCTCTGCTTTTCATTTTGCTGAGTCTTTGCTGAGACTCAAAAAGGGAAATGAGCCATTACCAAACAGCAACATTTTTGAAACAGAAACTGAATCGACTGCATTTTCTAATAATGTTTTGTGAGCTAAAAATGCAGAAGTCCGGCCTTGCTTTATCAACATTATCTTTCTGGAGAGAGCTGTCTGCCACTTGCCTTCTGCTTCGAAAGCTCAAAAAGCAGGGTGGGCAGGTCAGGTGCCAAAATGTGCCAGGCCTGTTGATGCCATGCTGATTGGTATTTAATGGTTGGCTCATGGTCTCTTTGAAGGGTGTCAAGAGATCTCCCTTTCCTTACCTTTTGCTGCCCAAGATCCTCAGGCCCTACCCTGTTGGATAAGGGCCCGTTTTCTCAGTTCTTGAAATAGGGAAGAGTCAGGACACAGGGCTTAGAATCAAGAACTCCAGGCAAGACACTGACCTCTCTGAGCCTCAGGATCTTAGATCTGTTAATCTTCCATCCCTCAACCTCCTGGTCATGTCAGTGTCATATAAACTGTGAAAGGCATGCAAGATACTAGCTTTTGAGATGATTATACTGCCCTTGGATGTATTCACACCCCATGCCCTGGCTAGGAGTCTGCAGGACCAAGAGGACATGATAGCCTGGTGCTCACAGCACTTGCCCTTCTGAACCATGTGTTGAGTACCTGGCACAGTGGGGGAATGTGTGGGTTGGGATATCCATGTGTGTGCAAGGGAGGCTCCTCCAGATGTGCGATTGAGTAGAAGTCAGAGACTAGATTCAATCTGACCTTCCAGCTTGTTATAGCGTTATGTCTATCAAAGTAGAAGGAAACATGTTTTAAAAGTGTTGCTGGATTTATAACTTACATACTGGGATACATGGTGTAAGGGCTTCCATTCATACTCTGGTCCTGGGTCCATAAATGTTTTTAGATTTTTATTTATTTATTGCAGTGCTAGGCATCGAACCCAGGGCCTTCATACATGCTGGCAAGTGCGCTATCACTGAGCTACATGCCCAGCCCTTCATCAATGTTTTTATCACTGTAAGTTTGAATTCTACTTCCTTGGAGCCAAGAAGACCTCTTAGCTTCCTCTTGATCTGTACCTCCCCTCATTCCTCCCTCTCTGTCTTACTAGAGTCAAAGCTGTGCCTTACTGGGAAATGTAGCCAGGGTGACTAAAAGTTAGGTTTCAGCAGCTCCCTTTCTTCCCTCTCTTAAACATCCCCCCCACCCCCCAGGGCCATGCAGGACTGACCATGGGCAGGATTGGAAGTCATCCCTGGGCAATGGCTCGTCTCCCTTTTGCATTACAGTAACAAGATAGAGCTGCATTCCACTGCCACTGTGAAGACCCCATGGCCTGAGACAAGATGATACTAAGAAAAGCCATAGGCTCTATCCTGTGGGAGTGGGAGTGAGTGGGAGTAGGAGCAGGCTCCAGGAATCCAGGTATTTGCTCAAGTAGTAACTCTGCAGGAAGAGTGGTGCTGCCTGGTCTTCCTTGTGCTGTCTCCATCCTGGAAGGTTGCATGGAGGTCCTCAACTGGCAGATGGAGAAAGTTTTCTAGTCAAAGATAGCAGGCAGCTAGCAACCACGTGAGTTCGGGCCAGTTCATTTCACCCACGCCTGAGAAGGCCATAATGCAGAGCTGGGGAAAGTGGGAGGCTTATGATGAACCCACCTGGGCCAATCTCCTGCTCCCCACCTGTCACATAGTCCTAAGAGAATCAGGGCAAATGCTGGACAGTAGACCTGAGTGGGCCACTGTTTACCGGGGTGTGGAAGGTGAACGGCTGGCCCTGTGCTGGGTGACCTCAGGTGCTACTGAGCAGTGTTAACACTCAGCACGTGGACATTCTTTTTTCAGTTCTTTCAATCCTGACTACCCATAGGAGAAACTTCCAGCTTAGTGCTTGAATTAATTGACATGTAGCTAAATAAAACTCAATATTCTCCCTTTTTGTTTTTTAACAAGGTCAGGCCTCAGTTAAGGTCATGCCCACTAGAACTGAAAAAAATGTAGGTTTTTTTTCTTTTCTTTTCTTTTCTTTTCTTTTCTTTTTTTTTTTTTTTGAGACAGTCTTGCTAGGTAGTTCAGCCTGGCCTGGAATTCAGGCAATCCTCCTGCCTCACCCTCTCTAGTGCTGCATTATAGGTGTGTGCCACCATGGCTGAAAATAATTTGTTTCTAAGGTTTTTCTCTTTTAAGCTTATGACAAGTGATATTAGTTTCCATTAACATAATGATACATGTTTTTTTAAAAAATAAATGTAAGTAAAGCAACTTAATTTAAAAATACTCAATTTAAAAACACAAGTGGTTTTTGGATATAGCAGGTATCATTCAAGTTTTATCATGAAACCCAGGTAGGATGGTTTCCCCAGAATGGTGTGCCTGACATTTAGAACAAACATTCATTTAGAACATTTAGCTGTCTTCCCTCAAAACCAGAGCCACAGGCTAGATAAGCTCCCCCTTCTAAATTCAGGGCACCATTAACAAGAGTTCTCATTTTGTGGTTGGTTTTTCCCTATTTCCATTATACCAAGAAAAGAAAGAATTCTGAGATTACTGATTGTTCCTTTTAAGTTTAGGGAAGAAACCTGGCCATTTTTCAGAGGCAAAGGGCTTCACCCACGAAGTTAGCTATAAATGGGAAAGGGACAGGAAGGGGTAAAAACAGAAGTGGAGAGAACTGTAAGTAGGAAGTTGAGGACACAAGTCAGAGCAGCCTGAAATTTATAAGGGCTTGAAACTCCGGGGAGTAGTGGAAACAAGTCCCAAACTGTTCCTAAGTGGACACGGCAACGTGTCCCTGATATATTATGGGTTACCCCTAACTTACCTGGGCAAACCACCTCTCTCCTCAATCTCCTCAAGAAGGCTTTTAGCCCTGCGTGGTGGCCCAGGCTTGTGATCCCAGCAGTTGGGAGGCAGGAGCTGGAGGATCATCCAAATTCGAGGCCAGCTTGGGCTACATAATGAGTTTAAGGCCAGCCTGAACTACACAGGGAGACCCTGTCTCAATGAATGAATGAATGAATACATAAATAAAAATAAATAAATAAAATCACGAGCTCTGGAGATGTACTACCTGGAGTTGGAAATCTGGTCCTATGAGGCTCAATAGGGGCAAATTAAATTCTTTCTTGAGCCTCTGTCTCCGTAGCTATAAAAATGTAATAATTCCTACCTCTTAGACTTCAACATTAGAATGGTAACAAGGGAAGTAACCAATGAAAGTGTCACTATGATTCACTATTAGTATTAATACCGGAGAGGCACAGAGGCTTCCGGTCATTGTGCCCACTGTCACAGAGCCGAGATAGGGAGGCGCGGCAGTGGCTGCAGATATGGGCTCAAATTGTCCAGAGGGTGCTCCCTGAAGACGTCAAATCCCTGCCTTTGTGGACAATCCCCCAAGGACTCGGACTGGCGATGACACACCAAGCAAGGCCGACCTGCCCCAGCGGTCCGCCCCGCCCGGATCCCCATCGGCAAAGAAACAGCCACCGGTGGCAACGCAGATCTTCCAGCGCGACTTCCGAGAGCTGCGAGGCATGCCGGGAGTGAGCCACACAGCCAATCCCTGCGCGGGGCCGTGGCGGTTACCAGGTAACTGGAGGACGCCCAGGTGAGGGGGCGGAGCTACTGGGAAGGGGAATACCCCGGTGGCAGCTGGAGGAGGAGGTGTCTTGCCAACCAATTCTAGAGGAGGCTTTTCCTGTCCCTAGTTCCCTCACACTTACCTGGACTTGAAGGAATGAGAAGATCATCGAGCCTCCTCAAAAAAAAAAAAAAAAAAAGGAACAAATAGTGATAAAAATGGTAACTTCTATTTGCTGAGGATCTGTGGGCCTGGTTTTTTACAGGGAACATTTCTTTGGATCCTCATCTGATTTTGTAAGGGAATTACAGTTTCTGTGTTTCTAGCCAGGCAGTGATCTGCAGGGCTTAAGAAATTGATAGAAATGCAAATTCACAACCTACCCAGCATCCACTGACTTAAAAACACTGGGAGGCAAGGTCCAGCCCTTGGTGTGTGAAAATCCCTCTGGAGTCTGATGCATGTTCAAGTTTGAGAACCACTGTTTTTCTGTACTGCACTGTATCCCAGGGTGTGAGCTCCAGCTGTCTGCCGTGGCAGCCTGCTCAGTAGTATACCTTTCTGGGTTTCCTTCCTGTCCTTGTTTCACATTTTCACTCTTCAGCTGGACTTTCCTGGGATCACCTCCAAAAAACTACTTGCACTTGAAACCTTGCCTCAAGTCTGCTTCCAGAGAACACCATCTGAGACATCTTCAGGGAAGGTGTCATTGCTCAGAGAGAAAGAGGAGGGTGACTGGTGAGGACTGAATGCTAAACGCTTTGCTTTTGTTGCCTGCTTTGCTCTTACAATGCTTTGGTGGGGAGGGAGTGACCTCTTGAGACAGCTAGGGATTATTATAGTGGGCCAGTGGGCTGGGACAAAAAAGTAAGCCCCTGGGGTCAATAAACTATTAGCCTTTATAGTGTGACATGTTTCAACAGACCTATCCAGAGACCCTGATAAAACCATGAAAGAAATATATTTGCATGAAATGAGAAATTGTTACCAAGGAAAAACCTTCTAGCCTCACTTGCTCTTAATGTAAAAAGTAATTTTGGAAGATACACAGTTGGGCAATACGTGATTAACTTCCCACTAGCTTTTCTGTAAAATAACACCTCTGATGTGGGGGTTATGATAACAGTTGCCTAGGTTACTTCCCAGGGACCTGAAGGCCACTTGTGCTGAAAATATTGACCCTTCACTTGAGCCTAGAGATCTGATGGGTGACTCGAGTGGAGCACAAAGATTGGCATCTGTGTCATATTGTGTCTGTCCCCTTTGCTGTCTCAACTCTTGGATCAGAGTCTACCAAGCTCTGTACCTAGACATGCTGATCATTTAAAAATGTAAGTCCAAGGATATAATGCAGGGTTAACTTGGCCTACTGCCAACTGGAACTGGTATGTGTTTTGATTTTTGGGTTTTTTTCCCCTCTCTCTTCCTTCTCTTCTACCTCACCCTGGTGCTTCTTCAGAAGCCACTAAAACCCACACATCCAAATTCCTTTGCCCCTATTATAGGGTCCAGACCCACAAGGCTAAGATATTTTGCTCAAGATGATAGCACGAGATACACAAAAATTCAGTGACCTCAAAGACAAGTTGACCATGACCACCCAGTGATCCAAATCCATTACAAGAAACATCTTTTGGAACTGTGCCTGGCCAGTGAAAATATCAGCCGCTAGCCCATCCCCACAAGTTAATAAAGCCGTGCTGCTCTCTGTTCTAGGAGCAACAGCTCGGTGACTCACAACAAACTGCTGAATCGCTTCATCCGAGGCCCCGGGTCAGCCAAACACAAAAATCTTTGCCTGTGCAGGAGTGTGTGTGCTTGCAGTATTTCCCATCTCTTTTTACTGTCCCCGAGTATCGTGTTTATGAGGACACAGTCTGGAAGATTTTGGTGGCTTGGTCAGATGTCTGAATGAGGTCTGCCTGAGTGCAGAGGGTGCTGCGGCTCTTCGCTGGGAGGGCAGGAGTGACATGTTGTTCTCTTGTCACTCTTACCCTTCTCTGGCAGGCAGGATACCCAGGGACAGAAGGACTCTGGGTCAAATATTGCAAGCACACGTACTTATGCACAGGATGAGTACAGCCCTCTCCCTTGTCATCTGCCTTGTGCTCTCAGTTGTCCTCTCAAGAGGAATGGCCCTGCCTTCCCTGACCCACAGCACTATGGCTGGGGATCCCAGCTGCCTGGCTAGTTAACAGTTCCTCTCCCTGCCATTCAGGAATGGTGGCCATGTTTACAGATGAGGGGAGACGGAGTGCAGTGGGGGACATTAGTGAGATCATAACCTTAGTCTTTACCTCAGCTGCTGAATTTGTTTGAGCTCTTTTGTGCCTCTTGGAGCCTCATCTTTCTCATCTGTAAAGTGTGAGTCCTACTCCCCTCCTCAAGGTTGGCCTAAGAATGCAGTTCCCATGGTAGATAAGTCAGGCACACATGCACACTTGCAGTTCATTTGTTCGCCAGACCCTGTTCCACCAGAGGCTGCTGGTGCTATCCAAAAGGCAAGACCCTTTCCCCAGGACACTGGCAGCCTTCCCTTCACGGAGGGAAGGGAGAGAAAGGGTTGCATTGGCCATTACCAGGCTTTAGGATGCCCCAGTGTCTCACCCTCCCAGAAACTGACTACCCTGCTCCTCCAGTCAAAATGGGGTTCCTTTACAATATTCCCTTAACACACCATTTAATCTTCCTTGTGGTACTTCTCACAAGGGGTAATTATTTACCTGCCAGTGTGTTTTTAAATAAAAACTTATTACGCTGATCAGGATGGTACACATCTGATTCAGGAGGCTGGAGCAGGAGGATTACAAATTCAAGTCCAGCCTGAGAAATTTAGGGAGGCTGTCTCTCCAAAACAACAACAGAAACAAAGTTTTCATTACAGAAAATTTCAAACATTAATAAAAGGAAACAGAATGGTATTGTGGGTTGCACAGACTCTTCACCCCGCCTCCACCATGATCAGCTCAGTGTCAGTCTTGTGTTTCTACTTTGCCCAGCCTCCATCCCCATTAATGGAGGCATCATACCATTGCCTCCACTAAGCCTGGTATCATCCTGGTATATATCCCATCATGAAAAGATAAGGGCTCCTTTATATTTGTTTCTTTTTTTTTTTTTTGGTACCAGAGATCGAACTCACGACCTTGGGCTTGTCAGGCAGGTGCTTATGCCACTGAGCTATATCCGCAACCCCAAGGGCTCCTTTATAAAATATAACCACAAATATATAAATACATGTATTGAAACCCAAAGAGTGTGCAGAACTCAGAACGAACCCTGCTGTGAGCTGTGCACTCTGGGTAACAGGGATATCTCCATGTGGCTTCATCAGTTGTGACAAATGTACCCTTTTGAAGGGGGTTATTGGTAATGGGGGACAATGTGTAAGAGGCAGGAGATACACAGTCTATGTTCAATTTTGCTGTAATCCTAATACTGTGCAAAAAACAGTCTTCTCGAATAGGAAATAACCTCGATATTGTTATTAACTTAAGAATTTGACAATAGTTCCCTAGTACTATCCGATTAGTGTTAAGTGTCTCTCCCTGAGAGTGCTTTCCACGTCATTCTGGGCTGTATCTTGGTGCCCAGCCCAGCATCAGAGACCTGGTGGGTCCTCAGGAGCTTCGTGCTGACCAGATAGCCATGTGGATGCACGAGCTGCTAATGGCCCACTTTTCTTTGTGAAGACGCTGCCTGTGTTAGCCAGCTTTGCATCGCTGTGACGAATACCTGAGATAAACAGTTTAAAAGAGAAAAGATTTCCTTTGGCTGATGGTTTCAGAGGTTTCAGTCCATGGTCAGCTGGCCCTGCTGTGCTAGGCTGGTAGAGAAGCAGCACACTGTGGTGGGAAGGTGTGGCGGAAGAGAGCTGCTTGCCTCAAGGTTGCCAAGAAGAAGAGCAAAAAGGAAAGAGCCAGAGAGGAAGGGGTGGGGACGAAATATGCCCTCCAAAGCTACACCCTCAGTGACCTGCTTCATCTGCTTAGGCCCCACCTCCTGATAAACCCATTCAGCTATGAACACACTGATGGATTAGAGCCTCAGTGTGTTAGAGCCTCATGATCCAAGGTTTCCCCAGAGCCCAGCAGTTAGCACCTTCAACACAATGCGCCTGGGGTGGGGAGAAAGCCACATTTCAGCTCTCCACCATAACACTTGCCTGTCCCTTCAACACTGAGTTGTGACTGCTGCCTTGCAGGCCCACAGAGTCCTGGTCCTGGCAGGTGTGAGGAGCACCAGGAATCTGTAAGCCTTTCTCAGTGTCTTCCCCTTCCAACCTGCATCCACTTAAACCCTGAAACCAGCAGCAAGTCACTAATCCTCTCCTGATGGCTGCTGCCGCCCCCTCTGTGCCACTAATTCCACCCTCTGACTTAATCATCATACTTAGTGCTTCCAATGAGGGCTTTTCCTCTTCCCGCCCTGCTCAGGCATTAGCTGATTACTGTAATCTTTCTGGCTCCCGGGGCATCCACCAGAATGGCAGGGGAAGGACCAGAGCTTCAGTTATCCTCACAGAGTCTCAGTTTCCCCACCTGTAAAGCTGGAGACATAGATCTAGTTGGCGTGGGTTACGCAGGCATTAGATAAAATGAACACTTCCCACAGCTGTGTACAGTAACAGTAAGGTTAGAGTCCAGGGAGGAGCAGGTGGACATAGGGACAGGTCCTGGGGTCTGAACAGGATTGCACTGTTGATAGAGGACTTTCAAGTTCTTTACCTCACAGAGACAGATGGGAAATAAAAAGGATACTATCCACATTTAACAGACAAGGAAACTGAGGCTCTGGGAGATAAACACACGCCTGTAAATGTCAAACGCTGGTGCTGTCCCCACTCCAATTCAGATGATCAAGAGGGGTGTGGATGGCATTGCTTTCTAGGGGAGCTGGGCCTTTGTCTTAGCTGGAATTACGTATCTTTTAGATCTTCAGGAATCTAGAAGCTATAGGAATTCTACCTGCTACTCTGTTCTCTCATTGTGCCTGGTACAGGGCTGTATCCCAGTGCACCTGTTTTTAGTTGCTGAGAATTTCCATAGGAGGGCAGCCATGAACAGCTGCTGCGGTTGTAGACTGTGCAACTCCAGGGAATAGATGCCATTTACCACCATAGAGATATATCAGCAACGAGGTCAGTCCTCCCCAGGGAAGTGGAGGTGACCCTAGGAGGGGCCAGAGGCCCTCTCCATGCCCTCGTTGGCCCTGGATTAAGAGCGCCGTTCCAGGAACCCTGGCTCCTCACGACTCCCTGACCTGGTGCAGGGGAGCAGGTGTGAGATGAGGGGGCTATTCCAGCCCTTCTCAGCAAGAGGGTAGGAAAGCCCAGAGAGCCAGGTCTGTGTTTAAAATGTAAGGAAACAGAAGCAGGAGCAGGACTCTGGCGTTTCACATCCCGCATACAAGCAGTAGCTGCATCTTGATCACAAAACTTTCTTGGAAGTTATCATTAGCCGTTCTAAGGATAAGTGAACTGGGGCACACAGAGGTTCATTAACGTGCTCAAAGGTCATAGTAAGGGAATGGCCTGTTGAGGTTCACACTCAGGCCTGCCCGACTCCTCTCCCCACTCTGTTGTCCTTAATTGGAACCTGCAACTTACAGAGGAAGCAGTGGAAGCCCAGAGAGGGCCAGGGGTTTGCTCAGTCACACAGCCAGCTAGGGGCTGGGAGCAGACAGGATCCAAGAGCATAGACTCCCAGTCCTCAAATGAGCCCATACGGGTCCCTGACCCATAGGAGGCTTTCATTTAATGTTTGTGTGGAAACAGGGCTGGGGAGAAGCCCAGGGTGGCTGGGAGTAGAGGAGGTCGCGGTCAGGCAGATGGTGGAGGACAAGTGTGGTTAGAGACCCTAGTCCGCTGCACTTTTGGTCCGGGTTTCTATGGGACTTGCCCCTGAACCTTCGCTCCAAAGCGCGCCCCACTCCACGTCCCCAAGGGTGAGGCGCTGTGCAGCTCTCGGCCTCTAGATGGCGCCCCGCACTGCAGATCCGGACCTGTTGGGGGTGGATCGGGCCTGCGGGCGTGTTCCCACAGCCGCCCCGTCAAAGCCACAGCAGCTGGGGTGTTCACAGAGCTTTCAGGGTGTCCCTAGCAGCTGCTTCCCTCTCTTCTGAGGTGGTCTTTGCCAGGCTTTGGCAGCAAAATGCTTGCAGGGCTGGGACTGGGAGCTCAAAGTACAACTGGGCCTTCCCTGGCCTTGTCCTGGCAGGGTCCTGGTGACTCTCCACAGAGACTTGGGGGCCCCCCGTAGTCTTCTGCTTTGGCCGTGGCCAACTTACTCCGCCTCTTTAAGACCCACTTCCCTCCCCTGTGGAGTGGTAGTGGCTCATTTCAGAAAATTGGGAGGATCTGATAGAGCGCCTGGCCCATGGCGGGTGCTCAGAGGACAGCTGCAGCTTGAGCCAGTGTTCCTCGGCCTGGATGCTGTCTCTTCTTCATCTTTCTTCCCTCGTGATGCCAGTCTGTCACCCCATGCTATCAGTCACTACTCGGCTCTGTTATCCACCCCTATGTGCCTGGCAGTCCTTGGGGACAGCAGAAAAGGTAAGTAGAGGTTCTGAATCTCACCATGTGGTTTAGAGCCCAAGCCCTCCACCTTCCTGGCAGAGGGGATATAGCCTACCCAGGCCCCAGTGACCTCATCTGTAAGATGGGGACAGTGATGACAGCAACACTGTCATCGAGTGGTTCAGATCAAAAGACATAGATACAACTCTCTAAATTTGAAAAATTGCATTTTGTCATTCCATGGGAAGATCCAGAAAAGAATGAAATGGTTTTAGAGCCATTTAGAGCCTGGGGACCTTGAGCTCCCTCCTCACCTTAGGATGACAGCGCCACTAAGAGCCCGGTGGCTGGGGGACTTGGCATTCAGACTCCTTCAGGCAGAGCACTGTAGGGTCAGTCTGAAGCCTGGTCTTTTGCACCCCATACAGGGCACCTGCAGACACACCTCCATCTGTGTCCTCTGGTACCTTACAATCCGATTGGAAGCAAGACTGACATACTATGAAAACATTGCTCAAGATTCCATGCTGCACGTCCAGATAGGGAAGGTTCGGAGGCTCAGAGGAGGCCAAGGCCCTAGGATCGGGAGGTAGGCAGGGAAGGCTTCCAGAAGGTGGTGGAACTTGAAAAATGGGGTTCTGCAGATAGGATGGGTGGACAATGGGCTCTGGCAGGAGAAAGGACTGCAGAAGCCAAGGCCAGGGGGTTGGAAGATCCAAAAAGCAGAATGGTCCAGAGAACTGGTAAGTCACAGTGTGGTGTGTTTAACCAGCACCTGTGGAGGGACATGCACGTCTGTTCCCTTTGTGTCACCTAATAAAGAACACAGAGCATCCTTGTGTCAGCCTCGATGTATCTGCATATTCTGCAAGTGAGTGGCAGCTTGGGAGAGAGGAGAGATTGGGTTAAACCTGAACAGGTACCTTGGCCTGATTTGCAGGGATAGGGACAGTTGCGGGGGGGGGGGGTGGCATTAGATGCTACAGTGTACAAAAATGCTTCAACCTAACTTCTCAGCCCCAGACCTCCCAATTTCAATCATTAGCAGCACACATGTACCAATCTGGGCCTCTCCGTGCTAACAGTACTGTTCACCACCCCTTACTCTCAAACTATTAAATTTAAAAACTTTTTGCTGGGCGTGGTGGTGCATGTCTGTAATCCCAGCATTCGGGAGGCTGAGGCAGGAGGATCCTTGTGAGTTTGAGACCAGCCTGGGCTACAAAGTGAGCTCAAGGCCAGCCTGAACTGCACAGTGAGACCCTGTCTCAAAAAGACAAAACAAATAAACAAATAAAAACTTTTTATCACCACCATAAATTTGAAAACAGTGCTAAGTGAAAAACAACTATCAAAGTAAATACAGTGATATGAGAACAATGTTAATAAATGCAGTCCAAGTTGCCTGCCCGAAGGCTGAGCAGAAGGCCTGATCCTTCCTGGCTTATAAGGCAGAGACGTTTCCTTTGTGTGTCTATACAGACTACAACAGAATTGCAAAGCATATAATTCTCACGGTGTAATCCAAAGAGGTGACCTGAACAAGGCTTATAGCTAGCAGGAATCAAAATACGGACCATACTAGATGGAGCCCCACTCTGATTGAAATGGGAATGAGCTCTTTTATGGGGTGGTTCCACTGCAATAGAAGCCAGAGAAGGGGACTGGATGATCACAACTGCTCCTCTTTTTTGAGGGACATGAGGTGTTTTGGTGCCTGACAGTGGGGCTGGGTGGGACCTCAGAGCTCAGAGGGAGGAGGTCTTGCTCACTGGCACCCTGCCCAGGCTGTGCGAACTCCCCGGGCTACGGTCTGCAGCCCTGGCCGGCTCTGTGGGTAGGTGCCTTCTGCGGTCACACTCGACCCCGTGTTTGGAAGGGCCTGATGGCTCAATGCCGATGCCACATCTTTCTCTGGAGTAGGCACCAGCAGGCACAACGAGGATGGCACATCCTGTGTGTGCCAGTGTGGAGAGAGCCACAGGACATATCTTAAGAGAGAAAAACAAGTTACAGAACAATATGTGCAGCATGACTCTATTTATAAACACCAATTCTTTAAATTTTTAGCACATACTCACATATAAAACACTTCATTATTCCGTTTTCCCTCCACTGGTTGGTTAGTGATATATCCAATTACCATTCCTCCAGGGTTAGCCTGGAGATGGGGCTGGCTTGATTTATTACCCTTACCACATAGTCACATTTTTACCCGCTTCCTGGACGACACAAGGACCTTAAAACATTCTAACTCATCACCCCCCTTCCTGACTCAAGTGCTATTGTGTCACGGATTTTAATTCTCTCGATTTTAAACATTAGTTTTGTAAAACAGAGATCATTTATATTTACCCACATTTCTCTTTCTATTGCTCTTGTTTCCTCCCTGAATTTCCAAGCTTCCATCTGGGACCACTTTCCTTCTGCCTGAAGCATAGCCTTCGTATTTGTTTTCATATTTGAGCCATTCATACGGTTCAAAAGTCAAAAGTACAGCAGTGTGCATGATCGATGCCTCTCCCGTCCCTGCTTCCAGCCAACGACTCGGTATTTCCGTATGTACACAGAACATTCCTTGGAAAGCAGCGCACCAAATTGAGAACATTCGCTGTCGACGTGATCCAAAGTCTGTGATGGTGGTGGGTTCCTGTCTCCTGTGTGTGCAGAGGCAGAGCTGGGACTCAGGACAGCAGCCAGGAGACCTACTCGCTTCCAGTCCACAGCCTCCGTGTGACCACGGTGTCACAGATTCTCTGTGTCATACATTTGGTCCCAGCCACAGCCCCATGGACCATGAGGGTTAAGGTTGCCCAGGGCCAGGAAAGCAAATGATCATGGCTCCTGTTTTCAAGAGCACTTACTATATGCCAGAGATACTTTATATTCATTGATTCCTTCAACCTTACAACAGCTCCACTAGTAATGTCACCACCTACAGATGAGGAGATTGAGGCAAAGTTAGGGACCTGCCCAAGGGGCACTCAGGAGTCCAACCAAACCCAAACAGTTGGACTCCTTAGCTATATGAGTATTAAGCCCATTATACAGATGTGGAGACTGAGGCCAAAAATGGTTAAGCTGTACATTCAAAGCCACAGAGTGAGAGGTGCAGAGTACATGGTGCAGAGTAATCCATTCACATTCATGGATCTGGGGTCAAAATCCACTCCACACCCTCAGCGGTTTCCCTCTGCATTTAGAGCTGCCTGGAACCTGTAGGGACAGACCCCACATTCCAATGTCTGCCCTGCCTGTCAGACCTGAAGGTGTGGTCCCACTGCTCCAACCCCACCCTCTCTCCCTGGAGTCTCTATGGTGTGGCCAGGGCTGCCCTTGCCCACTGGGGTAGGACCTGCAGGCATTCTGCCTGGATTGAGTTTCACCCAGCCTGGGGAGCCTTGGGCACGCGCTTTCCTGCTCCTGTGCTGCCTCTGTCTACTCATTCGTCAGTCTGGTTAGTTATACTATCATTTTCAAGTGGGAACTGAATGAGCTCATCCACGCAAAGCACTTGGAACCATGCCTGGCATGAAATCTGCTTTCACCCAACCCTAGCATGATCTGTAGTAGCTGTAGCGGTACTTGCTGTGTGACTTGGTGTAGGAGCCAGCCCTCTCTGGGCCTCAGGCTGTCCATCTGGGAGCACATCACGAGGTCTGGGCTGTGGCGCTTGAGCTACTGTAGCTGGCTGGCTGGCAGGCCTGCTCCCCCTGCCCCTGCCCTCCAAAGCCCACGCTGGCCTGTGTTCCTGGAGGTGGCCCCAGGCACAAGCTTGCAGAATGGGGGACATGTATGTGCTTCTGTCCATGAGCCTGGCACGTGTTTATGGTGCTCGCGACTCTCTCAGGAGAGGAATTGTCCCCGAGGGGCGGTGGCTGACATGGCTCCAGCTGTCCCTGGGAGAGGCAGTGTGGGGGCTCTGTCCTACTTCCTACGAGTGCCCAGGGCCCTCGGTGCCAGTCCTTGCCACAGAGTGCCATTCTGCACCAATGCATAATTCATGCGCTCGTGTGCCAATCTGTGCCAGCTTTAATTAGCTTCTAACTTTTTGTCATTCATTTTGCTAGGAACACCTTATAAATAAATGATAGGCGCGGGGAACTGCAAGTGGGGCAGGCGCGTGAGGGGTGGAGGCCAGCTCCAGAGGCCAGTAGGGGACCCACGAGCGTCTAGGGTTGGGCTCCTCGGAGCGCTGTGCCCCTGGGGTTTCCCAGAACCCCTCCTGCTGTGCAGACCAGCGGCCCCAGCCTACCTCACCGCCTCCCAGCCCCGCTCCGTCTCCAGCCCTGCGCTGACACAGCTGCGCCGGGCTCCACGGGCCCACAAACCAAACTCGGAGCACACATGTTGGCTTTATGGTGGCAGCGCCGCCCCAGGAGAGGACGAGAGGGTTGGGGACGACAACAGGAAGCTGCAAACAGCTTTCCACCAGCTGAGGGATGGCAAGAAAGGGGCGCGGGAAGCAGAGCTTCACAGTGAGGCAGGGAAGGGAGCTGTGACGGAGGACGCCCAGAGGAGAAGCATTTACTGCATTAAAGTAACAGTGGACCCTGTGGGGAGGAAGGTGTGCTTGAGTGTTGCTCTGTCTTTACAGCTTAGAAGGCGCTTCCGTAGGTGTTTCTCCCCTTCGACCTGAACAGCAGTCTCTGGAGGGGCTCAGAGCGGGGAGGGGTGCACGTCACTCGGACAGTGAGGAAAGTGAGGTTTAGACAAGTGGTCGAAGGCCCTGGCTGACCGCGTCCTGGCCCAGGGAGCTCTGCGTGGCACTACTTTGCCTCTCTTGTAGTCCCCAGGGAGGGCAGTGGGGCGGAAAGCACCTGGCGGAGGCTGGGATGCCAAGGGGCATCTGGTTAGCAGGCCGCTGTCTAAAACGACAGATTCGGGTGCCCTCCCTCCCTTTTCCCTCCTTCCTCCCCTCTTCTTCCCCTTGCATGTTCACTGAGAGCCCCAACGAGCCTGGTGACGCAAAGACGCGGTGTGGCCCGGGCGTGTGGCTCGGTGTACAGTGTGTGCTTAGCGTTAGTGCAGCCCTGGCGCCAATCCCTGGGGAGGGAGCCACTGAAGGAAGACGTCCCTTGCTCCAAGAAGCCCGCCAGGGCGGCCCTGGGACACTGCACACCCTCCCTCTCACCATGCTTCCCTGTTACTGTGCCAAGCACCCTCCTCCCCCCGTCTCGCTGGCATGAAACTCCAGCCCCCCATGTGCCCAGCAGGCCCTTCATAGGGCAGCACTTGTGCACTCCTGAGACTCATTCCTTTGCCTCTGCTTGGCAAGTGCCTCAGTCTAGGCTGGCTGTTGTCCCATGTGGAGTCTCTGAGTCCCCTCTGCCTCAGATATTCTTGGTGGCTTTCTCTTGAAGGAACACCATCTTTCACAGCCCTCTTCAGCTAACTGCTCTGTGGAAAGTCACCCCTAATCTCCTTGGCTAGAGTGGCTTGCACCTTGCCAGGGTCTCCTGTGCCCCACTGCTGGCCTCAGGAGTGGCTCTGTGGCCTCAGGAGTGGCTCAGCCTACTGCTGACTGCCTCTGTCTCTGTCTCTCCAACTGGATCATAGCCTTCCTGAGCACCAAGCTGATGTCACATGCTCCTCTCGGTCCTCAGCACCCAGCCGAGAGTGCAGCACACTGTGGGCCCTCCAGGAATGGGTCTTTGATGAATGAACAAAGACACAGTCCCTGTCTTCCAGGGTCTTAACATCAAATGTGCCTCTGGACTAATGATGAACTTGAAGTCACTGCACAGATGCATCTGCAGACCTGTACACATAGTCACATAGGTGTCCTGGACAGGAAGGGAGCCAGTCTATCACTTTTTCCTTTTTAATTTTAGAAAGACACATGGAGTTACTCCAGCAATGCTGTCACCCTGTACTTGCGGTCACTGGAAGTACTGCCATATGGTCCGCACCAGACAGAGTTCTCATGGTCGCCCACAACAGAACCAACCTCAGGCTCACCTGAGGTAGACAATTAATCTACTAGTTGGATGGGTGGGGGCAGGTTGCAGAATCAGCCAGAAGGCTAAAGGACAGGCCCAGGCAATGGCTAGGAGCCAAGGAAGGCTGGTGGCCAGGGCACACCCAGATCAGGCCCAAGGACCCCTGGTGTAAGGGCTAAACTATTCTTCACTATTTCTAAACTTGTGCTCCTACTGAGGTTCAGAATTGAGAGCAGAGCTTTCGGTGGGCTAGCCTGGGTCATGCCTTATACCCTGTGGCTTTAACTTTTGAATTAGAGCTGTACAGTGTGTTGGTCAGCTTTCCCTCACTGTGACAAAGTACTCAGAATAAACAAGTTGAAAGGAAGCAGGTTGCTTTGGGCTCAGGGTTTCAGAGGTTTTAGTCTATGGTCACTTGGTCCCATTGCTTTGGTCTGCGATGAGGCAGGACATCATGGTAGCTGGCTAGCAAAAGAGAAAGGGGATGGGGATGGGGTTTGGGTCCCAATGTTCCCTCCAAGGGCCTCACTGCCGCCCCTGAGGCCCCAGCTCTAAATAGGGTTACCACTTCCCAACACGGCCATCTGCTAGGGACAAAGCCTTGAACACAGGAGCTCTGAGGGACATTTTTGATCCCACCACAACACAGGGCCTACATTCCCCAGGGAGCTCCAGACCCCCAGCCCAGGACAGAGTTGGGGTGCTGGGCCCTGTGCAGCAGTCTGTGGATCTCTCTGGCTGTCACAGTGTCTTCACATCCTGCCCAGAAGGCTGTGTAGGCCTCCTCCACTCCATTAGAGATGTGAAAACCATGGCAACCATTCTTCGACGTGGCCAAAGCCACAGAAGGTGCAAGCAAGTGCCTCTTTCTTCTCTGGGCCACTGTCCTACAACAGCTAGGGGCTGGGAGGAGAGGAGGGAGTTCCCCAAGGATAGGGAGGTGGGAGGACTATGGGAGCTGGTGATGGAACTGTCCCGAAGTGCTTGGAGGAATGGGAGAAAGGTTAAAATTCCAGAGATGAATCCTCTGGAGACAGAAGGTGAGAGTTTCTAGATACAGGTTCAGAGGACAGAGGCTGAGCTCTTTTCCGCAGCTCTGAGTCCCCTGTAAATGCCACCATCCTGCCTTTGGTTACTTTACATGCAGAACAGCAAGACTGCTGCCCACCTCCAGGATCCAAAGCTCCCACGGTTCCTATCCAGGGGCGTGGGGTCCATATGCAACCTCCAGGCCTCGGCACACGTCTATCCATGCTGTTCCCTCCACCCAGAGCGCCCTTCTGCTCCTGCTGCCCGTGCAACTTCTGGTCAAGGCAGCACACGGGCTCTAATGGCCCCTTGTCCAGGCAGCCTCTCTGGACTCAGCTTTTCCAGGATGAATCATCCTTCTCTCCTTCCTTTGCCACACTTCCTTGCTGGATTATAATGGATTTATGTGTCTGCCTCTCAGGGACCGGAAGCACCTCAAAGACAGGCTGGATGCTCTTCCTGTCTGGGCCACGTCTCTCCTTCATGCACGCCGCAGGCTGCGATTCCCAAGCTCCCGGGTCTGCTGGCTTCTGGCGGCAGCAGCCTGGCGGGAGATGAGAGAGCTGGAGAGAAGCTGGGGCGTCTCCTCTTCATGTTGACCCTTGTGACAGGAGCAGTGTCTGCTGTGGCGCCAGCCCCTGCCAGCCACATCCACAGGTACCCTCTCCTGCAGCAGGACCCCCTCCTCTGCCCCTCCCTCACTCCCAGCCTCGGGTGTGGCAGCACCTGCTGCTGCTGCTGTGCTCTGGCCCACCTCCCTGTCCCCTTGGAATCCTGCCCCCGGCTTTTCCATTCTGTGCGACCCAGGTTTATTTGAATTCCCTGCTGTAGATTCAGGGGGATCTGTGGGCTGGTCGAACCTTGACTGACATCCTGGGTCCTGGCACAATGCCTGGCACAGAGTGGGCACTTGAGAAATGCTTGGGGGAACAACAGTGGCTGTCAAAGAGGCCCCATGAACAGAAGCATGATGCACACATCTGAGGAGGTGATGATCCCCCTGAGCTCAGTGCTATTTTCTTCACATGTGAAATGGCTACAGACAGTCCGAGCCTGGGGAGTCACATAAAAGAAAGGCTTAAAAGATGGAAACTCACCCTCCTTCCCTTCCTCTTTCTCTTCCTCCTGCTCTTGTTTTTTTGAGACAGGGTCTCACTATGTAGCCCAGGCTGGCCTCAAACTTGTAAGGATCCTTCTGTCTCAGCCTCCTGAGTGCTGGGATTACAGGTGTGCGCCACCACGCCTGGCTTGAAACTTTATTTAATAAAGCTTTATTTGCAAAAACACGATGGGACAGATTTGAGTGACCTCTGGCCTAGAAAATTTCCTGGCACGTGGTATTTAACCAGTAAACATTTTTAATGAACACCGCCTCCTCCTGTCATCCATCACCTCCCAACCCGTTCCCCATCTTCAGCTCATGACTCTCCTACCCTTCTGCCTCCACCAGCCACCTGCTTTGAAGACTGCACTCTCAGGCTGAGGATGAAGCCCTAATGAAGGCCCACATGCCCTGCGCAGGCTGGCCCTGCTCCCAGTCTGGCTCTACACTCACTATGTGTGCATCCTCCCTACATGCCAGTCTCCCTGGCCTTCCTTCCTTATGGCAGCTTCTTTCCACCACAGGGCCTTTGCACATGATGTTTCTCTTGCCTAAAACCCCACTCTCTGTTCCTCCTTCAGATCTCAGCTCAGTATCCTAGGAATTCCTAGGATATTGCCATTAAAGTGCCCTTTCTAGCTATAATTTTTGCCTGTGTATGTGACCCCTATAAAGGAGCTCCAGGAGGCACAAGGTCATACTCCAGAACCTATTTCACTGAGCTAGCACATATGAACAAAAGAGTGAATACTAAGGAAGGGGAGGTCTGGGACCAGAGGGTTTCCGCCAGCTCCGCCTCTGCCCCGGGGACCAGTCCCAGACCCTGCCTTCTCACTACAGACGTGGCCATAAGGCTGAAGTGGAGGTAGACTGACTTGGGGCCCAGAAAATGTCCCTCCAGAGTCTGGCTCCGGGCAGCTCCTGTCAGTATGCTGGCCAGCACAGCGACAAACCCAGAAATACTGTCACATGAGAAAGAGTTTTCTGATGTGTATCCTGGAGGAGTGAGGATCACGGCAGAGAACAATCCGGATCACTGACCTGGATGAGATGTTTCCGAAGTCAGGAGGTCCTGGCCCTACAGGTATGCAAACAGCCGCTGGGGAATGGCAGAAGGGTCGGGGTGGAAGAGGATGAGGGCGCCTAGGCGATCCCAGGGGTCTCTTCCAACTCGGCCCCCCCTCCCCATTTCTAAGCATTTGGATGCGTTCTGAGGTTGAGGGAGGGCGGGGCACAAGTGGGAGCAAAGGCTGGGGCCTGGAGGCCCGCGATGGCCAGACAGTCCATAAAACCAGGGGGCCTGGTCAGCGACTCGGGGAGCAGAGAGGGGGCGCTTAAAGCCAACAGATGGCGCGGGCGCACCTAGGCGAGCGCCCTACTGCCCGCTCTGTGGCTTCCCGGGAGCGTTTGTTTTCGCGCTCCACCGGCTGGAGGCACCCGGCAGGCTGGAGGCTGCACCGGCCCCCAGTCCCCAGCGCGCGCCTTTGCGGGACGAAGGCCCCGCGGGCACCGCGCGGGCACGCACCTGGGGCCGCTTCCGCGGGCTTCATCCCTGGCCCTTTGGGGGATTCGTCGAGTTGCCACAGCAGCCGGTGCCATGACATCCGCAGAGGGCAGCTTAGCCAGCGCTGAAATATTCATGTCCCGGGCGCCCAGCTGGGCTCCGTGCTCCTCCCGGGGGTCTGCAGGGGCCGGGCAGCGACCAGGGGTCGGGTGGCCCACCCGGGTGGGGGACTGCGCGGCGAGGCGGGCGGGGGCTGGGCGAGGCGGAGGTGAGGGCGGGAGCGTGAGGAGGCGGGGTCTGGACGGCGGGGGCCGCGCGGGGCGGAGGAAGCGAGGGAAAGTTGATCGCGGACTTGAGCGGCGGCGGCGGCTCGGAGAGCGAGGCGCGGGCTGCGCGCGCGATGCGCGGCC
>NW_004955437.1:20015261-20044718 GCF_000276665.1 Chinchilla lanigera | reverse complement strand
GATGAGCCTTCGCGCCCGCGGCGAGACCCGGCGGTGGCCAGAGCCCGAGCAGGCGGCGTTCGGGGGCCGATCCAGCGGAGAGCAGAGCCCGAGGCGCGGCGCGGCGCCGCTCCACACTCGCACACGGTACCCAGAGCCGGGCATCGGCCCTTCCCTCCCCGCTTCCCTCGCCTTCCCCGCACCACTCGCCCGCCGAGCGGCAAGAAAGTTGGAGCTAAGGGGTCTAGACCGCAGTCGCGGAGCCACTTGTTCCCCGCGCGGCCGTTGCCCGTGGCGGATGCCCAGAGCCTCCTTCCCTCGGCGCCCCTGGCCCGACCCTGCGCCCCGCTCGGAGCCCGCGGCCGGACGCGCGGCAACTTTGGTTCCCGGGAACTCCAATTCCCTCCGCGGTGGCCGTTGGAGGACGTGCACCGCTCCCTGCGCCCGTACCGGGACCGCCACCGTTCGGGGGCGATGCTCTCGGCTCTCGAGAGAGGGTGCCTAGGTCTGGGCGATGGTGGGGATCTCGGGGTAAAGAGGGCATTAGGCGTCAATGTGTCCCCCAGTTTGGGCCGTGGAGATAGGGTGTGGCGCACCTCCGCCGCAGGTTGGGCAGCGGCGCTAGAACGATCTAGTCACGTAGCTCTCCTTGTCCCTCTTCACCTTCCCGTGCCCACGGAGATCCTAGGGGACTCCCGCAACCTCCCCAGTCCTGTGCGGCTGCTGAAAGACGCGCCCCTCTCAGCGCTGGCAGCCTCGTGCGGCTCACGCTGCGCTTCCCCGGCTCTGGGCTGGCGCGCGACAGACTGCATGCGTGGATGGTCCCCAGGGGCTCGCCCTGGGAGTGCTGCCCCTTTCCCGGCAAGTCAGCCCGGGACGCCTGCGGAGCCCGAGCGTTCCAGGGTGGTAGCGCGGACAGCCGGCAGCACGCACTGCCTCATTTCCCGGAATAGGCGCCTAGGGCCGCGGCTTTGCCTCCGTGTGGGAGCTGAGAGATCTGTGCCCTCGCTGCCAGCCGCCGCCACCGCCCCGCTGCGACCCCAGCCCTGGCGCCATCAGGCCCCCTGAGAGAAATTCGCCTTTCCTGGGTTGTAGCACGCCCCACCTCTCTAGTAATACAGGGAGCAGATATCCTTCATGGGCATGGTTTGCCCCCTGCACCAGAGCTGACACTGACCTTAGTCTTCCAGCCCCTGAACAAGTGCCCCTGCCCCAATCTGGATTTTGAGATAAACTAGGTAAACACGAGGGTTGTGTGCGTGTGGCGTTCGTGTGTTTCGCACACATACGTTTGTTGGGTGGAGTCAGCCCCCTGGCTAGGGAAGAATTAGGCTGTGGGATGGGCCGCGTGAAGAGGTTAGGTACAAGGTGGTGGTGAGTCGCCGCGGTGGGGGAGAGCTGGGCTTGACTTCATGCTTGGTTCCTGGAGCAGGGTAGGCAACCGCCCTCAGCACTGTGGGGATGGGGGTGCCGAGATCACTCTGTGGGGAAAGGGCTGGGAAGGGGCCCCTGGCTGGGGAACGTTTGTACTTCGTGTTGGTTCCGCAGGGCTGGGGCGAGTAGGCAGCCGTGGCAGAGAGCGAGAGTACATCGTGGGCTGAAAGGTGGCACTAGAGAAGAGACTGGTGTGAGCCCGACAGCGTCAGCATCCCGGCCTTTGCTGGGCCCCGTGCTCATGTCTGGCGGGGGCCTTCCTGAGCCCCAAAAAGCTGGATTGGAAGGTTATGGTGGCACACGGTCCTGGATGCGTCCCTCAATTCCCCCACCCCACAAGCCACCTTACCTGTCATTTCACCATTTGAGGTTCATTTCTCTGAGTTCACTATTTTAAAAGACGCCTTTTCTCAAGTGCTGCTTTCCCATGCATCCTTTTCTGGGAGGTGAGGTCTAGTGGAATCCGGCTGCTCTGAGAACGGCCTCCTGTGGACCTGCAGCTTCTGCATCACCAGCTGGGAGCCTATTAGGAATAGGGACTTCTGGGCCCTGCCTAGACGACCCCCACCCCACCCTAAGTCAGGGTCTGTATCCAGCAGGCACACTCAGTGAAGTTCAGGTTGTGGTGCATAGCACCTTCTAGGGGAGATTTGCACACGGCCTCTTGGTGCAGTGTGGATGGGTTGGACAGTGGATAGGAACGCAGAGGTGAGAACCGATGGAACTTCTTTCCCTGGACACTTGTGCTAGGGTTGGTTTTGCTGTCCATTACCTTCCCTTTCAGGCTGTGCCCTGCTAATGCTACAAGTATGTTTGAGTTTGGGGAGCAGTTACAAAGATTCAGGGGTCAGCTCAGCTTCCTGTGCAGTTGAAAGGTTGCCAAGTGTGCCAGGGCCTGAGGTGGGTGGAGGGGTGGAGTTCTGGAAACTGGTTATGCTGGCTCTGCCTTCAGGACTCCTGGGGCCTGGTGATGCTGTACCCCGTGGGAAGGGGTTGAGCACCTCCATCTCCTCTGCCCTTCCAGATTGGTAGAATGGTCCTCCGAGAACACCTCTCAGCACTCACGGAAATGATGCAGAGGCAAGCTGCTTAGCAGCCAATCTGGGACAGCACTTGGGGGCGGGGCGCTAAGGCTCCACCCCACCCATCCCACTGGATGCTCCTCTTCCGCCCTGAGGTCCTGGGAGACCCTTAGCCCCAAGCCGTGAGGATGGTGCCAAGCAGTGGCAGGTCACTTGCTGGTCCTCTGGAGAAATAACCGTGACCCTGAAGCCATTAAGGCTGCTCTGAGATTTCCATCCGAGGTCTGGTGGGCTGATAGAGTCCCAGGTGAAAGGGTATCACCTGGCTCAAGTACCCAGCTCTGCCAGAAACGCAGTGTCTTTCCTGAGAGAGCCTCTGCCAGGAGGAGGGCAGCTCCACGAGCGCGTGTGGATTGGCCTGGGCATAGGCCTTACAAAGCACATTGCTAAGGCAGAGGCCTTCTTTCATAGGTTTGAAAATCAGAGGTTCAAAAATACTGAGATTAATAAAATCTGACGGTTTTCTTAAACCTCAGGTTTTAAAAAAAGATTCAGTGTTCTATTGTGTAAAGATGTTTTTAAAAATTGACTTAATGGCCTTTGCATTCACTGTTTCGTATTCAGTAACCTTAAAAATTCACTTTTATTTCATTTTGAGGACCCTCTCCGCTCCCTTGTGCTGGAGATTGAACCCAGGGCCTCGTGCATGCTAGGCAAGCACTCTACCACGGAGCTACATCTCCAGCTCATGTTCTGAGCCTTGATTCGGGTTCCTTGTGGCATGGGGGAATCCTGTTTGTCCAGATAAGCATTGAGACCCAGGTGGATATGGATAGTGATCTCAGGATGGGAGTATGTATTTTGCCTCCAGTAGAAAGGAAATGGGGACTTCTTTGAGAAGACTCCCTCTCCAGGAAATGGGGTCATAGTGACACTGCACGGAGTGTCCGCCTCCAGGATGCCTTCCTGAGCTGTGGTGCCTCTCTTCCTCTCTGTCCCTTCCTACATGCTTTCCCTTCCCTGCCTTGCTGTGGCCGATCACTACATGATGATTTCCTTCAGGGCTCCCACTCTACCCTTCTTCCTCCTTGTTGCCCCAAGCTGCCGCTGTTTTGGAGTTAGTGCTCAGTCACTCTGCCAGGTGATCGAGCTGCCACCTCCTCCAGCCCTGACACACTAAGCATTTGCTGTGCCTGTGGCAGTTTCAACTGTTCATGTCGGTTATGCTGGACTCCCAGGCACCCGCTCTTGGAGTTGAGCTCACAAGCTCAAGTGCTTGGGATGTAGACAAGAGTAAAGCAAGGCCCAGCATGAGACAGGAGGGAGAGATGGGGACTGTGCTGCAGAGCACTTGTCCACACAAAAGGACCACTGTAGGCAACACCTGTTTATGTGAGAGACAGCAGAATCAGCGTCACCCCGGGAGTGTCAGAACTGGGGCAGTAGGGGTGCTTCTGAGGTGCTGGAAATTTCTGTAACTTGATCTAGATATCTACAATGGTGAATGAACATTTTTGCAAAGGGGGCGATTCAGAAAACATTAGAACAGTTATGGGCTCTATTTGTTTGGATTCAATATGCAAATAGTTTTACAGAGCCCCTGTCTGGCAGAAAATACATATTCTTACTAACCTTATTGTCAGTGAGAAACTGGCCGTGTATTTAAGAAGTAGCCACATGGAGATCGCTTTCTAGTCTTTCACTGTGAAATGTGATCGGCCCTGCCACGGGGAGCAGGGAAGGCTGCCAGGGCTGCTGCTCCTGGATAGGTCCCCGGATGTGGGCCTTGGGGCTGTGCTCGTGCGGCTCCATCTGGCTAAGACAGGGAAAGGATGCCTGGCTCAGTGCATTGCCAAGGGGAGTGGGGACCTCACACGTGCTCCTCAGCTGGGGCCTGCGGCTGTGTTGCTGAGGGTGACACACAGCTTCGCTTCAGCATTCACATTTTTTACCTTCTTTTTTTTCCATTACTGGGAATTGAACCCAGGGAGTGCTGAGTTACATCCCCAACCCCTTTTATAATTTTTATTTTGAGACTGAATCTTGCTAAGTTGCTCGGGCTGGCCTTGAATTTGTGATCTTCCTGCCTCAGCCTTTTTCTTGAGCAGCTGGGATTACAAGCCTGTATCACCACATCTGGTCATAATTTTTACATATCCTAAATCCCCATGCTGTGTCAGCTATTACTGTGATCATAACTCACTCCTTTTGTGATTTTTTTATAAGACCGCTTTGAGGAAGACAATCTGGCATTTTATGCCAGTTCTCACACCCTTGAACTCAGAGGCCTTAGGTCTGGCACACAACTTTGCTCAGCTCTTAGTTTTTTCATCTGTAACATGGGAATAATTTCCAGTTGCCTTGTAGCTTCTTGTGAGCATTAAGGTGAAAGCTCTATAGAAAGCCTAGCACTTGATGCATGTGCAAAATGCAGTAGCTTTTTAATAACATTTTTTACTTAGTTGTGTGTGAGGCACATTATATTCTAGCAGAGAAGTGCTGTCCTGTTTTCAGAGCTTGATGGTTTGTCATGGTGATGGCAAACCTTTCAAAACTTTCAATGATAACAAACAGCTGGCTGTGATGTGTGTGCCTTAGGTTTGCCACCACTGAATCTATGAGGTCGTAAATTGAATTCTGCTTGCAAAATGTGTGTGTGGTACATGTGCGTGTGTATGCATGTGTGTGCATGTGTGTGCATGCGTGTGTGTCTGTGTGTGTGTGTGTATGTGTGTGTGCACAGTGTTGTGGTTTTTCATTTGCAATCATCTACTAATAACATTTAAGGATCCAGCAGTGTCACATGAAAATCTAGATTTTGGGCATCTCTAATTAGAACTGGCGACATTGGATCTAGACTCCCAGTGGGCACTTGTTGGTTGGAGTTCACTTTAAGCTGCCTCTTTTACTTTTTTTTAAGATTCTTTAATGGAGGGATCTGTGCCTATAATGAGGGAAAAAATACTCAAAGTGGTGGACTTTCATGGGTGCGCACACCTCGGTGACCCTGGATGGTGACATAGAACACTTCAGTTCCTCGCAGGCCCCCTCCCGCCCCTCCCAGGCCAACTCAGCTCGCTCCAGAGTAAACCACTTTTTTCCCACTTTGCTCTGGCTTCTGTCACGCGTGCCTTTTTCCTGCTGCCCCTTTCAGATTTATTGAGCCTGCTGCTCTCAGTTGTCTGCAGACCCCACCATTCCCTGTCGCCTCCTGTTTATCCCTCCCGGCCCCTCCGGCCATGTGTGTGTGAGTCTGCTCAAGGGCTAGAGAGTTCTGGAGACCAGTTAGGCCAGTGATGCTTGAGCTTTTAGAGCTTTCAATGATACAAACAGCCCACCATGGCATGTGTGCCGTAGGTTTGCCACCACTGAGCTAGGCCTACCAAATACCAGCAATGGAGAAACTGAGGCCCAGAGTTGGGGTGTGAGCCTATTTAGGGCCTCAGAGGAATCTGGGCCTAGATGGTGGCCAGGCAAAGACAGAGCCTTGTTCTTCCTACCCCTGCATGCCCACACCCAGCCCTGGGCCTGTACCTGGTCACCCAGGAGTTCCGGCACACTGGTCAGCCTGAGGGGGAGGGAAGCCCACGGACCTGTGTCTTCCTGGGTGTACACCCTCCCCCAGACTGGCTGTTAGCAGCATTGCTTCCTGCTTAAAGACCATTTTCCATTTGGACAGGACCCGAGATGCCATTTGTGACAAGGGCCCACAGCACCTTGATTGTGTCTGTTTCTGAAAGAAGGCTGTTATTTGGGAGCCAGTGCAAGCGAGGTGGGAAGGGAAGTAGAGGAAAGAGCAAGTGGGGAAGGAGAAGAGAGAACAAGAGGGGCAGCCAAGACTCCCGGGGGTCCATTTGTGTGTAGTCCTGTAGTCCTGTCCCCAGGATGTGGCTTTCCCTGGCCTCCCAGGGGTTGGGGCTCGGGCTGCGTGGCTGGGCTGCCTCTGTAGTATTGGCAGCTTCCATCCCACCCCGCTTTGCGCTTCGGGCCCCATACCCGCTGTTGGGGCCACCTTTCATCCAGCTGGTCAAGCACCAAGCAGCTACCAGCCTCTGCCTCCTGGCTGGTGCTCATGGTGAGCACCGATAGAAAATGATGCAAGCTATAGGCGTGCCTTTAAATTTCCTCGCAGCCACTTTTAAAAAAGATAAAAAGAAAAAATTGGCATTATTTTTGATATTTGTTGCAACCATTCAACATGTAACCGGCATGGCAAATTATTGGTGTTTTGTTTCCGTATGAAGTTTCAAGGATCTTGTGTGTATCGCATGGACAGCATCTCTCAGTGTGGCCTCAGTGTGCGCTCCTGGCCTGGTGCTCCCGGCCTGGTGACAGTCCATCCATGCAGCGCCTTCCAAGCACACTTCTGGTGCTCTGGCTGTGGGTGCTAGTGGCCACTGTATCAGATCGGACGAGGCAGACAGCACACATGAGGCTGTTGCAGATAGGCATGGGTGCTGCAAAGAAAACAGTGATAGTCAGTGTGCTGGAAGGAAGCCGGGTGGCCAGGGAGGCTGGGAAGATGAGGTCTGTCCCACGGACCTGAGCCCTGGCAGGGGGGAGAGAGGGAGGAAAGGAGGCCATGTGCCCAGGCAGCCCCTCACTCCCCTAGCACGCCAGCTGTCCATACCCATACTGTCAGTGCATAGGACACCAGGTGCCCACTCCATGGGAGACTTCGGGCCCATGTGGGGTGGGGCCTCAGTGGCCAGCAGTACTTTAGGAAAGTGCTTTATCTCTGCTGTGTGTGCTTGTTTGCTTCCTGGCCTTCTCTCTGCTCTTTCCGTAGGAAGTGTAAGTGCGAGGTTGATCTTTCCCTTGATTTTTGCACTTGGGAGTTTCCCAAGCAGGGAGCTATCCCGCAGAGAAGAGGACCTGTCCTGCCCATAGCAGAGGGGGCCCAAGTGCTAAAGGGTCTAAGGACATTCAGCAGACCCGGAACGTGTCTTCTCTCTCGGTGGAACGGGCCGCTGGGGCACAGAAGTCCTCATGGGCAGGTGCCTGGGGCTGGAAAGTGTGAACTTCCCTTGCTGCCTGGCCTTCCCTGGGATTGGGGGGCCCAGGGTCCAGGCAGCTGTGCGGCGCTGAGGAAATTGCACTTGCCCACCCTGTCTGAAGGGGCTGATGCTGCCACCACTTTGCCTCTGTTGCTAGGCAGGCAGCAGAGCAACTTAGGGGCTGGCTGGATGCTTTGATTCTTCAAAAGAATCTAGAAAGCCTGACTTAAAAAAACAAAATCTCCCTAGTCTAAGTGTTAGCAACTAGTTCAAATTTAGCAACTACTTATTGAGTCCTTGCCATGGGTCAGCCACTGTGCCAACCCCGTGTGCACGGGTGGCCTCTGCCCTCATTGAACAGATTTCATAGGGAAAACCCTTCAGGTGCACATGGCCCATGGCGGACCAGTTGATGCCCTCACCAGACTTAGGATCAGAGCTGGCACAGTGATAACGAGAAACTTTCATTAAGCACTTGCTGTGCACCAGGCTCTGCAGTTAGCGTTTTAACTAAAATACCTCATTCTTTTCTCATAAAGACTCAGGGACAGTGATGGTGAACCTTTTAGAGCTTTCAATGATACAAACAGCCCATTGTGGCAGGTAAACCATAGGATCGTCACCACTGCCTAGGACAAAAGGTCTGGTGTCACCCATATTCTACAGATGAGCAATCTGGGGCACAGAGAGGTTTAGCACTCAGCCCAGACTCACACAGCTAGCAGCTGGCGGGGTGGATGTAAGCCAGCAGTGGTCTGCCTCTTTAATCATTGCTGTTCTGCACTGGGAGGAGGCCCATGCCAAGTCCCTGCCTGTGCACAAAGAAACCGCTCAGGAAGGACAGAAGACTCACCTTGGGTCCCTAGGGGGTAATGACAGGGCTGGGCCTGCGTCTGGGTCAGCCCCTCTCACCTCCCAGCCTGAGAAGGCCGGACACTGACCTGGTCATTCAGTCCCAGCCCCTTCCCATCTGTCACAGAGGGGACTTGTGTGCCCCTGTCATTTAATGCCAGCCCCATTTGTCCCCGCTGGTGGGGATGAGCTGCTGGCAGTGTTGCTGGCACAGTGTGCTGGTCCTAAACTGGCCTCAGGCTGGGCTCCCGGGGGTTTGGCCCGAGTCCCCTCCTTGGAGAGCCCCATTTCTGGAGTGGGACTGTGTTGGCGGTGCACGGTAGCCACGAGGCAGTGACACACATGTGAATGACACATGTGTGGAGACCTTAGGTGTAGGCCTTGCTTTGAGCCAAGTGCCTGAACTTCATGGAGCTCTGCTTTTCTCATCTATAAAATTGGAAAATTTTTTAAAAACTTTCAAATGATCAACCTGTTTATTTTGGAAATTGGAAGCTCTCACAAGATGGAAAGAAGTACTTGCCAAAATCAGTTGTGACATGTAAATCATGGCAAATAAATATGTCATATTTATTAATTATCTCACTATAAGTGGCTTAGACTCTGTGGGATTCACATGGTATATGCAGGTAGAGGTTTAAATAACATAGCAATTTTCAAACCCAAACAACAATGTCTTTTTTTTGGCAGTGCTGGGGATTGAACCCAGGGCCTTTACACTAGCTACATCCCTTTTAAAGCTTTTTTTTCTTTTATGTTGAGACTGGGTCTCACTCAGTTTTTAAATTGCCCAAGTTGGGCTTTAACTTGTGATGCTCCTGCATTGGCATCCTAGAGGAGCAATTCTTTTGAATGGCCTGATGTCACTCCTGATACTCATCTGTCAATTTGACATCTTAGTCAACAAGTATTAAGCAGCTACTGTTTGTGAACATTGGGCAAGGTGCACTAAGATACACCCATGGCTGTGCTCTTCCATGAGCCCTTGCACTTACTCAGAGACCAATTTGGGACAGTCAGATCAGTGTGTGAGTGTGTGTGTGTAAAAGGGAGAGAGTGCCGTAGCTCCTTTTGGAAGTTTCAGCATCCGGTGCCTGACTCAGCCAGGCACCTTTCTTTCCTTTCTTTGTCCTTTCTTTGTCCGCCCTCACTGATCCCGAAGTTGTCCTCTCCATCACCTGAAGTGCTGCCAAGGCGTCACTGGCGGTGGCCACAGCCTGGGGTGGGCACGGTGCGAAGCAAGGGGGCTGCTGTGGTGCAGGTGCTGACCTGCCAGGCCAGAAACTGGAGCTCAGGCCAGAAGAAGGGAGCCCATGAATAATACAGCGGGAGGGAGGCTGTTAACTAGGTGACCTCATTGCACCCGTGTTTTCACAGCTTCTTGGGAGCCACTGTGGGCCCAGGTGTCGGGGCTAGGGCGCAGGGAATGAATGGGAAAGGCCAGTGGAGGCGCCGCCTGTTTCCCTTTCTGCACTCCTTTCAGCGGCCTAGTGTGGGGGTTCAGAGTCCTGCAGCTCCTTTCCCTGCCGCTGAGTCAGAGGGCTGGGCAACGTGTGCTTGCCGCATAAGTGTGTCTGTCTGGCTGTGTGCACTGGCTACAAAAAGTCCTTCTCTCCTGGCCTGCTCTCAGGCCGGGTTTCCAGCTCTGCTGGCCGAACCCAGCCCAGGGCAGGTCTCTTGCACAGCTGTGCTGTTACCTCTGCCAAGGTTGCCCCCTCTCTGGGCTATTTCTGGGTGCCATAAAAAGAGAAGGCTCCTGTTTGTCTCCAGAGGCTTTGACTTTAGATAAAGGGGTACTGGCTGATGTAAGGGGGAATGGGACACCTGACTTTCCCTTCTAATGCTGTGGGGTCCATCATTTCCAATATCTGTTCCTGGAACCCTGGTCACTCCCAGCCAGATCTAATACAGAACAGCTGCTCAGGCCCCAGACCTCTCAGGCAGGCAGGGAAATCCCGGGGTCAGATGAATGCCTCTCATAGGGCAGGGAGCTTACACTCATTAAGAGCAAGGCAGCTGGGCATGGTGGCATACATCTGTACACCCAGCACTCGGGAGGCTGAGGGAGGAGGATTGCTGTGAATTCAAGGCCAGCCAGGGCTATATAGAGACCCTGTCTCAAAAAAACTAAAAAAAGAAATAAAGAAGAAAAATAGCAAGGCAAAGTTGCTGGGCGTGATGACACATGCTACTAATCCCAACATTCGGGAGGCTGAGCTACATAGGGAGATCCTGTCTCAAAAAAAACCAAACAAACAGAATAAGACAAAAAAGTCAGGGAAGGTAAGACAGGACTGCAGCAGAAGGGGTCCCAGGCAGACCTGAGGAGGAACTAGTTCAATAGCATGTCCCTGAGGCCTGAGCCTGGCTTTACCTTCCAGGGGGCCATTTCCTGATCTGAGGCTGAGGGTTGGGGTGGATGAAATGGACTAGAGTGGGACAGGAACAGGGGGCCTGGTGTCCACTTTCTCCCTTGTCCGGAGTACTGTTAACAGAGGCCTGACCCCTGAGGAGCTCTGAGACCCTCACATAGGATCAGATAGGGCAGCTCACACTGCAGCCCCACCCCGGAGCAGAACCTGCTACTGCCCTCCAGCCTTGGGACTGGGGCTTCAGGTCACCCCCTACGCAGACACTGTAGATACTCACAGACATAGTGCGCTGCTGGGCGGGACTGTCTCTTGCCTGCTGTGGGTGGCACACAGGGAACGTGTCTCTGAAGCCAGACCACCCAGGTCCTCCAAACCTAGCGCTCCCTCCAGCGAGCTGTGTGGCCTCCAGCAGTTTAATGAAACCTCCGTTCTTCAGTTTTCTGATAGGGAGAATGGAACTATTATTCCCCAACTCAGAGAGTTCCTGGGAGGATCCGATGAGCTACCGGGTATAAAATGCTGAGCAAAGGTGCCTGCCACATAGTAAATGTTTGACCGTGTCCTTTTTATTATGTTACTGTTAGTCCCGGTTCCTTTCTTCCGGGAGCTCACAGATTTGCAGGCTGCTTGGGGCGCCAGAGTAACTGTCACACCTATGAGAAGGACCGTGCGGGCTAAAAGCGGGGCAGTCCTGGAAGGTTTTTGGGGATCGCTGGCCCTGAAACTGTGGCTCCTCTGTGTCCACTAGCTCTGTGCTTTAAGCGGCAGGAAGGAGAGGGAGGCAGGGCGGGCAGTGGTCAGCAGCAGTGATAGCGGTGCCAAGACAACTGGGGCCTCTCTGCCAGCTTTTTACAGAAATGCACAGAACAATGTGCAGGTCCTATGTGCACAGCTTCAGGTATCAGCAAGTGACTACTCCCACGTGAGTGCTACCTGGACTAAGAGAAAGCTATGACTCAACGCCATTTCTGTGTCATTGGTCCCCAAAGGTTACTTCCCTCCTGGTTTCTAATGCCAAAGATTTGTTTTGCTTATATATATTTATTTGTTTGTTATTATTGCTGTTATTCTTTGTGGTGCTAGGGATTGAACCCAGGACCTTGCACATCCTAGGCAAGTGCTCTACCTTTGAGCTGCAACCCCAGCCTCTGTTTGTTTGTTATTTATTTATTTATTGGGACAGGCTCTTACTGTGTATCCCCAGCTGGCTTTGAACTTACAGCAGACCTCTTGCTTCAGCCTCCCTAGTGCTGGGATTACAGGTGTGCGCCCCCATGCCCGGCTCTGTTTACTTATTTTTATGGTGCTGGGATTGAACCCAGGGCCCTGTACCTGCTAGGCAAGTGCTCCATCACTGAGCTGTATTCCCAGTCTTATTTTTAAATTTATATAAATTGAATCAGGCAGTGTGCTGTCTTTGTGATTTTTTTCTTCCACTCATTTTGTTTATGGGATTCATCTTTGTATGCAGTTAACACTTGTACATGTTTATTTCTGCCTAGTAGTCCATAGTGAACATGCCACAATTTACCCATTCTACTGTTCATGGATGGGTGAGTTGCTTCCAGTTTGGGGCTGTTGTGAAGCAGGCTGTTGTGAGCATTCAACTATATGCCGTCTTTTGGTGCAGGTAGCTTGAGATCCCACTGTCCAGGTTTGAGGACAAGCTTCATGGCTTCAATATGATGGCTTTGCATATGTCATTGTGGTAGCTGGCAGGGTAACTCCTCTAGTGTTCCTTATGGGTCTGTTTATTTTGAGCTCTTTGCATTTCCATATAAATAATAGAATCAGCTTTTGAAATTCTACAAAAATCCTGCTGAGACTTTTATTAAGACTGCATCAAAAATATGTCCATCAATGGGAATAAAATTGATATCTTTATAATATTGAGTTTTCCAATCCATGAACAAGACATACACCTCCATGTATCTGGGTCTTAATAAATTTCTTTCAGGAGTGCTTTTTAGTTGCCCGTGTAGCAGTCTCATGCTTTGATCAGATTTCCTGTGTATTTTGTTCTTGATACTATTGTGACATTTATTTTTTCTCATTTCTAATTATCTGTCATATAGAAATACAATAAATTACATAAAATATTGTTCCATATCCTACAATATTTGTTAAATTTAGTTGTTTTGATATTTACCTATAGAACTTTTTGTTTTTTGAACATACATGATTGTGTTTTCTGTAAATAATAAATTTTATACCTTCCTTTTTAAAAAGATGCTCAGTTTTTCTTGTCTTGTTACAATGGCAAGGATTTCCAGCATTATACTGTGTTGAAGTGGTGACCATGGCATCCTTATCTGGGATCAAAACTAAAAAGCTTTCAGTATTTTGCCAGTAAGAATGATGTTTGCTGTGGGTTTTTGTAGATATCATTTATCAAATCATGAAATTTTTTTTCTAGTATTGCCCCCCAAATTGTGGTAAAACACCAGCTTGCCACTTAAACCCTTTTAAAATGTACATTCTGTCACAGTACATATATTCACAGCCATCATCACTTTTTGTCTCCAACAGTTTTTCATCATCCCTAACAAAACTCTACCTATCAAAAAATAATTCCCCGTTTTTTCTCTGACCACCCCTCATAACCTGTATTTTATTTCTTGTCACTGTGAATTTGCCTATTTTGTGTGTCTTGTATACGTGGAATCATACAGTATTTGTCCTTTTGTGTCTGGCTTTTTTACTTAGCATAATGTTTTCCGGGTTCATCAGTGTACCAGTTATAAGAATTGCATTTCTCCTCGTGCCTGAATAGTATCTTATTATACGTGTACACCATGTTTTACTTACCTGTTTGGAACACCTGCTGATGGACATCTGGGTTGTTGCCATCCTCCAGGTTGTGGATTGTGCTGCTGCAATTGTCGGCCTCTGCTTGATTCCACTTTTGAGTATACACCTAGGAGTGGAAATCCTGAGTAAGAGGATAATTCCGTGTTTAACTTTTTGAGGAACTGCCATTCTGTTTTCCATGGCACCTACCGATAAGCCATTTTATATTCCCCCCAGTGTGTACAAGGATTACAGTTCCTCTACAACTTTGCCAATGCTTGTAAAGCAGTATATCATTATGACTTTGCTTTGCCTCTGGTCAGTGGCTTGTGATGTTAAGCATTTTTTTCCTGTGCTATTGGCAATTAGTATATCTTCTGTGGAGATTTCTATCCAAGTCTTTTGCCTGAATTTGAATTGGGTTCTTTGTTCTGTGGTTGAGTTGGTAGAATTCTTTATATATTCTGAGTTAAACCTTCATCAGATATATGGTTTATAAATATCTCCCCCAGTCTGTTTGTTTGTGTTTTTCTTTTTTCGGTTTTTTTCTGGTACCAGGAATCGAACTCATGACCTTGCACTTGCCAGGCAGGAGCTGTGCTGCTGAGCTAAATCCCCAGCCCCCCTCCCCCAGTCTGTGTGAGTCATTTTCCCACTGTAGATAGTGTCCTTTGATGCACAAAGATTTTTAAGTTTAATGAAGTCCAAACGTCTCTTTTGTTGTTATTGTTCCTTGTGCTTTTGGGGTTATACCCAAGAAATCATTACTATGTCCAGTAGCATGAAGATATCCCCCCATATTTTCTTTTCTTTTCTTTTTTTTTTGGTCGTTTTTACAACAGGGTCTCTCTATGCAGTTCAAGCTGGCCTTGAGCTCACTTTGTAGTCCAGGCTGGCCTTGAATTTGCAGCAACCCTCCTGCTTCAGCCTTCTGAGTGCTGGGATTACAGATGTGCACCACCATGCCCAGCTCCCCCCATATTTTCTTCTAAAAAGTTTACAGTTTTAGTGCTTAAGTTTAGATCTTCGATCCGTTTGAGTTAATTTTTCTGTATGGTGTAAGATAAAAGTTCAACTTCATTCTTTTACAAGTGGATATACAGTTTTCTTAGCACCATAGACTGTCCCTTAGACTGTCAAGACTGTCCCTTTACCACCGAATTGTCCTGACACCCGTTTTGAAAATCAATTGACCCCATATGAGGTGATTTATTTCTGGGCTTTGTGTTTTGTTCCATTGGTCTATAGGTCTTTCCTTATGCCATTTTTTTTTTTTTTTTTGAGTCAGGGTCTCACTGTGCAGTTCAGGTGGCCTTGAACTCACTTTGTAGCCCAGGCTGGCCTTGAACTCGCAATGATCCTCCTGCCTCAGCTTCCTGAGTGCTGGGATTACAGGTGTGTGCCACCATGCCCAGCTACATTCCGTCGTTATTGATTACTGTGGCCTTGTAGTAAGTTTTGAAATCAGAAAATATGAATCTTCCAACTTTATCCCCTCTCCCCCAAGAGTGTTTTGGCTGTTCAGAAATGCTCTGAGCTTTTATATAAAATCCTAAGAGTAATTTTTCTATTTCCCTAAAAAAAATCATTGGGATGTCAGTAAGGATTACATTAAATCTGTGGATTGGATTAAATGTCCTGATAGTTTGGGTAGTATTGTATCTGAACAATAGTAGAATCTTAACAATATTAAGTCTTATAATCCATGAACATAGGATACCTTTCCATTTATTTATGTCTTCTTTAATTTCTTTTAGCATTTTGGCATTTTCAGTATAAAGTCATTTGTTTTCTTGATTAAATTTATTCCCAAGTATTTTCTATGCTATTGTGAAAAGAATTATCCCCTTCATTTCCATTTCAGATTGTTCACTGTTAGTGCATAGAAACACAGCTGATTTTTATGTGTTGAATTTGTACCCTACAACTTTGTTAAATCATTTTTTTAGGTCAAAAGGCTTTCTCTCTCTCTCTCTCTCTCTCTCTCTCTCTCTCTCTCTCTCTCTCTCTCTCGCTGTGTGTGTGTGTGTGTCTTTGGTTTTCTATGTGTAAGAACATGTCTTCTATTGAACAGAGATAATTTTATTTCTTTATTTCCAACTTTGTTGCCTTTTACTTTTCTTTCTTGCCTAATTGCTATAGTTAGAACTTCTGATGATATATTAAATAGAAGTAGTAATAGTAGCATCCTTTCTTTGTTCCTGATCTTTGGGGAAAAGTCTTTAGTCCTTTGCCATGGGTTATGATGCTAGTTGTAGGTTTTTCTATGTATGGCCTCTCATATTCTTTTTTGCTAAGGATTTTTATGTGTGTATGTAATTTTATTATATGCATTATTGTATCTCATAGATACAATTTTTCTTTCTTCTGGTAATATGGTGAATTATATTGACTCATTTTCAAAAGTTAACTAATCTTACATTCTTGGAATAAACCCAGCCATGTCATGATATACTGTTCTTTTCATAATCTCCTTTCCACCATTGCAAAAGATACAACAGCTCTTGTTTGGCTGCATTTTGCGTGGCTTATGGGATTTGCTAATATTCTGCTTGATATTTTTTCCATATGTGCTCATGTGATTTTGTTTTCTTGTAATATCCTTGTCAGATTATAGTATTAAATTCTGCCTGCTTCTTAATACAAGCTGGGAATTGTTCCTTCTTTTCCTGTTTCCCTGGAGGAGTTTGGATACAATTTGTGGTTTTTTTTCCTTAAATATTTAAAGGAAGTCAATAAAAAATTCATGTGAATTCAGATTTCTTATTGAGAAGATTATAAATTATAATTTCCTTAGTAAATATAGGCTTTATGTTTTTGTATGTCCTTTTTAGAAAACTGTATTTTAAGAACTTTATCCACTTTATATACATTTTTAAATGAGTTGACAAAGATATTCCTAGTATCTCCTTAGTTATATTCTTATAGTCTTTATATTGTTCATAAAATCTGTAGTGATAATTTTTCATTGATATTGAATTTTAGTTGAATTCAATTTTGTTTTCAACTCCATTTATTCCTGTTCTTCTCAGGAATTTTCATTTCATTTTCTACTTACTTACATTGAATTTATTTCTTTAAAAACTTTTTGATATACATACCGAGATCATTGTCTTATGGTTTTTTCTAATTGTAAAAATCTGAATTTAAGTGTGTAAATTTTCCTTTAAAGGCAGTTACAGGATTCATAAGTTTTGATGTCACGGCTGGGGATATAGCTTAGTGGCACAAGGACTGCCTGGCAAGCACAAGGTCCCAAGTTCAATTCCCAATACCAAAAATAAATAAATAAATAAATAAACCTAACACAGGGTGCTTATAAAAAAAGTTTTCATGTCAGATTTTCATTATTGTGTGGTTCAACATATTTTCTAATTTCTGTTATAGTTTCTTCTTTGATTTATGGATTTTTAAGAACTGCATTACATCATTTCCAAACATTTGGGGATTTTCTAAAATATTTCATTATTATTTTTGAGCTTCTGTCTGCTGTTACAAAAGAGCATACTTTGAGTGATTCTAGTTCTTTGCAATATTTTGAGAGTTACTTTGTGGTCCAGCATGGTGTGTTTTGGTTAGTTTTCCCGGTGTCCCAGGAGAATAATGTTTATTTGGTTATTGTGTGCAGTGTTCAATTTTGTCAGTGGGGCCAAACATGTAAATCATATTGTCCAGGTTACTACCCTTGGATTTGCTTTCTGACTTTTCTGAAAGGTTATTGAGAAAGGCACGTTGAAGTCTGCTGTTAAGATTGTGGACTTGCCTACTTCTTTCTAATTTGCTTATTTTGGTTATGTATTTTGAAGTTGCATTATCAGGGAAGTACAAATTGAGTTGTTTTATCTTTTTACTTTCCTTGTCTTCAGCTGCTTTCCTGGTGGACTTACTCACAGATTATGTTAAAACACTTGTCTTTGGAATATCTGTAGTAATATTTATCTGTAGTAATATCGTAAAGCTTTTTTGTAAAATGTAACTTCTCTACTGTTAAATTGTCAGACCAGCTTCCTTCTGACTGGATTTTGCATGGCATAACTTTTTTAACTTTTTTATTTCAGTGTGTATTGTGTCCTTAGATTTAAGGTGTATCTTTTGTAGACAGAAGAATATAATTGTTCTAAAATCCAGTCTATCTTTGTCTTTTGAGTATTTGTTGCATTTACACTTAATGCAATTACGGATATATTTAGGCAATAGCTATTAGCTTAGCGTCTGTTTACCCACTTTCTTGTTTATGCTGAGGATTAAACCTAGGGCCTCACACGTGCTAAGCAAGTGCTGTACCTCTGAGCTGCACCAACCCCATGCCCATCTGTTTCGTCTTTCTTATTTTCCTTGTCTTCTTTGGCTGGTTTTAGTGTTCAGTTTTACCCTGTATTGCCTTGTTCCTTACCACTCCTTTGTTCCTGTAGTGAGCACTCTAGAGGTTATAGTTTGTGTCCCTAACTTACTAGAGTCATTTTTAAATTATCTCTCCAAGTTAGAATTTAAGAACACTTTACCCCCTTTACCTTTAGTGTTACTGGTTGTTATACATTTTGATTGTACATGTATTTTATGTTCCGTGAGATATTATTCCTCTTTTTCTTTCAGTCTGACCCTATCTGATGTTCTTTGTTCTTCATTGTAATTCATGTTTCCATTGGAATCAGTTTTGCACTATCTGAAGGATATTTTTACTGAGTATAGAGTTTTATTGTCACATGAAAGATGTCATTCAGTTCATTCTTTCCTGGCTTCCATAGTTTCTTTTAAAAAGTCACTTGTAAGTTTTATTAGCACCTTTGAATGTCATGTGAGTGTTTTCTTTCTGGCTTCTTAAAAGTTTTTTTACCTTTCAATTTCTATAATTGTAGAGTGATTTATCCTGTTTTGTATGTATAATGTTTATTTAAATTGTGGCCTGATTTTTTTTTTTTGAGACAGGGTCTTGCTATGTAGTTCAGGCTGGTCTTGAGCTCATTATGTAGTGGAGGATGGCCTCAAATCTGCAGTGATTCTCCTGCCTCAGCCTCTCGAATATTGGGATTACAGGTATAAGCCACCACTTCTGGCCAGTGTGGCCTGATATTTTTAGTAAGTGTCAGAAGATTTTTGGACACTGTAGCTCCAGTTACTGTAGCTCCAGTTACTGCTCTGGCCTATTGTCTTTCTTCTTTCTTTGGGTACATTGCATCTATACTAAACATTCCTACCACGTCTCTTATATCTCTTAAAGTTTTGTTTTGTTTCTTGAGACAAGATCTCACCATGTAGTTCAGGCTGGTCCTGACCTCACTATGTAGCCCAGGCTGGCCTTGAAATTGCAGCAATCCTCCTGCCTCAGCTTCCCAAGTGCTGGGATTATAGGTGTGCACCACCATGCCTAGCTCTTTTTTCTTTCTTTCTTTTTTTTTTTTTTCTTTTTGGTACTGGGAATCAAACTCAGGACCTTGTGCTTGCCAGATAGGCGCTTGTGCCACTGAGCTATATCCCCAGCCCCATGCCCAGTTCTTAAACTATTTTTTAGAAATGAATTTTCTGGGTGTGGTGGCTCAGGCCTGGAACCTCACTCAGCTAGATGGGAGGGTAAGGCCACCCAGTTACTGTAGCCGGTTACTAAGTTGCCAGTCTGGGCAACTTAGTGTGACCCTATATTAAAATGAAAAATAAAAAAGGGCTGAGGATATAGTTCAGTGCAAAGGTCCTGCATACAAATCACAGACACATACACACACACACACACACACACACACACACATACACACACACACACACACACACAACTCTGTAGAGGGGAAGCTAGTACTATGCCTCTTGTTCCCCCTGGAATCTGGGGTCCTCAGATGTGACTGCCTTTTTAGCCCCAAACTCCACTTAATCCCTACAGCATCATGAGATGACCAGGATCCTTCAAAGCCCTGAGTGGAAGAGGCTTGCAGAGAGCTGGGCTGGCCTGAGCTTCCTTTCTTGCTTGCTGTGTGCTGCCTCTGCTGCCCTGACAGCAGGTGCTGACTCCAGCATCTCCGGCCAGCAGACTCCAGGCAGATATTTTAAACTCATATTTTCTCGTCTCCTGGAGGTGGTTGGTCCACCACAAGTCAGCAGCCAGCCAGGCTTTGGATCCAGTGTGCTGCTTCCTGGCTGAGTAACCCTGGGTAGTGACCTCTTTCTCCTAGCCCCAGTCTCCTCTCTGTGAATCAGCAGTAGCCACTGGCACACCCTCCTTGTCTGGCACCTGTGAGAACTGACTAGTGACACCATGCTTGCTATGCTGCATGTACACTCAATGGAGGACAGCTGCCACCACTACCACCACCCTCACTGGCTGACCAACTTCCACAACAGCGCTTAGGTGGAAGGACAGAGCAGGGAGGCAGACAGACACAGAAGGAGGAAGTGCTACAGATGTAAACTTCAGAAGCCCATGGGGTGTACAAGTCCGTCAGCCCTTCTGCATGTGCCAAAACCGTCATTTTACGACAGTGAGGGAAAAGTAAGGAGACTGAAAAGCCACACAAAGCTTCCAGTGGTTTTCACGTCTGCATGGCCTCCTCCCCAGGAGGCGGTGGCAGTAGGCACAGAGCAGACAGTGCGTGCTCCTCAGCCACACAGCAGGGCTGTGATCAGCCAGGAGTGGTCCTCACATGTCCCTGCCTGGTCCTTTGTCCCCAGCCGTGTTCACCTTGGCCTCCTCCCCTTCCATCCTCTGCCCAGGCCCGCCCGAGAACCTAGATGCCTGGAGAAGTGGGCGGGGGCATATGGGGAAAAGCCAAGTAAAATTTCTCACTGGGAACAAATCTCATTTTCCAGAAAGTCTTGACAAAATGAGGCATTAAATTACAATATTTCGGTGAGCGTCGTAATTCTATTGCAGACAGCCTTTCATCATGGAATCTGAAAGCTGGGAAAATACAAAACTCATTAGATTAAAATAAACCACCTACTGCTCTGGAGAAAAGCTTATTTATCAATATCAATTTACTTATGATTACCCTGGCCTGCAATTTGTTATTTTTAAGAATTATGATTTGTGTATTGCTCATACAGATGTGAAATTTTTTTCATAAATTGAGTATTTGTAAAAAGATATCCTTGTCCTTAGTAAAGGTTAGAAGGTGATTACTGGGAAGACAGCGAGAGATGGAGGAGAGGGTCAGAAAAGAAATCAAAAGAGACAGAGGTGGTGGCTGGTGAGGGATGTGTGTGTGTGTGAGGGGCTGATTGGGTACAGGTGTGGATACAGTGAGCCAGGACTTGTATGAAGCCAGTGGACCTGTTTTGTTTGTTTGTTTTCCTACACAGGGTCTTGCTATATAGTTTAGCCTGGCTTTGAACTCACTATGTAGCCCAGGCTGGTCTCAAACTCTTGGTGACCCTCCTGCCTCAGCCTCCTGAAGCATGTTCACCATTCATGGGAGTCATTGGATCTTTTTTTTTTTTTTTTTTTGTACCAGGAATTGAACTCAAGACCTTGCGCTTGCCAGGTAGGGACTGTGCCACTGAGCTGTATCCCCGGCACAGCCACTGGGTCCTTAAAAGAGTCCTTTGACTGAAAGCAAGGACATCCTAATTAACCAAACCATTCGAAGGGTGAAATGCATGCTGAGTAGGTGGTGAGCTCCCTGTCCCTGGAAGTCACGGGTGTGGATTGTAGTCTGTGAGGTTGCTCATTTAGAGTAGCACAGTTTGATGGGAAGGCAGCAATGGCTGTCCCCCATCCGGGGCGCAGTAGCTCTGACTCTGACTTCCTGGGTCTGGAAGTGGGGACAAGGTCAAGTAGAAGAGAGTACTGGACTGGGTGTCAAGAGTGATATGAGGAAAGAGCTGAGTCCCTGGAGCCGGAGCCACATGGGTTTGAATCCTGTGCTGTGACCTGCTGCTGTGTGGCCTTCATTGGCAACTGAGGCCAGGCCGCATGAGCACTTTCTGCGGTTCCCAGGGCTCTTCCTGCCTGTCATCACCCTGCACCAGAGCAGGTGATCTTCCTGGTCCAAGGCTCCACTGTTATTGTCCACGTACGGGAGCCGCATCCTGACCTGGGTCCCATTTCATAGTCAGAAGGTGGAGGCCAGCCAGGAGAGGAAGAGTGTGCCTCCACCTTGCCCCCGTCACATGGCCCTGGCTCCGTTCCTTCTGAGAGGTTGGCTTTGAGGTCTTTAGGAAAGTCTTCAGGAGTCTGTCTTGAGGAAAGGCCTTTTGTGGGTCTTCCTTCCCCCTTTCCCTCTTCCCCTCCTTTTCATTTTTTCCTTCTTATTTTCAGTACCATTGAGCACAGGACCTCTACAGTGGCCCTGTGTTAGGCTCTGAGCTACTGAGGGGAGTAAGGTGCAGCCCTGGTGCTAGGGCCCCAGGGGAGTTTGAGGTCCGGGAAAGGGGACAGACGTGTGTGCCCTCATACCCGGTCCTACACCGTATGCGTGCATGCGCACAGTGACAGAGCGCTTCACGGGGGAGTCTGCCTGTTGGGCACAGTGGGACAGAGAAGCCGGTTGCAGCTCAGCCAGTGACATCAGGGAAAGCTCCAGGGCACTGGTGGTCAAGCCCTGATGAAGGAGAAGGAACTTGCTGTGGATTTTGTGCCTCTGCAGAGCTGGGGCTTAGGGACAACCAAATGACCAGCCTGCATTTCAGCTGAGGCAGGGTTTGAGGCCGCCCCACCCAGGCTTCTGCAAACCCTTTGCCTCCACTGGAGCACATCTGGGCAGAGCTGGGGTGGACAGGAGGAAGGAGATACTAGCTCCATCTAGGGTCTGAGGAGCAGGATGAGGAGGAAGCGCGGAGCGGGAGGTGACAGCATTTGAGAGCTCAGCCTAAAACTCATTTCTGCTTTACTGAGTCACACTGGGGTCCAAGCACTGCAGGGGCTGGGGCTCATACCTGTCATCCTCCCTGAGACTTAGTTCCACCCTCTGCAAAATGGGGTGGTGCTCCATCTCCAAAGCCAAGGAGGGCCAAGTGGACTGAAAGGTGGGCAGCCGGCAGCCAGCAGCACAGGATGGACAATGCATCTTCTCTGCTCTGAGGCCCCCTGGCTGTTGTCCGCACTGTCTGCTCTCTGGAGCCCAGGGTCCAGGTGTGGGACTTGTAAAGAACACAGCAAGGAGGAGATGCTGAGAGCATCTCTCCAGCTGGCTGGTAACCCTGTAGTAGCACTTCTGGCTGCTGGAGCAGCAAGGAACCGCTTTTGTTCACTTGTGCAATCATCATCCTTCCACTGTTCGCTGCACACCTACTATGTGCAAGCTCTGGCCGCTTGGCCAGCAACATGGTCCTGCAAACCAGCACTTGCGGTGCTGAGTGTCAAGTGCTGTAAAGCAGCATGGGTGACATAGTAGAGGTCTAGATGCAGGAGAGAGGGACTGCTAGCTGTATTTACTCATTTATAACTTGTTTTGAGGCAGAATTCACATATGATCTAATTTACCTATTAAAATGTCCAATGCAGTGGTTGTTAGTACATACACAGATGTGCGCAATTTGTCAGAACGTTTCTAACACCTCAGAAAGATGCCCCGTCCTCTGTGGCTCTCACCCCCATCCTCCTGTCTCCCCGCCCTGAGCAACCATGGATTTACTTCCTGTCGCCCAACAGTTGCCTCCTCTAGATGTTTCATAGAGAAGCACTCGGACCTCAAAGTCCTGTGGACTGGTTTCTTTGGTCTCCTGTGATCCTCCCCCAGTTCACCCACATGGTGCCATACCATTTTGGGGCTGGAGAGCATTCCATAGAATGTGCCACATTTTCTCTCTCTGTTTGTCCATTGAGGGGCATTTGGTTTGTTTTTACCTTTTGACTATTAATACTGCTGTATGCATTTGGGTAGTCTTCATTTCTCTTGGGAACATACAAGGGATGAGTGAAAAATAGAATTTCATGTTTTAATTAAAAAGCACTTATATACATATCATCAAGAACAATGGGATGAGTGGGCCAGAAGTGGATTAGAAGGGAGAGAGTATTTTGAGGGTGTTAACGGTAATGTGTCTTTAACTGTGATACATGTTTAAATTTAAACATTCACCATATTTATCACACTTCATTGATCTACAGTTTACCACAACTTGTGTCAAATAAAAATAGTGTAGTGTGTCCTCCTCCACCTTATTCACTGGATCTGGCACCGTTTGACTATTTCTGGCCCAAAGTGAAAATGACCATGAACCCTAAGCGCTTTTAATTGATTCAGGACATCAAGACCGCTGCAGTAGTGCAACTAAAGACACTCATAATAGAGGACTTCCTGAACTGCTCCACAAAGTGGCGAGAACAATGGGATGAGTGTGTTCAAAGCTGAGGGGGAGTGTTTTGAGGGGAATTAATGTCATGTGTCTTTTACTGTGATACAGTTTTAAACATTTAAATATTCACCTATGGTTTGATTCTGCCTCGTAGGTAGGGATGAACTTGCTGGGTTATATGGTGTTGGGAATGGTAAGACAGGGGTCAAAATGACATTGCCCATTTCTGCCTTCCCACCAATGATAAGAGGGCTGGATTTTGCTTTTAAAAGAGAAAAATACAATAACAAAATAACAGCAACAAAGACAAAAACAAAACAACACAAACATAATAAAAATGATACAGAATTTCAAAGCAAGATGATGGGAAATTAACAATGGTTGTTATATTACATATTGTTATCTTCAGCGAAGTTGGTCAGATTGTCAGATGTAAGATCGATCAAACCATTAAAGAGGATTTTAAAAAACATTAGAAATGATACAGAGCTTCACTAAACAAGATGGTAGGAATTCAACAATTGTTGTTATATTGCATATTGTCTTCAAATTAGGTGTTCAGATTACTATATATAAGTATGCAAAATTAGTCAGAAAATTTAGGTATTAACTGTTCCTTTCAGCAGTGTAATTATCCCAGCTATCCTTATATATACATATATATTTTTTTCCCCTTCCTTCTTTCTTTCTTTTCTCCTTTCCCCCATCCCAGTTATTCCTTCCCTTTGAGCAGTTTCTTTCCTTTTCACAATATCTCTTGTACCTTTTGGGTTTTATTTACTCTTTCAGGTTCCTACACTAGGGAGACAATACAGTGTTGACACACATGTGTCTGATTTATTTCACTTGTGAGTATGAGGGCTGGATTTTTTACCTCATCGCCTATGCTTGCTCCAATGCATTCTTTCCATTACAGTTACCCTTATATGAGAGTGGAGGGAGCTTTTGGTGCTCTAGGTTCGAGTTTTCCTGATAACTACTGATGCTGAGCATCTTTGGGTGTGCTCGCTGGCCATTCGAGTATCTCTCCTGGACAGCTGTCTATTCAAGGCCTTTGCTCATTATGAACTGAGCTGTTTGTCTTTTTACTATTGAGTTGTAAAAGTTGTATGTGTTCTTTAAAGTTGCTTATCAGATACGTGTGGCAAGTATTCTCTCCCCTCTGTGGATTGCATTTGCACTTTCTTGATAGTGTCCTTTGAAGCACTACAGGTTTTAATTTTGGAGAAGGCTAATACGTATTTTTTCTTTTGTTGCTTGAGCTGTTGGTGTAGTATCTAAGAAACCGTTTGCTAATCTGAGGTCATGAACATTTACACCTCATTTCCTCCTAAGAGTGGTCTTAGCTGTTAGCTAAGTAGTCTTAGCTCTTCTGTGTAGGTCTTTGATCCGTTTTGCGTTAAATTCATATATGGAGTGAGATAATCCAGCTTCAGCCTTTTGCATGTGGCTGCTCGGTTGTCCCAGTACCATTTGTTGAAAGGACTATTTTTTTTTTCTCGGTTGAATGCTCTTGGCACTCGTTGAAAATCAGTTGACCATAGACCCATGATTTTATTTCTGGACTCTCAGTTTTGTTCTGTTGATTTATCTGTCTGTCCATATACCAGTCTTGATTGCTAATTTTTTTTTTAGAAAAGGCTATTTGCTACTTTATTAAAAGGCTGTTGCCGGGCGTGGTGGTGCACGCCTGTAATCCCAGCACTAGGGAGGCTGAGGCAGGAGGATCATTGTGAGTTTGAGACCAGCCTGGGCTACAAAGTGAGCTCAAGGCCAGCCTGAACTGCGCAGTGAGACACTCTCTCAAAAAGAAAAAATAAAGCTATTAATAGCTTACATAAAAAGAGGAATGATACAAAACTACCAGTAATCTCACCGTTTAGAGATACAAGCAAGTTACAAACATGCCCTGTTTTTTATTCAGATACATACATATATGATTTGATTTTTTTCTAACACAGGAGTGGACTGCACATTTTCTTGTAGCTTGCATTTTCTATTTAGCAATTTGTCATGAACATTTTCCTGTCGATACATGTTCCCTGGAAACATAATTTGCAGCGGCTGCCTCTTCCATTGCCTGCTGTATGGATGCACTGTAATTTACTCATGTAAACTTCTGTCACTGATTATTGAGTTGCCTTTTTGTTTTCTAGGATAAACAGTGCTGCCGCGAACATCTTCAAAACAGAAATCTTCTTGCCATGTTTCTCTTTCCTTAGGGAAAATTCCTATCAGTGGAGTTGCTAAGTCAAAGAGCATGGATGTTTTTAAGGCTATAATTTATCATGCCATATGTCTTTCCAGAAAGTTGTGCCAGTTTGCAGTGGAGGTTTTCATAGAGAAATTACTTCTTGGACTAGACTGACTCAAGAGCAGGAGGGTTGGTAGGTTGATGCTGAGGGTCCCTCGGGTTGCTGTGTTCAGAGGGAAAAGCTTGACAGATGGCAGAGAAAGTCATCAAGAGAGCCCACCCTGCCAGACCTGACTCGCCCCTGGCTAGGGCTCTGGGTCCCTCCTCCTCCCTGTGTCTTAAACAGTGGCTGGGGGAACAGATGACCCCAGGAGAGTACTGTGTGTCTGCAGAAGGTGTCAAGAGTGAGGAAGCAAGAATGGGGTGTGGAGAGAAAAAGTGGCCAAGGTGGGGTGTGATTAGGGACGGTGTCTAAGGAGGCGGGCAGTTAAGCTAAGATGGAAGAAAATAGGGTTAAAGCGTGGTGCCTGAGGGAACGGCTCCGGGTGGCTGAGCTGTTTTTCAGCCAGGGATGTCCATAGGTCTCTTTGAATGGGCCTGCTCCTTGCTGTAAACTGTAATCCTGCTGATTATATGGGTAATATGTTTTGGGGTAGTAATGTAAGATGTGTAATGATCATTTACTTATGTATTGCAATACTAGGGATTGAATCCAGGGCCCTCACGCTGAGCTACATCCCCAACCCTTTTTATATTTTTATTTTAAGACAAAGTTAAGGCTAAGTCAATAAGTTGTTCGGGCAGGATTTGAACTTGTGATCCTCCTGCCTCAGCCTCCACCATGCTGGGATTACAGTATGTGCCTGTAACCATGCCCAGCATATTTTTTACTGTAATAAATGTAGCATAAAATTGGCCACTTTAATCATTTTGGAGCACACAGTTCTGTGACATTAAGTATATTTCTTACCCATCACCACTGTCCATCTCTAGAACTTTGGATTTTATAACACTGAAACTCTATCTGCATTAAACACTAACTCCCATTTCTCCTCTCCCCAGCTTCTGATCACACCATCACACTCTTTGCACTTGGCTATTCCAAATACCTTGCACCAGTAGAATCAGTTGTCCTGCTACATCTGGCTTGTTTCATTTACTGAGCTCAAGGCCTTGGGGGACTCATTCATATTGCACTGTATGTCAGAATTCCCCACCTTCCTAAGGTGTAAAATATTCCACAGTATGGATTTGCCACATTTTGCTTATCTATCCAACTGTCAGTGTGAACAGGCGTACAAGTAATTGTCCGTGTGAATAGGTGTACAAGTATCTGTTCAGGTTTCTACTTTCAGTTTTTCTGTGTCTATGCGCAGAAGTCCTAAATCATGTGGTCGTTCTCGGCTTAATTTTTAAAGAACTGCCGTACAGTTTTCTATAGTGGCTTTGCCATTTTATATTCCCATCAGCAATGCATGGGTTCCAGTCTTCCCACATCCTTGCCGGCTCTTGTTTTATGTAGGTGCATGTCTTTTGTGATAGTGCTCATCCCGCTGGATATGAAATGGTACCCGCAGTGGTTCTGACTTGTGTGCCCCAGGGGTGGTGATGTTGGCCATCATTGCACATGCCCCTTTGCCCTTTGTGCATCTTCTATAAAGAAGTGTTCATTCAAGTCTTGTGCTTATCTTCAAATTGAATTGCTCTTGCATTTTAAGAGTTCTTTACACATTGTGGCTGTAAATCCCTGTCAGATATGTGATTCATAAGTATTTTCTGTAAGTTGCCTTTTCACTCCACTGATGGTGGTTTTTGATGTCATGTGAGGGTTTTTTTGTTTTGTTTTGTTGAAGCCCACTTTATGTTTTCTTTCCTTGCCTGTGTTCTTGGTGTCAGATCTAAGAAATTCATTGCCAAATTCACTGTCATGAAGATTTTCCTTTATGCTTTTTATATGGTTGCCTACCTATCCATCTATCTATCTATCTATCTATCTATCTATCTATCTATCTATCATCTATCTGTCTATCATCGAAATTCATAGTGCTGGTCCCAATCAGTTGCCTTGACAAAGTGGCAGAGCAAGCTGACACTAGAGTCATTTATCTTTGCTCACACATCTTGGTCAGATGAAGCATCAGCCAGCCTGGGTTGGGATGGCTGAACTTGACCTGAGCCCATGTGTGTGTTTGGTCTGCTCACCCTCTGGAGTCAGCCTTGGGCAGGTCCTCCTGGGTTGAGTAGAGGGAGCTCGGTCTACAACCCCTGTGCTAATGTGGAGATTGGCTGGAGCATGCCTTTGGCCACAGCAGGTGGCATGACCAAGCTCAGCATGAAGGGTGGGGAAATGTGCTCTGTCCACCATAGTCCCCAGCGTGGATGTAGATGATAATCCTACTGCAGAGGCTGAAGGGTTGGAGCCATAGCTTGAGAGGCTGGGAGGGGGCTTCTGAGGCTGGAGTGTGGCAGCCCGATGTTAAGGAGGAGTGCGGCAGTTCATGGGTGCCTGGGAGACAGTCCTTAACTGGATTAATCAAAAGACGGCATCAAGACTGACTGAGTGGATGGAGGTGAATTTGCTGAGATGGGAACCTGCTTGAGAAGAAACTACAGTACACTGCTCCTGAGCCTGTTAAGTGTGAGACACGGCTCAAGGGTAAACGGCCGTGCGGGGTGAAGTGGCCGTGCCTGCGAGCCAGAGGCCATCTGCAGGCGGAGGGTGTGGACACCTCCAGCCAGCCCCCTTGGCTGGGATAGGTGGCCCTGAAACTACGCGAAGGACGAGGGGAGCTGAGGGTCCCCCTTCTGGCAGGGGCCGGGGTGGCTTCGTGAAGTGGGTGGCATTTGGGCTGAGCCTGGAGGGTAGGGCTGCTACGCCCGTGGTTCTCCTGGTGGAAGGAATCGTCTGGTCATGACTGGAGGGAGGACAGGGTGCCCCCAGGGAAGGTGGCGGCGGGTTCAGCAGTGCGACAGGCCTGGGCAGGCTCTGTTGCCGTTACTCACTGCTGAGTCAGCAGAGAGGAGGACTCTGACCTTGACCAGCTTCTTTGACTTTGGCTCTTATCCTGGTCCCTAATGTGTAGGGACCCCAGCTATGTCTGGAGCACATAAGGCGAGTGAGATCACAGTGATGGGGGATGCCCCTTCTAGACTGTGGGGGGCTGCACTTGGTGCACCACCTTTAGAAGGCAGTTTGTTAGCAGTTACACAAATATAAACGTTTCCTGCTCTTAAACACACCACAGATGGAAGTGTATGTGTGTGTGTGTGTGTGTATTTGTGTGTGTGTGTGTGTGTGTGTGTGTGTATACAGGTGTAAGAACAAAGATCTTCTTTGTGGCTTTGTCAAAGCAAAAGATCAGGACCATCTGCATGTCCAGCAGTTAGCAGAGGGTGGGTTAAATTATGGCCCCTACGTAGTAGGACTCTGCAGCTACTAGAAAGAACGAGGCAGCTCTGTGTGCGTGCCTAGGGACGCCTCTGGGACAGGCTGCCATGTGAGAAAGTGAGGCCTGGCGTGGTGGTGCATACCTGGAGTTTCAGTTACTTGGGAGGCTGAGGCAGGAAGATTGCAAGTTTGAGCCCAGCCTGGACAA
>NW_004955437.1:19951317-20015039 GCF_000276665.1 Chinchilla lanigera | reverse complement strand
CTAGAAGTAGAATGGTGTGCACACCATGTGGACTGTTTTAGGAGAAAGGGACCTCTATGCTGTGTCCCTCTGGAATGATTGATACCCCCAGGGTGACTTCTAGGAAGGAGGGGCGGGTCTTGGGCAGAAGGGGATTCACTTTCTGCCGTGCATCCTTCTGTATAGTTATTTACTGTGTCTGTACATTTCTCCAAAAAACAAAGCTTATCTTCTGTTGGATGATTCTTTAGCCGAGTAGGTGGAGGACTCAGCCACCAGGTTTCCTGTGGAAGACGCTGGACAGTGCTGGAAGCCCCTGGGATCTTGGGTCTCAGGCCTCTCCTGGCCCTGCCCACTGACGCGCTCACCCCCAGGTGTCACTTAATGGGAGCTTTGGGGGAAGGAGCCAGGGAAGGCACAAGGACAGAGTGGCCACGGGGTAATCTTGTCCCTCTTTCCCATGTGGAGCCTCCTGGCTAGCAGCTGGATAACGGGGGCTTTGAAGCATGGTTATTGGTGGCAGATAGTGGCTCGTCCATTAGTGGCCTAATAGTGTTGTCTGCCGGTGCCCACTTGCATGCACGAACCTCTCTGTGTGTAGTGGGGGTGAATAATCCTCAAATTGTATTTGATTTCTGCAGTGTATTTCTGTATTTCTATTCAAAGTTGAATGCATCTGATTTTATGGGAATTCATAACAGTTCAAACGAAATCGTGGCACCCTGCTGTGAAAATCTCTCACTCCTCAGAAAGGGAAACTGCTCACATGTTCCTCCTGCCCTGTCCTTCCCCCTGCTCTGTTCCAGGATGCAGGGCCCCTCTGCCCTTGTACCTCCTGCCCAGGCTGCAAGGAGTGGCAGGAGCTAGTGGCTGCGGGGGTCCTGCGCTGGGCAGACCCATTTCTTCCCATGTCCTTTGTGACCCAGAGGTGCTTGATGAACCCCATACAGATCTGCAAGAAACCTGGCTTTCTCTAACCCGGGCAAAGAAGTGGGTCAGGAAGGAGGAGCCCTCCAGGGAGGGCCACAGGCCTCACCTGGGCAGTGGGCATCTTGTGGGTACATTTCCTGGGTGTTGCAGAGCCCAGCATATGTGTATATGTGACAGTGAATGCGGTTGGCCTTGGGGACATGCTTTCCTTTCCAGCTGCGAGTTTTCTGTCCAGAAAGGGTGGGGTCCCTCACTCACTGTGGGACCCCTTGCAGACCTGGGCCTGGTGTTAGCCTACTGTGGCCCTCGGGGTGCCCGCAGGTGGGAATAGGGAGTCCTGATCACAGGAAAACTCACCCTTCCTCGTCCCAGAGTGGGACACAGGTAGCCTTGGACCCGGGACCCACTGCCCCAGACAGAGGGAACCCCATGTCTTAGAAGTGTCCATGTGCTGGACAGGCAGTGGGCAGCCAGAGGAGGGTTGGGAACCCTCAGAGCTGTGAAAGGCCTCCCTGGGGTGCAGATCTGGGGCTGTGGGAAATTAGGGAAGAAATGTCTAATGAGAGTTGTGTATCTGTGCAGAGACTGGTGAGGTTTTGGTAGGGTGGACATGAGCCAGGCCATTCACTCTACAAAGATTGGTGTTTATGATAAGAAATGTGGAAAAGGCAGAAGGTAGGTAGAAGAAAGCAAAGCCACCATAGCCTCACCCACTGGTGACACCGTGGTGTCACATTAACAGTGTGTACGCACATCTACCCCACTCCACACGACTGTGTTTGCTGCCTGTGGATGTCCTGGGGTTGAGCCCTACCCCCGGGAGATCTGGAGGCTCCAGTGTCCTAAAGAACAAGCAGTGGACAGCTCTGTGGCTTGGCGTCCATGCACAGCCACCATGGTGTCTCACTGCTGTTCAGAAGCGGACATGCAGCGCCCCGGAGCTCCGCAGGTTTCAAAGGTGGATCGCTCCTCTGCCTTAGCTCAGGTGCAGGGGCCTCACTGACCTTGCCGGGCTTCTGGCTCTCGGTGCCTCTGTTCCTCCACACTGGTGACCCACCTCCCGCTCTTCCAGCCCAGCCTCAGCCCCGTGCACCGGGCCGTGTGTCCCGCTGCCTGCCCACCGTGGCCACGTGGCTGTTGAGAGCCTTGCAAACGTGCTGGGTCCCCGCTGGACGGCTGCTCCTGTCCTTTGGCAGCCGCACTGCAGCCTCCTGCCCTGGCTAATGCAGTGCCATCTCCAGGGGCTTGGGGGCTCCCTTCATCCTTGCACAGTCACACCCTCTCTCGCAGGAAATCCTCTCAGCTCTGCCTTGGATATGTCCAGAGTCTACCGGGGCTCACACCGCACCCCTGCAACAAGCCCTGATCATCCCGGCTGGCGTCTCTGCAGCATCCTCTGCACCAGGCTGCTACTTCTGACCTGGGTCCTGTGGGGCAACCTCAGCACAGCAGTTGGCTGCTTTCAACTTATGTCACCCATGTCTCTTGTTTGTTCATAGTCAGTGGTCTGCAGAGTGCCTATAATGGCCCTTTTCTGTGTCTGTCTCTCCCACATACCCCATTTTAGCTACACTGGCCTCGAGCATACCATGTACCCTCCTGTCTCAGGACCTTTGCACAGGCTGTTTCCTCTGCCTGGAGTGCTCTTCTCGCAGGTGTCTGCATGGTTGTTGTCCTGCTTCTTCATATTTCCCCTAATTAGTGATAATCAGGTCACCCCTCCCTTGTTCCTTTCCCCTTTCCTTACTACACCCTCTGCTAGCACACTGTGTGCTTACTCCCCTCCCCTGGGCAGGAGCTTTACCTTGATCTTTTTGGAATCCTTGGGGCCTGGCACACAGGGCACACACGTGCAGTATGGATGACCTGGCCTGGGCCCTGGCTGCAGGAAACCTCTGCCTGCATGTCACCAGCCCTCTGGGCCTATGTAGGGGTTCAGTGGGATGTTGTGGGGTGGTCACTCTGCTGTGGGTGTGACTGCAGGGTGCCGTAACTGGACCCTCCCCAGAGCATCCCCACCTGCTCTCGGCTGTGCCTGGCTGAGCAGTGGACAGGAGAAGACGGGTCGATGTGGGCGGGGTTGCTCCCTGTCTCTGGGAGATCGCAGTCAGCTCCTGCCAGCGACGGGGACAGTGCTGCAGGGAGTGGCAGGGGTGAGCTGGGGAGTGACAGGATCACCTCCTGATGCGGCATTGCCTTCCTGGTGCCAGTTCCTAGAATGATGCCTTGGAGAGGCTGGCAGCTGGGAAGGGCGGAGCACCAGGAGCCCTGGCTGAGTCCCTTCATCTTGGCACGGGCAGCCTAGCCTCCCTACGGCCTCAGCACACTGGGAATTGAGGAGGTTGGGATTCTCATCCAGGTCCAGCTCCCCACCAGCCCCCAGCTAGGCCTCCTCCAGGACGCTGTCCGAGCTCAGTACAGCTTGTGGCTGAGGCTGGGAGCCTAACCATAAGGACATCAGAATTTGGTTCAAATCCAAACTTGCCTGCTTCTTAGCTGTGTGATCTTGGGCAAGTTTTTGAACCTCTCTGAGCCCCGGCATGTAGAGCACACTGTATATCATAGCGCCTGCCGTCTAGCAGCAGTGTTGTGAATCTTTGACATCTGTGCAGCTGATCCAAAGCCCTCTCTGAGAGCCCTGGGCAGTGACAGTCTGTGTCACTATCTGACACCCAGCATATGTTTCCAGCCATTCTCATACCCCTGTGCCCCCACAGTGCCCAGCACAGTTTGGCATGATGAAGGACGGTGGGAATTAGCAGCCCCCAGTTGGCTTTGGAGGCCTGGTTGTGTCTTTTGGGCAGAATTCAGAGATTTCTGGAAGGTTTTCCACAAGAGGGCCCTGTAAGTTTTCCCCCACCTCGATGTCCGCTCAGGACACAGCCTGAGAGAGTCCCCTCTGGGTGCAGACTGAAGGGATCTGAGGTCCAGGCCTGCTCTGACCCTCTCCCGCAAGATCTTGGCAGAGATGTGCACCTCTCCCAGGCAGGTCTCTGACAGGCCTCAGGCCAGGCAGGACACCCCGCACAGAGGGTGTGTCTGTGTCTCCTGACTGGTGGGAGCCAGGTCTCTTCCCCAGGGTGCTTCAGGCTGGCGTGGGAGGAAGTGCCAAGCTGTGCCAGGTGTGGACGGGGATGCCCAGGAGGCTAAGGAGCAGCTGCAGCCCAGGGCAGAGCAAGGTTGGGCTCTCCCAGGGGATCTCTGCTGCTCATTGTGGCCCCAGTCCAGGGGAACCCGGCAGGCAGAGGCAGCATCCATCACCACACCCAGGCTGGTGTTCGGGGCCGGAGCCATGGCTGTTTCTGGGCCTTGTGTTCCTCCGCATTGCCGGAGAGCCAGGGGAAGCACAGGGCCTGGGATCTCAGGGAAAACCAGTAGCAGGACTGGCCCAATCTGGCCTGGGCACTTTGCCTTGACCTTTAGAGTTGATGCCCCCTTGCCCGTAGCAAAGGATGGAGACAGTGGGACAGAGCTCAGGGTGTCCTGCTTCTGCACAGGGCTGTGTCTGACCACCCTGACTGACAGATGGGGTTACCAAGGCACATTGCGTGCCTCTGAGAGGAGGAGATGAACAGAGATTAAAGGAGAGAAGTCGGGAGGCCCAGTGTGCTGCTGCCTGAGCCGGCTCTGAGGGATTACACTGGCATGGGTGCTGGGTGCACAGGCTCCCTTCTTGCTGGACATGCATCCCACTGATCGTGTATTGTGCTCCCCCAGGGAGAGACTATGCCTCAGCTTCCATAGAGGAGACAAGGAGCAGAGCATGGTGTGATGGGAAGATCCCAGGCAGACTGTGTTCCATTCCCAGAGGGACCTTTCTGAGCCTCAGTTTCCTCATCTGTAAAATGGGGACAAGGATATCTACTTCAGAGAGATATTTTGCAAAACTGAGCAAAAATAAGGGGTGTGTTCCTTTTCTTCCTTCCTCCTTCCTTGTTCTGACACTTCCTGTCACACCCATTGGGACAGCACTCATTCTCTAGCTATTTGTGGGTAATGTTCTTAGCAGATGTTTAATTCTCGAGACATCTGGTTTGCAAAGGCAGAGGGCTGGAAATTTTTTTCTCCTAAAGACACTCACTCATGGGGAGATGTCAGATTGTCGCTTAATTGCTCTGTGCCTTGGTTTCTCCACTTGTAAATCAGGGATAATGCTAGCAATGCTGGCTCCTTCTCTGCAGCGTGTGGTAAGATAATGCAGGATAACAGATGGGAAGTGGTTTCAACATTTAGCAAAAGGCATCTTGCTCAACCTTGCTAGTAGTTAGGGAAATGCAAATGAAAACAGCAACAACTCATCGTTTTTCATGGGTCTGATTGGCAGCTATTTAAAAGAGGGATCACCTCCAGGTGGGCACACAGGCACTCCCGTACACTGCCGGGGGACTGAGAATGCCTCTCACCGCCCCAGAAGGCAGTGTGGCAATAGCTAACGGGAGTTTACATCCACGCGCTGGGTTGTATTTAATTGACCCGGCAACCCTACTGTCGGAGAACCAAATTAGACACAGTTCCAGATAGAGATGTCCGTGGTGGCACTTCCTGTGGTGGCAGGAACCTGGCAGTGTCTAAAAGCCCATCAGGAGCGTAATCTCCACAGTGACACATCCATCCCGGGAGCCATTGTTGGTGTGCAAGAGAAGGCTCTCTATGCATGTCAGCCTGGAGTGCTAACACAGTCTGTGGACTGTCGTGACCTGAGAAAAGCAAATGGCTTTTTTTGTTTTTGTTTTTGTTTCTTGAGACAGGATCTCACTATGTAGTTCAGGCTGGCCTTGAACTCACGGTGATCCTCCTGCCTCAGCCTCCTTAGTGCAGGGATTACAGGTGTGCACCATCACTCCCAGAAGAAAGAACTACTTCTGAATTGAATTATTTACCAACATTTAAAAATTGAATTCATACAGATGCCCAGTTTTGAGATTTTTGTTGAGAAAAAAACAGAAGCACTGGCCACACTGGGCCCACATTCCCTCTTGGCTGAACCACATTAGCAGCTGCCACTTTTGGACAGAGCCTGCGTCCTGAGTGGCTGTCACTCCGGCCGGCAGCCAGAGTCTCCCTCCTCGCACTTCCTGCCTGGCCCCTACAGGGGTTTGGCTTGCGAACCTCTGTAATGGGTCATTAGACTTAGAGGGGGGAGTGCAGGGGGTGAGAGAAGAACCCAGCCTCTATGAGTCACCTGCATGAGGACCTTCCGTCTTCCTGCAGCTGCTCACACTTTATATTAAGTGCATCTTAGGCGGAATATGAAAGAGCCCCACGGACCGTCACGGGTTGTGTCAGTCAGTAGCCATCAGTGGGGTCACCTCAATGTCCACTGAGGACAGGTGACAGCAAGTCCCCTCCAGGTGCAGACTGAAGGGGTCTGAGGCCCGGGCCTGCTCTGACCCTCTCCCCGCAAGATCTTGGGAGATGTGCACCTCTCCCTGCAACTGGAGCCCTCTCTCCAGCTCCACACACCTCGCAGCGTCTCTCCAGGTCACTTGGTGGGCTGGGGCGCACTGGGAATTGAACACAGGGTCTTTCCACTGAGCTACATCCCGGGCCCTTTTTATTTTTTGTTTTGAGAGAAGCTCTCACCAAATCACTGAGTTGCCCAGGCTGGGCTTGAACTCATGTTCCTCCTGCCTCAGCCTCCCAGAGTGCTGGGATTCCAGGCATGTGCTGCCACACCTGGCTCCGAGCTGAATATACCCCCTGTGCCTGTTCTGAGGTTTGCCAGTCTCCGCCTGGTCAGCCCTGTCACACTCAGGTGATCTTTGCATTATGCCCAGGACTGGGGCGTGGAGAGAGCGAATGACACAGACCCTGACTTTTTCCTTCATCCCCATGGGAGCTGATTCCTCCCCTTCTCAGGCCCATTTTCCCTGGCACTGTAGAGGTGAGGGTGCTCGAGGGCTGCAGAGTCACCCCCACTGGGAGGATGTATCTCACCCTCTTCTTCTCTGTGTCCCCAGGAGCCATGAGGGGCCACGTGGCTGCCAGCTGCCCTGTGGTCTGGCTGTTTGTGCTGATCTCCGGATGCTGGGGTAAGTCCAGCCCTCCCCTCTCTCCCCAGGCTAGCGGTGTGCAGGCACGGCTCGGCTTGTGTCCTGGACCCTGGAGACTGCCTTGCTCTGGGTGACAAAAGACACCTTTCGCTGTCTAGGCTTCAGTTGCCTTCTGCAACTCGCACTGGGCTGAAAATACCAGCTGTCTAGGGCACAAGAGAGCATGGGAGGAGTTGAGAAATACTTAGACTCTGCGCTCTGTGGCCGTGAACTGTCCTTCTCCTGGGCACAGGGCCAGGCCACAGTTCTGTCCTGTTTCATGGCCACTTTTTGAGCACCTCCTGGGCCCGACTCTGGAGGATGGAAGATGTCACTCACCCTCCAGGAGCCCGGAGTCTGATGGGGGAGGCCACATGCAGGGTTTGCTACAGTGCAAGCTACAGGGTGAATGGCGTGGTCACAGGGACTTCCAGGAGCCATGGGAAGATGGGCGGCCCCGGGCTGTGGAGCCAGAAGCCAGAGGCAGGCTTTTCCCTGGGCTTTGAAGACTGAGGGGAGTGGGAAGAAGGCATCCTGGAGGGGACACAGCCTGAGTAACGGTGGGCAGCCGGGAACTGTTCTTTCTGCAGGGACACTCCCTCCCCCTGCCGCTAGGGCCAGCTATGGGGCCCACAGAGAAGGCCAGAAGGACCGGGCCTCCTTGTCTTGTGGCCCTGCACAGTGGGTGTCGAGGAGGAAAACAGCTCCAGGCTGCTCCAGAGGCACGGAAGGCAGCCCGTGACCACAGGCACGTTGTGTGTGGAGTTCCCCCGGGCCGAGGCGTCCCCAGGGAAGAGCTGTGGGCACGGTGCCTGGCGACACAGGCAAACACATTCCTGGGGCTGGGGCACTCCTTCTCCACTCCCGGGAGCTGCTGTTGCCTCTGGAGGAAGTGGCAGCCTCGTACTTGCTGGAGTGTCGCTAGCATGCTGCAGCCGAGGAAGGTCCCCTCTCCTTGTCTGCATTCTGGGAGGATCCCTGCTGGAATGTCTCCTGCAGCAGGGAACTCACCCGCACCCGGGCAGCCCTGGATTGCAGCACAGGCGCAGACTCAGAGAGGCAGAGCAGGAGCCTCAGACCCTCTGTTGACCCTCAGAGGAGAATCGGAAGCCTATAGAGGCCACTAGCCCAAGGTCATCCCTCTGATCCTCCAAGGGGCTTGTGTCAGATTTCCACCCTGCCCGCCCTCTCTGTCTCATGCAGGAGGCCTCATCAGGGCAGCTCTGGCCCCTCTGGTTGGTGGGAGACAGGACACTTGTCCTGGTCTCCCCAGGTACTCCATGGCCTTGGACGTTCCTCCCTGCCACCCTGGCCTGTTCCTCTCACTTTGTCCACCTCTTATGGAGACACACAGATGTGAGATACAGTGAGTGCCACGTTCTAGCCGGCCCTGTGGGATGCATCTGTCTCCCTACCCTACCCCTAACCCTAACTCCAAGCTCTCAGGTGAGGGTGGTTCGTGCACTCAGCATGCGCACAAGAGAGGAGCACCTGCCTGGCCTCACCCGTCGGGTCCTACTGCCACTTGGGTCACAGGGCCCACAAGCACAAGTTTCTGAACCTCCCCAAGCTTTAAATTCCTTCTCTCTGGTGTAGGAACCAGATAGGACTTCCCTTCCTCAGCTTCGAATGGTCCTATGAATATGTACTTCAGTTGCTTACAGTAGTGCCTGGCACACATTAGGTGCTCAAAGAACACATGTTCAGTGTTAGCTCTATTAGCAGCAGTCATCTTTCTCTAAGGGGAGAGAAATGGAATGCAGAAAACAGAAAAGCTAAGTAAGGCCACCTAGCAGCTCTGTTGGAAAACATTGGTGATGGGCCTCTCGGCATTGCCTCTGTATTCGGGACCCCACTGTCTCATTGCTGGCCACATCCACACTTCCTGGTTCCCACCCAAAGCAGCCAGTGCTGCTCCTTTAGCACGGTGGGTGGCAGACAGCCTTGGGGACTGAAGCATGTTTCCTGTACCATCTTCCATGCCGCTCATCTGCCTGCACTTGCCACCCCCTGTCCTGTCCTGCCCCACCTGGTTCCCCCGGGACTCTGGCCCTGGCGGACGCCTCCTCCCACCCCTGGATGTCAGAGATCAGTTGGGTCCACATGCTGTCAATGCCGTCATCTTCAGCCCATCGTCTCCTCTCTGCAGAATCCTGCCCTTTGCCCTGCCTTTTCCCAGCCACCACACTCCTGGCTCTTGTCATTCTGGGGGACCAGCCCGCCTCAAACCCGGGCTCAGCTGCCTGCCACTGGTCCAGAAGCCCTGAGGCCCATGCCATGGTTCCCAGGGAAGGTGTTTCCAGTCCTGGTATTCCGGTGTCCTCCTCTGGCAGGCACTCTCCCTCACAGGTGGGGCTGTCTGGGCATACCGTAGTGGGCCCTGGGCAGCCCCAGGCCTCCTGCCTCCTCTGTGTGCAAACCCTTGTCATTCCACACACCGGCCCCTCCATGCCTCTGCTGGCTTGGGCTCCACGGAAGGGGGCTGGGGAGGGCTGAGGCGCCAGGCATCGCTGATGCTGCTGTGGGCCCAGGTGGGTGCGCACCTGTGGGCCGGGCACAGAGAGGCCGTGTTGGGCCCAGAAGAGGCGATTTTCCTCTCTCTGAACTCACCTGCTGCCCTCCCTTTCTGCCGGTCCACACACATTCCCACCTCCCTAGAGACCCCGGAGCTCCTGACGCAGCGGTTTGGCCTCTGGTGTATGTGGCCTTCGTGTTTAAAAAATGGTTTTTAAGAGGGTAAGTCACCTCTCTGCCCTCCCTCTCTGCCAGCTCTCCCAGTCCCTAGTGCCTGCGATGGCAGCCCAAGGCCCTGCAGCCACCAAGGGTGACAGGCCTGTTCTGAGAATGCAGGTTCCGCTTGGCATGCGGCAGGTGACACTTGTCCCTGAGTCCCTGCCCAGTGGCCCGTGCTGAGCCCTCAGCCACTGATTATCGGCAGGTCCTGTAAAAGGAGATTTCCAATGAACGATGCCACCCCAGGCAAATGTGCTTTTTCTTGCTGGTTTCCCATACCACCCCCAAGCTTGCTGCTAAGTTCCAGGGCACCCCGGGTCTTCTGCCTCTGCTCAGCGGCTTTCTGCTTCCCCATTTGGGGAACCCAAAGCCCCCAGCAGGGATCAGAAGCCTCCCCCTCTGGCTGTGGAAGCAGCACCTTTAGTAATGACAGTGTTAATAGAGCTACCATCTATTGAGTGCTTGCTGTGTGCCAGGAGGCACGGCACAAAGCACTGTATGTATATAATTTCATTCAATCCTTGGGTTAGCTATGAAGCAAATCCTAATATCACTGCTACCTTGCACATGAGTAAACTGAGGCATAGGAAGATCGTGTGGCAGTAAGAGGGACAGGGAGATTTCAGAGAAGGTGAGGTCCTCAGCCACTAGCCTCTCCCTGAGGTTGCTATGTGTATGTGTGGGTGCAGATGGACCCTTGGGGTGGTCAGGGAGGACGTCCTGGAAGAAGAGACATCTTCAATGAGGTGTGAAGGATGCAAAGGAATTTGGCAAGTGAAAGAGGAAAGGCCAGCAGCGCTGGCCAGGAAGTGAGAGAGGCCAGTGTGTTTGAGGGCCAGGAACAGCCCATTGCTGGCTGCTGGGACAGGATGTGGAAGGAAGGAAGATGCCCACGCCTTCTGGTTCTGCCCGGTGCCCTTCCTCGTCCTCCTGATCACAGCCTCCTCGCCCTCTGGGAGCCAGGCATGAGCTCAGAAGGAGCCCAGGGTCAGTGAAACAAGGGGAGTGCAAGCTTCCCCTGCCTGTGTCCAGGGCCTTGCAGGGCCCAGCAGGAGTCCTTGCAGGGAGCCGGGCCCACTGTCCCTGCTTGGAGGGACCAAAGGCATGCACCCTCACTTGCCTCATGAAGACCCCAGGAGCAATGTGGGGGGAAGGCAGAGCCAGACTCAGGGTGGGGGTGTCACACGGTGGGGCTTGTGGTGAGCGGGGCATCTCATAGATGCCAAGGTGCTCTGCCCATGGCTGAGCCACCCTGACCCTGCCCAGACCCCGCCTACCCTGCAAGGCTGTGAGTGTGGCACGTGGGGAGCAGGCCAAGCTTTGAGGTCTGGGTGCCACTGCTCGCTGTGCCAGCAGGCTCTAGAGGAAGTCACTTGCCGCCTACAGTCCTCATTTTGCACTGTGCCAGGGGCCGGGGACGTACCTGCCTCCTGTCCCTAGTCTGGTGGCTGGCACAGAGAGGCGGATCCAGAGATGGCAGGGGCTTTTAAGCTATCGCTGTGATGGATTTTATGGGGTCTCCCGGCCATCCCTTCACACCACACATGGGTGCCGAGGGCTTGGCGAGTGCCAGGCCCTGCTCTGGGCACCAGGCTCCCAACCGTTGCTGGAGCTGTTGACCTTACGAGCCAGCTGCCTGATAGAAACACAACGCAGCCTGCAAGTGTGAGGTTGGATTCTGCAGCAGCCACATTAGAAACATAAAAAGAAATAGGTAAAATTCATTTCAATAATGAATTTTGCTTAACTGGATATGTCCCCAATAGTATCATCTCAACGTGTAATCAATATAAAAGATGAATGAGGTCTTTAGCAGGGTTTTTTTTGCACAACCTTTCAGCTCCTGTGTGTACTTTACACAGTGTGTGGCCGGGTGCAGCAGCCACCTGTGGCTGTGGCCTGGCTGACTATGCCACCTGTTCCCATGTGCCTCAAGGCAGGCGGTGACCTTCAGGGTCCTGGAAAGTTGAGCACGGCACTGAATGCAGCGCTGACTTGGTGTCACCTTAGAGCATGCTCAAAGCTGGCTGGGGGGTCCTGGCTGACTCTTGTCCCTTGACTTGCAGGCCAGGTGAACCGGCTGCCCTTCTTCACCAACCACTTCTTTGACACGTACCTGCTGATCAGCGAGGACACGCCTGTGGGTGAGTTGGCACACGGGCCGGAGTGGGGCCGGGGTGTGGGGTGCCCTTTCCTACAAGAGAAAGAGCTCGCAGAGGTTGAGACCATCTTCCCCTGTTACTGGGAGCACTTGCATGGCGTTTGCCTGGCACCTGCTCGGATGCCTCCAGGGAGCGGGCGCCCAGTACTTCCTGTCCTGGCCCATCCAACAGCAAGGGCTAATCACACTAAGCCTACGGCGCTCCTTTTCCACTTCCAGCATGGCTTTGTCCTACACAATGGCTCATTTGTCTCCCACTCCAAGCACTTGTGGATGTTTGCTTTTTTTTTTTTTTTTTTTTTTTGAGACGGGGTCTCACTGTATAGTTCAGGCTGGCCTTGAACTCACTAGTAGCCCAGGCTGGCCTCAAACTCGCAGCAGTCCTCCCGCCTCAGCCTCCTGAGTGCTGGGATTACATGCCTGGCCTCTTGGGGATGTTTGAAGATGGCAGCTCTGGTAGAGTTTGTTTTGTGGCCCTTTGTACCTTTCTGTGACGACCCAGTTTTCTGCATTCAATATGTCTGGTTTTATCATCAGAAATAGGAGGTCAGATCATGGGAACCCAGCCCATAGCTGCTGATGGGCAAACGGCAGCCCCTAAAAATGTCCCTCACCTACACCCTCGTCCTTTCCTGTCCTCTCATTTGCATTGGTGTCATTGTAGTGAAAGTGCTTGTCACCTGGGGCTTCTTACACTGAGGTCTGCCTGCTCTGGGGGTACAGGGACAGGGGCTGTGAGCCCGAGGCTGCATAAATCATCTTTTTGGAGCATTGTTATACTTGAAAGTGAGGAGGGGGTGGAGAGAGGAAGGCTATTAAGTTACTTGCCAAATGTCAAGTATTAGTTCATATAAAACCAAATGTGGGGGCTGGGGATTTAGCTCAGCGGCAAAGCGCCTGCCTGGCAAGTGCAAGGTCGTGAGTTCAGTTCCCGGTACCGGAGAAAAACAAAAAAACAAAAAAACAAACAAACAAAAAAAAAACCAAATGTGGGGGCTGGCAGAGCAGAGTCACTCTTCTTCAGAGATCTCTGCTAACACGGGGAGCCCTAACGGGACTGACTCTCCCCTGCTGTTTGTGGGGACTCTGAGCAGCCCTTAGCACGCTTTCTCAGGGAGAATGCTTTACAGCGGGGCTGGACACAGTAGGTATGTGTCTGACTGGTGTGGGGCTTGTCCCCATGTCCCAGAGGGGCCTTATGTCTAGGGGTGGAGCCTCTGGACAGCGGCTACTCCTCTGCTGACAGACCAGAGTTGGAAGGGTGGGTTTGGGGTTCTGGGTGTTTAGCTCTCCTGAGGCTTAGCCCTGCTTCTGGACTGGGAAGTGTACCTGCACGGCCTGAGCTGTTTGCTCCCCTCTGGTTTGGGTTGGGGATGTTTGTGGGCTCCTGCACTTGTCGCAGGCTGTGTCCTTTCTCTGTGGCTTGTGCCGTCACCCAGACCAGGCACGTGGCTAGCACAGGGAGAGCAGGACAGGCACCCAGTACATGAGGACAGGGAAGTGAATGAACACTTAGCAACTCTGATCTTTTGGCTCCTTCTTCAGGTCATTAGGTGTACGTGGTGTCCCTGTCTGCAGGCCTGGGCACTGTGGACAAATGAATATAGAAGTCAGGGTGCTGAGAAATACAGACCGAGCTGGGTGTCTGAAGTCCCCTGTGGGATGGAGGGAGGAGGAGCTGTGTTTCTTTCAGCAGGGCATGGGCAGAGGGAGAGAGAGCCTTGGGGAACCAGTCCTGAAAGGGTTCCCTCCCTTGGCTTCACTCACTGTTTGTGGGGCTGGCTTTTGTCTCTGTCCTGTAGGAGGTCCTCAGGATGGAGTGCCCGTCCTGGGGCCAGTGGACACCAGAGGCAGACATGTTGGCCACTCACCAACTGGCCCTGGTGCTGGCTGGAGGAGCGAAGACCCCTCTCAAGTGGGCAGTGCTGGCTGTGTCCCCCAGGCTGTGACCCTGCATGGCTGCACTCATCCTAGAGCGTGGTGTCCTCCGAGGCCTGTGGTAGAAGGAAGGTGACGTAGGGTGGGTGCGTCTGGCTTGGCAGGTGCTGATTGTGACAGGTCCTGGGCCAGGTTCCCCCCAAGGAGCCCCCCAGTAGGCTCTGCACCTGTTACCTTGGGCTCTGGCTCTCGATTGTCTTTTGTAAACGTCAGCATCAATCGGCCTCCAGGAGCAACGCCCGGACCCGAACCCCGTGAAGGCAGCCCTTGGCAGTCACGGCAGGGGCATCTGTCTGCCGCCGTGTGGATTGAGCCTGGCTCCAGGGCGCTGTAGGAGTGAGAGGGGCCTCAGTGAGCTGGGAGACGGTGCTGCTTGTCTCCTGGTGGTGGGTGGGTGCTGAGCTGGCCCAGTGCCCTCGTGGTCTCTTTCTTGCCTTTAAAGCAGGATGGGGGCAGCTTTGGCCAGGAAATCAGGAGCCCAATTTCTGTTCTTTGCTGTGTGACTTTGGGCACAGTGCTGCACCTCTGTGGATTTCTATTTCGCCATCTCACCAGTGGGAGGGCATTGAAAAGATGGGCCCAGTGGGCTGTGTATAGGGCAGCCCTGGTGTTTCCTGGTCCTCAGATGAGACACCCTGGCCCTTCCGCTGGGTGCTGGCAGCCGCACGGCCCTGGGCTCTTCAGAGGGTGGCTGTGGACTCTGGATGTGGCAGACTCTGTGGGTGCAGGCCTTTGACCAGCAGCGGCCAGGGTGAGAGTGAGGGTTGAAACTCCTTGTCCAAGGACTGACCCTTGGCCTGCCTGGAGAGTGGCATGGCCTAGAGATGTGACCCTGAGGCTTGGCGCTTACTGACCATTTACTTTCAGAATCTCCTGTTCCCATCTGCAAAACAGGGGTGGGATCTTCCCCTCGCTGGACCAGTGGGAAACTTACATCTAATCCCACCAGCTCCAAAGCCACATGTCCAGAAGGTGGTGTTGACATTGCAGGATAAGTGGTCAGAGCTGTGGGCAGAATGGGCTGCCAGCTCCAGGCCTGGGCACCTGGCTTCTGCTTGGGCACCTGGTTGTGGGGCTCCTGGTCTTGTAGGGCTATGCTGTGAGAGTGTTCCATGAATAAAAAATCTTTCTTAATAGTCATACAAAATCTGCCTCCTTGGATCGTCTCTAATCAGGTCTGATTCAGATTGCTGGAGCCTTGCAGATTAATAATCTTCATCATCCTCATAATAGTATACCTGATATATTCTATGTATCATTGTGAGTTGCATTTATTGAATGCTCAAGGCAGTGTCCCAAGTGCTTTTATGTATTAGTTTATTTAAAAACTTCCCTATATGACTTGGAGGGAGGGAGGCTTTGTGTCGGTGCTAGGAATGTGCTCTCTGGGGTTAAAGACAGGACTGTCACCCGCCCCAGCCTTCTGAGCCTTCCCATCCTCTTACGCTCTCACCTCGCCTTGCAGTGGTGGCCCAGGGCTGGGAGGGTAGTAGTGGGCAGAGCATGGCCGTTGGAAACCCCTCGCCAGGCCTGCACTTCTGTTGCTATCTCCTTGCCCATCTCGTGTTCTGGTCCCTTCTGTTCTTTCTGAAGACCATCTCCTCCCAGAAAAGACAGGAGGCAAATGAAGTCACTGAGCAGCTCTTCCTCCCCAGGTCTGCTACTGTCACCACGCCTCCCCAGACAGACCCCTTGGCCGTGCGTCCTGTCCAGATGTGCAGCAGTCTTTGGCGGCAGTGCCTGAGCTGGGTGCGGGTGGGGGCAGAAGGCAGGTCCCTGACCCAACCCTGGCCGGGGTGGTTGGTGTCACCCACACCTTGGCCCTGGCTGTCGGCTGTGAGTGGCCCTGGGGCACCTGGAGCTTGAGGGACAGGGCTGTGGGGCTGGTGTCTGCTGCTTGTCTGATTCTGCTTCACTAGTATTATCCTGGCAGGATCACCGTTATGGTTTGTATCTGGATGTCCCCTCAAAGCCTCACGCAGTCTTTCAGAGTTTATGATTGATTCATGATCCAATGCTGGGAGTATGGGTGTGAGTGCTACATCCACCCTGGGTGGGTAGTTTGCATATATAAGGGGGAAAGAGGCTGCTTGCTGCCACTCCTGCCTTTTTGCTCTTGCTGCTTTGCTATCTTCTGCCTCCATGAACGGTTGCTTTCTGCCATGTGCCACTCTGCCTTGGAGTCAGCCCAGTATGGATTGAAACAGACCCCACAAACTGTAAGCTAAATAAACCTTTCCTTCCTTAATTTTGGGCGTCAGGTATTTTGTCTCAGCAATGAAAGAAAAGTAACCAAGACAATCACCATCGCCATGTGGCTAAATCCAACCTTAATTCCCAGTCCCGTGTCCTTCTGACTTCATTTTTCCCCAGGTCTTCTCTAGTCCCCCCGCCCCAGGTTAGATGCCAGCCTTCTTCAATGCCACCAAGCTGTTGGCAGCCATCCTGGCCGCCTCTCAGAGTATAACTCCCTTCCTCCACCACACCCTGCACTCAGGCTCCTTCAGGGTGAAGGCCAAGTTCCTTCCTCCCAGCCTTGGCAGTCATGGTCCCTGCTGCCCAGAGCGTGATGAGCCGTGTTGGTCCAGATGCCACCACCGCTGCGTGACTTCCTGGGTCCCTCCTGGCAGGAGCCAAACCTTCGCTTTCTCCAGCACCTGGTCACCCTAAGTGCCAGTTGTGCTTGCTGGCTGCTCCTCTGTCTCCCCGCTTGGACTATAAATGCTTCTGGGTGGACGGGGCCACCTCTGTGTCTCCAGGGACCACCTGTGTGGATGTCTTGTGCTGGGAACTTGGGGTGCTTTGGGGGAAAGCCTGGCGTCTGTGTGTGGGAATCCTCCAAGGCACCGCCTTCCATCCTTGGGGGACCTCGGGCCTGCGCTGCCCTTGCCATGGGTGTAAGGAGACAGGTGTTGGTGACAGCAGGGCTGGCTGCTCGGAAGTGGGCCCAGGAGAGCACTTTCCCCGGATGGCACAGACGCCGTACGTGCCTGTGCGTGTGAATGGCAGAGCCTGTGCCGGGGTCATACTTTCAACTTCCCAGCTACCCGCTGGAGCTCTCGGAGGCATATTTGTTGGGGACCCTTGGGGCGCTGAGCACTGGCTGGTCCTAGGGACTAGCAGCAAGTGGCAGCAGGAGGCAGCAGCAGGAAGCCAAGGTTTGGAGCTGCCAAGCTGACCCAGGAGCTCCGGTGGTATCATCCTAGAGGCCATGGAACCATCCACTTCGGAACCGTCCACCCTCAGGCCGCAGGAACTGAAGGGGGCGGTGTCTCCCATCCTAGTTCTAAACACCCCATCCAGGAGCCTCTCAGATTCCCACAGGAGGGAGCGAACTGCCTGTCACAAGCCTGTCACCCCTGCTTCCCCAGACACCGTGCTGTGCAGCCACCGGCTCCCTCGGCTCCCCAACTCCTTACTCCCTGCTTACTCTGTCTGGGCCCAATCCTCTGCCCGGGCGGCCCCTTGGCCCACGTGCCCTCTCCCTTCCCACCTGTCAGAGTCCCGCCCGCCGTTCCAGGGGCTGCTCATCCATCACCCGCCCTGTGAGGCTCCCAGCCTCTCTGTCCCCTCCTCCCCAGCTTCGTCATCAGGGCTGTGAGAGCACAGTGAAAGCCTGGCTATTTGTGTGTAGCTCCCTGCTGGACTATTAATCTTTACATATTAATTTTATTAATATCGACATTACAATTAATGATCACTGTAGTATTTATGTGTGGCGTAGCATTGTGGAGTGGTAACATTAGCCACGGCTTACTGACTGCAGCCTCCTGATGGGCCTCCGTTAAGGACTTAAGATGAATGACCCCCGTGGGCTGCCCATGACCTCCTAGACGGGTGGGTTCTCTCCACTTCATAGCTGGCAGCCCAGGCCTCCTGTCCTCTGTACCAAGCACAGCGCCTCACACAAAGGGGCCTCAGCAGATGCTCGGTGAATGAGCAAATGGATGCTTGAATGAATGAATGAGTAGTGTCACATCCTGCTGATTCTCCTTCCCTTGGCTGCCTGTCCCTCTGTTTGTCACCGAGGTTGGTGCCCATGGAACTGACTTCTCCAGGTAGAATCCCCCAGCACCCCCAAAGCATCTTGAGCCACAATTAAGGTGATAATGCCCATGCTAATCACCTACATGAGTAAATTAGTCTTGTCAGGAGCCATTAAGGTGGGAGCTCAGGATTCATTAGGATGGATCGGGCCCAGGCAGTGCCTGGCATCACTGCCATTCGGTGCTGATTAATTTCTCTGCAAACTCCATCAATGCCCAGCTGTTTCGTCTGGACCCAGAGAGAGCAATTTTCAGGTGGGCTGACCCGCGTCAGCAGCCCCAGCAGACGGAGGACCTGTGAGCCTGTGCCCTGCTGAGCAGGTGGGAGATGGGGGATGTGAATGCGGCTGTGGCTGTGTGGGGAGCTGGCCTCAGGGGTGGGGCCTGGAGGTGCTGGGAGAGGTCTGGGCTTTTCCAGACTGGACTGACACCCAGTGCCCCGGAAGAGGCTGTCCATCCTCTCTGGGCTTCTCCTCTCCTCTCCTTAAAGGGAAGAAACCACTCTTGGGAGGAGATGCAGAACCACAGGGTGAGGAGGATTTTCTCTTCTCCAGATGTTCTGTAGTCTGATCCAGGTGGGAGGGGCTTTTGGTACCCAGGGCCACCCTCGGCAGCGGGTGGTGGTGGAGCTGCAGGAACAGCGGGGCCAGAGGGCCCTGACCACAGCAGGGTATGCATTGTCTGCGTGGCTCGGGCCTGCTCCTGGCCACAGTACAGAGTAGAGTGACCTGGGTGTGACAGGAGCGCAGAGATACAGAAATCAGCACGGAGGAAAAGGCAGAGGGGGCTGAGGTGCAGGGCACTGGGGGTCCCCACCTTCACATTACTCCCACCTGAGGGCCTCTCATAACTGCTGTCTTAGTCAAACAGTTGCACTTTATGGATGGAGAAAGTGAGACCCACCCTGCCTGCGTGGAAGCCCAGCTCTGCCTCAGTTTCTCTACCTGCACAATGGGGATAATGATTCTAAATTTGCCTCTGTGGGTTTGTGTGAACATCAAGGGAACCAATTTTAAAGCTGTTAGGACTGTTGTTAGCTTGGAACAGGTGCTTAACAAGGTAAGCTGTGATGTAAACTCACTCGCTTCTAAACTCCAGTAAGCACACTTTTAAGAGGAACTGTAGTGTATCCGAAGCTCCTTGCTTGCCCGCTGGAGAAACCACCCCAGCTGTCCCTTCCATTGGAAGTCTGTGAGGGCTCTCAGAATTGAAAACAATCAAAAGACCCATTTTTTACAGCAGTTTCTCAGAGGACAAATATCTAGAATATATAAAGTGCTCAAAAAATTAGACCCCCAAAATAAAAGGCTCAATCAAAAAATGGTCAACTGAAATGAACACTTCTCAAAAGAAGTACAAATAGCAAATAAAACACATGAAATAATGTTCAATATCTCTGGTCATTACAGAAATGCAAATTAAAAGAGCCCTGAGATTTCATCTTACTCCAGAAAGAATGGCTGTCAAGAAATGAAATAATAGCCAATGTTTGGGAGGGTGTGGGGGAAAAATGAACCCTTCTACATTGTCGGTGGGAGTATAATCTAGAACACCCACCATGAAAATCAGTATGGAGCCAGGAGTGGTGGTGCTTGCTTGTGATCCCAGCACTCAGGAGGCTGAGGCAGGAGGATCACTGAGAGTTTGAGGCCAGCTGGGCTATGTAGTGAGACCCTCTCTCAAGGAAAAAAAAAAAAAAGAAAGAAAAGAAGGAAAGAAAAAAAGAAAATCAGCATGGAGAGTCCTCAAAAATTTAAAACTAGTAATTCCATTTGAGCCAGTTATTCTCTTTCTAGGTGTCTCCTGAAAGAGTTAAAGACATAGTATAGTGACACAGGCATACCCATGTTTACTAGCAGCGCAATTCACAATAGCTAAATCTCGGAAGTGACCTATATGTCCATCAACAGATGAATGGATAAAAAATGTGGTATTTACATGCACTGAAGTACTATTCTGCTGTAAGGAAGGATAAACTTGAGTCATTTGTGGGAAAATGGGTGCACCTGGAGATAATAATGTTGGGGGAAATAAATCAGAAAAATAAGCTTAAATATTGCATGGTTTCTCTTATATGAGAATGCCAAAATATAAATCAAGAGCAAAATAAAAGATAATAGGAAGCAGGAAGATGGATCTTTTGCAAAAGGGGAGGGGACCAAGAGACGGAGGGAGGGGAAGGTGGGGGAGGGAAAAGGGATGGGAGTAAGAATTAAATGTGTTATGTACGTGTACCAACTTCCCACCGTGAGTGTGATCGGTGTAATGCAGATATGTACAAAAGCCCCCAAAAGACCCAGCCTAGACAGGGGCCAGCCAGTCTGACCAGGGCAGTCACTGCTGTCGCCATGAATGGACTCCACCACCCCCGGTCCACACTGACTGTCCGGGTGCCTGTGCTGTGAGCCATGCCTGTGCTCAGGCTACAGCGGGTGAGACTCGGTGAACATCTGTCCCGCACAGCCGCACACAAGGGAGGGACCCCAACAGCGGGAGGGGAAACAAGCCGCAGACTCCCACATAGACACACAGGGCCACTTATGCAGTCAGGACACAGGCCCAGGGCGCAGGTGCTGCCTGCCTGGGCTTTGTAAAACAATTACGACGAAGACACCACTTTTAAAATTGAAAAATAATTCTTCACGCCTCCAAGATCATGTCGGGGGTCACCCATGACCCTCCCCACACTTGAGGGAGTACTGATCTAGAATTTTGTGTTTACTTTTAAGACTTTTTTATTTTGAAATAATTTTAGACTTACAGAAAAGTCATAAAAACAGTAGGAGGAGTGCCCCTCACCTAGATGGTCTTGATGTCAATACCTCCCTCAATTATGGAAACCAAGAAACGAGGCTGGCAATGACACTTTATTCAAATCTCACTGGCTTTCCCATTGATGTCCTTTTTCTAAAGATAAGAGGATTTTTTAGCTTCTTTTTTACCCCAGAACTGTTTGGGCCACTGTAATCTTCCTCAGAAGTCTCACATATTTGCATCTGTAGACATACACGCTCATTGATTCATTCAGCAAAGACTTCACTGGGTGTCTTCTGTGTGTCGGGCAGAACAGGGTATGAGGATGGAATGAGACAGACAGTCCCTGCCCTAGTAACCTTGTAGTGAGGAGGCAGAGATGGTGACGTAAAAGGAGATGTGCAGAACAGTGATGGCAGTAAGTGCTCAGGAAGAGGGCTCATGTTTTGTGAAAGTCAAGGTCCATGGAGAGTGAGGGCATGCGATATCCCTGGCTCTGCTCTTACGCTTACCTGAAGGGTCCATGGAGCATCTGTGATGAGCCGCTTGGGTCTCAGGTAGGACATTTGATGACCACAGTTCTGGTCAAACACTTACACTTCATAGTGGGAGAAACTGAGGCCCGAGGTTGGGGGAGCCTGCTCAGGGGGCCGGGTGAGTTACCTCTGCGTTCCTGTCTACAGCCAGCTCTGAGTCCCAGGCCAGACCAGCACCGATGGAATGCATGGGCACTTCCCACGTGTCCACGTGGCACGTCGGCCCTGGGGAGGAGGAGCAGCCTTCTGGGTTGGGGGCTTTGGACTTGAGCCTTGGTTTGGAGGGAAGGGCCGGGAGCCTCAGAGCCGCACGGTCCTGGGGTTGAGCATGTAAGGAGGAAAGGCAGGGCTGCCAGGGCTTCTGGGGCTGTCGGCAGGGGGTCTTGGCACCTTGCGGAGGACTTTTTCTTCCCTGTGGGTGGCTCTCTGTCCTTGCCTTCTCTCTTGCCTCTCCAGAACGGCCCAGGCCCTCCACAGGTGTGGGTACCAGGTGGGGCAGCTGTTTTGGAGGCAGCCACAATCACCCGGATGATAACGACAATGTGGCTCCTGGTGTGTGGGCATGCTGTGAACAGCACGCACCGAACACCTGTGCCAGGCTGTGTGGGGGTGGGTAAGGCCTGCACATCCCACATAACCAGGGAAGTGGCGCCCGTCTTTAATGACACATTTACTCTGTATGTAGCATACACATTAATTCACTGGCTCTTTATAGCAAACCAAGTGAGTGGGTCTTAAATCCTCCATTTTGCAGATGAGGCAGAGAGGTTCAGAGAGGTGAAGGAGCTTGCATGGAGCCACACAGCTTATAAAGGATGCACACTGGATTTAAACCCGGAGCTGCCTGACCACACGTCTGTGCACTTCATCATAGCTCTGGGATTCCATATGTGGATCTTTGCTCTTAAGGAGTTCCAGTCCAGAGGAGGGAAAAGGATCCATGGGAAATGACCAGCCCACCATGCGAGTGGGAGGGGTGAGCTACAGAGAGCTGTTAATGCCCTTGAGGGGAGGGATTCATTCTGGCTCTGGAATGACAGGACGGAGGCCCTGAGTGGTTAGGCTGACCAGCTGAAACCCGGGGGAGAACAGGCTGGCCAGCAGCAGGCAAGCCATTTGGGTTGTGTCTCCGATGGCCAGGTCGGACTGGCCATTTAGTCCTTGCATCTTGCTAGCGAGGCTGTCTGTGTGATCTGGCTGAGCTTTACAGGAAGGCCAGCATCTGTTCTGTCCTCATTTCCGGTTACGGACTTGAGGAGACCAGGGGCAGCCCAGGGTCCCATAGGTGATAGGCAGTAGAAGCAGGACTTCATTCTCCTTGGTTCACCTTCCGTGCCCCTCCGTGGGCTGGCAGGACTGAGTTTTTCCTAGTTGGTCACCCGGGAACGAGGTGCTGGGTTAGGGGCCTGTCTCCAGGGAGGGATTTGGCCAGCGCAGTTGTGTCTCAGAGAAGAGACCTGGGCCTTGGGCTCTGCCCCCACATAGCTGTGTGAGCTTGAGAACCTTTGGGGGCCTCTCTTGTAGCCCGCTGGAAGATGCATGTCCTCCCTGGATGCACCATGTAGTTGGCGGTTCTGCTGCAGAGTCACCCCTGGCACCAAAGTGTGCAAACACCCAGATCGCTTACTCCTGGGTCGGGGTCTTTCCCAGTGACCAGTGGCGCTGGGGGTGGGGCCTCGGCCAACTGTGTCGTAGCTCGGCAGCAGGCACAGGGTGGGGGTGGCTGATGGGGCTGGCAGATGAGCCTGGCTCAGCTGCGCCAGCGGTGTGAGGATGTGCTGAGCTTGCAGCCGGCAGGGAGCCCTTGGGCTCCCTGGGAGCAGCCGAAGGTGTAATTTACAGGAACTGAAACCCCTCCAGCTGGCTGGGGCGACAGCAGTAGGCAGAGCCGACTTTGAACTTGTCATCACCCCCCACACCCTACTGTTCTCTACACACCTCAGGGGACCTGTGAGCCCGACCATCCAACTACGGCTTAGCCTGCCGTAGATCAGGTTGTTTCTCCAGTCCTTAACCAAGAAAGGGCAGGAAAGCTGTCCTCTGGGGCAAGGACCTCCCTGGAAGACCCCTCTCTGGCTGTCTCCCCTTCCTCCTCTGCCCCATCTGGGGACAGTGCACCGAGCACCAGGAGGGGAGCCGCAAGGCCTGGATTCCAGTCCTGGCTCTGTGACTTACTAGCTGTGTGACCACAGGCAAGTTCCTTAGCCTCTCTGAGCCTGTTTCCTTCCTCTGGGAATAGAGATGCTGATGTCCAGCCAAGTTTACCACTTGCTTTGGAAGGAGCTTTGAAAATGAAAGTGCTGTACAGATGACCGATGTTGCTTTTCTTGAGCAACTGGTCTTTTGGTGCCTCTTCTTCCGAAGCCTTCCTTTGCATCTTCTGCAAGTGTGGACTCCTTCACCAGCTGCTTCACTTCTGTCTGCCTCAGTGTACTTATTAGAAGGTGGGGATGATGATCACACTGGGGTTTCCTTTTTGGAGTGTGGCAAAGATGAAATGAATAAACAAAGGCGAAGCATTTAGAAGCGTGTTTGGCACACAGAGAACTCTGATAGATGTGAATGCACTGTTACTCTTTTTTGGTTGTTGACTGTTCTTTTCCCAGCTCACTGGCTGGACACACATTTGGTGTGGCTTCCTGCATTACTCTGCCAAGGCCTGTTTTCCCTTTCCTGGTGGAAGAGGCTCTGGGGCCCCTGGTTCCACCTCTCAGCGAGAGCGGGAGTCCCCTTGGCTCAGCTGCCAGCATACAGGTGCCCCTGTGGCAGAGGGAGCTCCGTGTGTTACCAGGCAGTGAATGGCACCCCCCCTGCCCCCTGCAGCCTGTGTGCTCCGAGGCTCCCCAGAAGCAGCTGTCCCTCTTCCTGTGAAGGCAGCCCCTGCATCCCCTCTGTAGCTCCAGTGGTCCCAGTCTTTGCTGCCAACTCTAGTTCTCAGGACAGACCTCACTGCCTGCCTGCCCCTCCTGGTCACCCTACTGTGTGCCAGGCGCTATGCTAAGGACTTCCTGTTCACCTTGTTGGTCTCATGCTCGCAACACCCTATGGAGGAAGTAGATATGGGGCTTGTTTTACAGATCTGGAAACAGGCTGAGAGCTGTCTCCTGGTCTGGGTTCACAGTCAGTAAGTAGCTGAGCTGGACTCAAGCCCTGGTCTCTGTCACTTCATGGCCCCCCCTTCAGGCCCTTTGGCATAGAGTGGAGTCTGGGGTCTTTATGGCTCCCAGCCTGGCCTCTCTTCTGCTTCCTCACCTGGCTTTATGCCACAGTAGACCAAAGGGGTGAGAGCCGTGAGCCTTGGTCACCTCTGGCCTGGCCCTGGGTGGATGGAAGGATGTGCTTGGGGTCACATGCTGCCTGGGGGCTCCTTCGCTGGGCTTTCAGGCCAGCAAGACTGTGCACAGAGGGTCTGAGCTCCTCACAGGATTGAGTCAACCTTTGAAAGGATAATTCAAGATGAATATGCTGTGTCTGACCGAGTGGCCACGAGATGGAGGGATTATTGAGTGTGGGGCCTGCTCCGCCGCATCGGCTGCTTTATGAGCTCTCTAGAGAAACCCTATGTTGCAGGGAACTCAGGCCTGACGGGCACAGAGGCGTGCGCCTCCCGCAGCCACCCGCCAGGGCCAGGAAGTGGCTTCCACCCTGTTCAGTGCAATTATTGTTCCCTCCACCCTGCTCACCCCAGCCCCAGTTTTTACTCTGTGCTGCCTCAGAATGTGGGGGGCAGTGCAGCCCAGCTGTATGTCCCTGATGTGTCCCTCTGGCCCCACACTGCCTTGGACAGCCCAGGTAGAGAGGAAGTGAGCGGGCCCGAGCCTGCAGTGACATCTCTGATTTCTGACACCTGTCATCCCCGGGGGTGGCACAGCCTCACTGCTGGGGACACCTCTTTTGCAGGTTGATCAGAGATGAGAATGCGTCCAACATGCAGGAACTCAGTACACTACTGGGGAGGTGACCCAAGGGCACATGGCCAGGGCAGCAAAGCCCTCAACTGACCCCTGATCCTTAGACTGTATTTCCTCATCTGTCACAGCTCCTGCCACCTCTGCAACCTTCTGGATTCTGGGCACAGATAAGATTGAAGCAGGAAGGGACCATGTCCCAAGGCCCTGGGATGAGCAGCAGGTGACAGTAAGCAGGACGGCCTTCCTTGCTTGGTGTCCCTGGGAGCCAGGTGGAGGTCGAGGCACTTGGGGGGCCCAGTCCTGTGTGTGGCGGCCAGGTGGCTGTCCTGGCCCAGGAGCACATTCGGCCTTGCTGCACGGCCTTGGGCTGGAAGCTCTGTCTGAGGATGAGGTGCTATGAAGGGGACAACAGGGACACACATGAGGGAAGTTGCGGGCAGGAGAACCCGGGTGGCAGGGCCTCTTCACAGCAGGAGTCCAGGGGGGACAGTGCAGTGACGGCACCAGCCCCCCCCCGACACAGTCCCAGTCTCACCCTCAGCCCCCACTCATCTCTGTGCCCCGCCTCACCGCAGGACTGTGTGATTCACCGCAGGACGGTGTGATTGATGGCAGTTGCTGAAAGCAACTCACAGACCCTGGCTGTGTTTCCCACACCTCTGATCTGACCATCCGGTGAGGAAAAGGCAGGGACTCGCCCCAAGCCAGAATTCAGGAGGGAACTCAGCTGTCCGACACCTGGGACCTCGGTTCCCTTCCACTGTGTGCTCCTGAGAGGGCTGCCTCAGTTTCCTGGACCTGCATACCTGCCCACCCTTTGGGCTCCTGCCTGGGATGTCACCTGTGTTCCCCACACCTCAGCCAGAGCTTGCCAGGTTGACAGACGTGTGATTTAAGAGGGGTGGCAGGGAGGGGACGCTGAGGGGCCCAGCTGCCACTCGCCCCAGCCCTGCCTGTGTGTTTACAGAGTGGCTGCGCAGCAGTGTACGTAATTACTCCTGACGGCCTTCATTAAAAGCCCTGGAGCAATTTACAGTCAATTAAGGAGAAGGGAACTGCTTCCCTGTTCGGTGGGTGCTCCGCCCCCCACCTGCCTTGGACGAGGAGAGTCCTGCCGAAGCTGTAGACCAGGTGGGCTCGGGACTGTCAGGGAAGAGGGGTGATGCTTGCTGCCCTCCGCCAACAGCAAAGCTATGAGCCACGGCTCTTGGGTGAACGCCCAGGACAGAGCACATGGCTCCGTGTTGTGGGGGACAGTGCCCGGTGCCCCGAGTGCCTGGTTATGCAGAGACTTCGCCCTGGCAATTACTTTGCTCTCAGAGCCTCAGTTTTCTGATCTGTAAAGCAGCTACCTGGGCCTCCTTTGCAGAGCTCTTGTGGTGTTTGGTGACATGATGTGTGCTCAGTGGCATAGCGCGGGGTGGTCCCCATTCTACCTGGATGTCCCGCCTGGACAGGTGTCTTCTCGCAGCAGAAGGCCCTTCCGATGTCCTTCGGCCCAGGTCCTGGCCCAGTCCTGCCCTCCCTCTGAACACAAGGGACCAGAAGACTTCTAGGGGAGTAGTCTGGCCTGGGCTTCAGTCTCAAAGTGCCTGAGATCCCAGAGTGACCTCTTTTTGGCCTCAAGTTCAATTGAGGACAATTAACCTGTTTTCCAGCCTCACTGTCCCATCTAAAGTGAAAATAGATTCACTGAACGCTGTGTGGGAGAACGGACATTTTCACAGCTAAGATTACTGCTTCAGTTTGCCAGATAGCTGTCGGCCAGAAAACCACACTGCCTGTTAGTCCCCTAAACAGAAAGAGCTGAGTCTATTTGGGAAGGGGCAATAGAGAGGCCATGTTGTGAGATTAGATCAAGGGTCACATCAAGACAGGCTGCCCCGCGCCCCAAGGGGGCATGTCCCTGCTTCAGCCTGGCTCCCACCTTTCGGGAGATGACATCTGTGCCCAGCATAGAGCCTGCCACAGCATCAGGCTGGTAAATCCCAACCTGCCCTCACCACCTGCCAAGAAAGGTCACCTGTTCCCTTCCGGTGGTATTCTGCACAGTTCTCTGCTCCTTAGAAGCACAATGGGGAGTGGCGACCGTCCCGACCATTCCTCCCAGTGTGGGGGCTCCTTTCCCAGCACCCTGCTCTGGGTCCCTGGAGGTTAGAGAGGTGGAGTAGCTTGGAGCTGACTGGAGGGAGGAAGACGTTTGTGTTCTCTTACTGCCGGCTTTCCAGCCAGTGTCCCCTCCTCTGAGTGAATTAGGGTGAATTAAGACATTGACTCTCTTGTCACCAAGCATCGGTGGGTGAGAAATCCCCAGAGTTTCTGAGAGCCACAATCCGAGGTCCAGAGCATCTTCATGTTGGAACTGGCTTGTTTTGCCCGAAGTGAAGACTTCCCCATTCTCTGTCCCTCCTTCGGTCCCAGCAGCGTCCTGCCATCCACAGATCAAAGCCCAGGCCCTCTGGGGCCTCGGATACTGGCCAGCTCTTTTTGAGGAAGATGTAGATGTTGTCTATTATCTTATCTTTGGAGCCCTCGTTATGATTTTTTATTTAACCAACATGCAGAGTATTTCCTCTGCATCAGTAACTACTGTCTATTCTTTTAATCTGACTACAGCCCTGTGAAGAAGGTACTGAAGGCTGAGTATCCCTTCTCCAAAATGCTGGGACCAGAAGTGTTTCAGATTCCAGAATTTTTCAGATGTTGGAATATTTGCACAGAATGTACTGGTTGAGCATCCTTAATCTGGAAATCTGAACCATGTTGGGTTTTCAGGTCAGGGATACTTAACTATATTATGATTATTCCCCTTGTACAGAGGAGGAAACCAAGGAAACAGATTTAAATGACATGCTTGAGATCATTCAGCCAGGTGAATGGAGGAGGTGCTGGGATTTGAATTTGGGCACCCATCCTCTTAACCAGCGTGTTGTGCTGCCTCCCAACACCAGCAATTAGAGTAGCTGCTGTCTGCTGAGCACCTACAAGGAGCTTTGTACCCATTATTCCATCAGATCTTTATAGTAACCCATCAGGTAGGAATTTCTGTCTCTGTGTGGCGGATGAGGAGCCTGAAGGCCAGAGGAGCAATGAACTTGGTGGTAATCACAGAACTAATAAACAGTGGAGCCAAGACTAAATTCACATCTTCTTCCTCCTGTTCTTCTGACTGTGTCCTGTCAAGCTGTTATTGAGCTGTCATTTACAGAGGGTCAGCTAGGTGCCAAGACTTTGTATGTGCTGTCTCATTTGGACCGTGCTCTCACCTAGAGCCAGGGCACTATGGTCTGTTTCTGTATTGTTCCATGTGAGATATTTCAGCACATGGGGAAAAAGCAGAGTGCACTGTATGGTAGAGTTGTACATTCACTTTCCACCATTGTAGCAAACACCCTGGATTACCCTGGAAAGAGAAAAGTTCCCTTTGGCTCACAGTTCTGGAGATTTCAGTCCATGGTCATGGCACATCATGGTGGGAATATGTGGTAGAGCAAAACTGCTCACTTGTGCCTGGGAAGAGACAGAGGAAGAGGGAAGGGATGGAGTCCCGGTATCTCTGTAAAGGTGTGACCCCAGTGACCTCAGACCTCCCATTAGCCTCCACCTCTTAATGTTTTCAGGAACTCCTACCCATGTCATTGGCCAGGGACCAACCCTGGTACATACAGGCTTTGGGGGAAACATTCCAGATCCAAAGGATAGCATGTAGCTACTAGACACATGTGGCTATTTAAAAGGAAAGTAGTTATAATTAAATAAAAACTATAAAATTCACTTTATCATTTCCACTGGACACATTTCAAGTGCTCAGTGGCCGCCAACACCCAGGGGCAGCGTGGACAAAAACGTTTCCGTCACCACCACACATTCTGTTGGACGCTTGGGCATAGAGAATCTGTCTCCAAGTGGTAAACTGAGGCTCTCCAGTGTGACCAGAGCCACCCAGCTGGGGGGAGGCAGCCCCCTGAGGTAACACCTGGCCCTGACCCCTGTTCTCTCAGTCAGGTTGTCATCCCCTGGCCCTGAGGACAAAGAGTGTCTTTCCCAGCAGCCACTGAGGCATTTGAAGTATGAGGAGGCAGCGTGACTGACCCAAGGTTGAGAGGCTGGAGTGGCCTGGGCAGTGGAAGCAGGGCCTGGAGCCATAGAGTGTCACCCAGCTCTGACCCCAGCCAGGCAGCTCCGCCCGGCCTGTGGGCCGTGTGCCCACCCTTCAGCCAGAGGAAGCCCTCCCGGGTACGAATTTTTACAGCTGTTTACCTGACATGATTCCGTCCAGGAATGAAATAACTCTCCCCACGGCCACTATGAATTCTTTGCTTCCCTGGGAAAAAACGGCCCCTGTGATTGGAACATTGTCTGCAGTCCTGTCAGGTAGCTGGCGGAGAGTGACAGGTGAGAGAAAGCGAGCGGCAGAAAGCCATTACCCTCTTACTTCAGTGGAGTTGGGAAAATAGTCATAAATTAGTGCCGGGTGCTGAACGAGGGGAGAGGAAAAAACCGCAAAAAGGAAAACACCTCCTCCCTAGAAAGTCATAATTTTCCTCCCAAGAGTGGGAGGAGTGGGCCTCACTCGCTGGTCGGTGGGACCAGCCACACCCCAGAGATGGAGTCTGAGCCTCCGGGCAGGACAGTGGTGGAGATTCAGGGGCTGTGCGCCGTCCCCTTCCTGCAGACCCCTCCTGCAGGGGCAGCCTGGCTGTGTGTGCATGTGTGTACTGATGTGACTGCAGGTGACACTTCTGTCTCTACGTGGAGTGTGAGTGTGTGACTTCACTTTTATCTCATTTCTGCTGCTTCTACACGTTTGTAGCGATCCACGTGGAACATGGCCCACAGACTTGGTGGTGTGAGGATGTGTGCAAGCGTGTGTGCACACGCATGTGTATGTACCCCCACAGGGCTGCAGATGGCCCTTGCGGGCTGCTGTTTATGACCAGGCTGCAATCAGGGGGAGAAAAAGACACCCCAGAGCCCTGTAAGACCTGCAGGCTCCACTCAGGGTTGTCACTTAAGGCCCTGGCTCTGGTTTGTCCGTGGAGGACAGGAGGAGGGATGTGAGCAAGGACCAGGCACCGGGAAGACCCCAGAGCAGAGAGCAGAGGGTAGCTGGGCCCGGGCAGGTGAGAGCATGTGCCTAAGTCCAATGTGTGAAGTGTGTGAAATAAACATGTGGTTGTGAGCAAGAACAGCATCTGAATGAACAATGTGGTTCTCAGGCTTCAGTGTGCTTCCGGATAATCTGCAAGACTTGCTGAACGGATTGCTGGGCCCCATCCCCGGTTAGTGGCGCACTGTCAGCTCCGCCTGAGCCGTGGAAATGCCTTCCTTCCCATGGAACCTTCTATGCAGCAGTCGGGCCTTTCCTTAGGGCAGGTCGAGTTGGCAAGTGCAGGTCTCCTTACCCAGGGAGTTCCAAGGGCAGGCAGAGAGCTGAATCACAGGGGCAGAATCCTAGATTCCCACTCACCATGCCTGGATGGTCCTGAACCTAGGAACCAAGAACAGGTTCTCTAGTTCAGTGACATGCACCTTGGCCATTCATTCCCCAGGGATGCAGAATCCCAGGGAAACCCTGTGCTCCAGCAACAAGCACTGTCAGCATTTCATGGGCCTTCTGCTCTGTTCCACAAAGTTTCCTCAGGCCCTACACGGTGCTGGAAAGCTCAGCAGCTCCATGGCTCTGCCTGCCGGGAATTCATGTTGGATGGGAGGTCACACTTCCCAGCTCACCGGACCACCCAGGCCGGACACATGTGCAGTGGGGACAAATCAGGAGGGCTGGGAAGGGACGCCAGCACTACACTCAGACCAGTCCCAAATTTCTGCATCAATATCTCCGAGAGGGATGTTCTGGGATCAGGATCCTCCTTCTAAGCTGGTGGGTCTTCGCCAAGGAGCACAGGAGTGCATCGCACCGGCCCTTGCATTAGCACTGTTCAGGCCAGGCCTCCTGCAGGAGATGAGAATTAAGCTGGGTTCTGATGGATGCTGGACAGAACCTTTGCCAAGCAGAAGTAAAGAGGACCAGCAGGACTCAGAGGCAGTGGCTGCTGGCGCTGTCCTCTACCCTCCCCTGTAGAGGCCCAGCCCACGCGGGCTCCAGTCTGTGTCACCTCGTTTCATACTTAGCACGTTGGGTTCAGTTATTTGTCCCGTATCTGCCCTCCCACTCCCAGAAGGGGCTGTCCTCAGGAGCGGAGCCAGGACTGTCGTCTTCGGGGCCCTCACTCCCAGCTCAGGCAGATGCAGTTATTAAATTCTGCCTCGTCTTTCTGTCCCTTCTCTTCTCGGTCTGCTCTCTCCCCTGCCACTGCTCATCTTTCACCCACCTGCCCTCCCTTCCTTGGGTCTTGTCCCCCAGCCCCCGGACTTCTGGGCAGTCCTTTTGGTTGCATCAGGGAAAGAGGGCACTGTCGCCGGTGGGTTCTTTGGCCTTGAACAGTGTCCTGTAAGCTCTACCAGTCGGATCCCAGCCTTTCTGCCAGTGTCCTAAGCAGAGACCTCTTCTCAGCACAAAGGGAGTTTTAAATCTGTAGTTAATATTTTAAGGAATTTTCCATCTATGGGAGCTACCACCAACTACCTGCATAAAGAGATTGCAATAGTCCCAGACTTCAGGAACCAGGAGAGTTTATCATGGTATCCAAAATAAATGACAGCTGTGCAGAGACATTCGGAGAGGGCTCACTCTGCATCAGCAACAGGATTTTCCTTTAGTCTGAGCCAAAAATATTTGCACCCCAGGGCCTTTGCACTTGCTGTTTCTTTTGTCCAAAGCTCCCTTCCCTTGAGTATTTGTGCACAGTTTGTTCCCACACCCCCATACATGTAGCTCAAAGAGGGTGAGGGCTCCGTCTTTTCTGTGCAGTGTCTCTGGCACCTTGCTGAGGGCTTGGCACTCAATAAATAGTTATTAAATGAGAGAATGAACATCAGGATGGGAGACGTTTAGCTTGGAGGAGAAATGGCAGCACTCGGGGTACACTGCGGTGGGGGGATACTCAGCAGAGTCAAAGAGTGGTCTCATGTGTCAGGGGAAGAAGAGAGGATAAGCTGATTTTGTTGGAGGAGAGGGTTTGTAAAGGGGATCATGGCAGAAAAGACAGGGTCCCAATGTGAGGCCTGAAGACAAATCTTGAATGTAGGTAATGGTGAACCATGGTGCGTGCTTGACCATGGTACAGATAGGGTCTTTGAAGCAGGTGTCACTGCTGGTGTCTGCTCTGCTGGTGTCAGCCGTCAGCTGAGGATCCTTCATTGGTTCCCACTGCCGAAATATCCATCCCAAGCTCCTTAGCCTACCGGTTCAGGCCATCTGGGATTATATCCGCATCCCTTGTCGTGGGGTTGGATGCCTGTGTAAATACTCAGTTCCCTAAAAGACCAGATGTCACCCCCACTTTCTTGGGGTTATGCTGTCTGTGGGCATGGCAGACTGCTCTTGCCCTGTGCTCTGCAGCCTTCTCTTCTGCCCACCATGTCCCCGCTGGGTGTTCTTGCATAAAACCTCCCCTGACCCATGGCTGGAAGTGGCCTGTCATCTCTGGCTCCTGGGCATCCTCTCTTTGGTCCATTCCCACGTCTTCCCTTGGTTTGTGGTGCTTTTTGCTGTCTTAACTAGAACACTGGGTCCACCCTGACTGAGCTCCTGGTGCTGTCCCTGTGCCCTGCAGCCGCTGGGGCTGGAAAGCAGGAGCTGGGCCCCGGCCCCCAGGGTGCCTTCCTCCCGCAGCACCTAGCCCCCCCTCACGCCGGCTCCCGGGGTGTCTTTCTCCTAGGTTCCTTCTGTGTGCACCTGAGAGAGGCCCAACAGCCTCCTTATCCCCCAGGGCCCATGTCGCATGCATCCTAACCCACAGCCCCCCCAGACCCTCTGTCCCCCTCCACCAACTCCCAAATTCTCCTTCTTTCCACCCAAGCTGATTTAAAAACAATACTTTTTCTGTGGTGTTGGGAGTCACTGGAGCTGGTTATTGGTGAAGCGGTGAAGCTACCTTAGTATTGAAAAAGGCATCCTGCCGGACAATTACAGTCGTTAGTCGCTAGGCAACATTATCTCTCCTGATACTAACTTTGCAAGTGTATAAAGTAAACGCCCTACTGTTGAAGTGAGTCGTCTTGCTCATCAGGCAAGAGGTAACTCCACCTGACCCTGGCTATCTGTCAGCTCTTGTCTTTATTTTCTGTATCTTCTCGCCATTTTCTCTGGGGGACCACGGAGAGACCACGACTCCCACACTATGGTGTTGCTGACGTGTAACTGACTTGGGACAGGCTGAGTGGTTTCTAGTGTGTAATGCGGGCATTTTCACATTTGTACGTATTCATGAAACTATGACCCCGGCCAGGACAGGGAGCATATTCATCACCCCGCAAAGCTTCCCTGTGTTCTTTTGTTTCCTTCCTTCTCCCCTTCCTTCCCCCTCCCCAGGAGACCCCTGAACTGTTCTCTCTCACTATGGACCACTTTGTCTTTCCTGGAACCCATGTAGATAGAGTGATGCTGTATGTACCTTTTTGTCTTTCTACCTTCATCTGGCATAATTATTTTGAGGTCCATTCATATTATTGTATATATCAACAGTTTATTCCTTTTTGTTTCTGAGTTGCAGTTTATTGTAAACACCATTCACTTTACTATTCACCTGTTGATAGGCATTTGGGGTTGTTTTCAGTTTGGGGGCTCTTCCAAATAAGCTGCCGTGAACATTTGTGTACGATATGCATTTGTGCACTTTTGTTTCTCTTGGGAAAATATATGGGGTTAAGAATGAAGAATTACATTTATATGCTTAACTTTTTAGGAATCTGCCAAGACCTCTTTCAAAGTGGTTGTCCAGTTTATGTTCCCAGCAGTGTATAGAATCCGTCTCCTTACTCACCAGCACTTGGAAGGTCTTTTTTTAATTTTAGGCAATTTTAGGTGTGCAATCTACTGACATTAGGTACAATTACAATGCTATGCAGTTCTCACCAGCACCTGTTTCTAGAACATTTCTATCATCCCAAACAGTCGCTCTGGGCCCATTAAACAATAAACACCCTTCCTTCTCTATTAACCATTCTAAAAGATGTGTAGCAGCATCTCATTATGATTTCAACTTTCATCTCCCTAATGACTGATGAGATTAAGATCTTTTCATATATAAATTTACTTGCCATCTATATATCTACTTTGCTGAAGTGGCTCTTCAAATATTTGACCATTTTTTAAAAAACAAAATCATTGATTTCTTATTCCTGAGCTTTGAGGGTTCTTTATATATGAATAAAAGACTCCTATAGGGAGTCCTTTAACAGATCTATGATTTACAAATACCTTCTCCCAGTCTGTGTTTGCCTTCTTTTAGTCATGTCCCTGCACTGGTCAGCTTTCCTGTGGCCAGGTCAAAATCCCTGACACCCACAACATAAAGACGGGAAGATTTGTTTTGGTTTACAGTTTCTGGGGTTTCAGTTCACGGTTAGCGGCTCCAAGGCAGGAACATCATGGCGGAAGGGCCTGGTGGAGGAAAGCTGCTCAACTCATGGTTTCCAGGAAATAGACAGTAGGGGAAGGAGCCGGAGAGGAAGAGGACCGGATATAGCCCCAAGGTCATGCTCCCATGACTCACTTCCCTCATTTAGGCCCCTCCTCCTGATAGGTGTGGTAATGCACTGATGCGGTTATTGTCCTCACACTCCAGTCACCTCTCTTAGTTCGGTCAAGCTGACAATCTAGATTAACCAGCACAGTCCCAAAGAGCAGTTTTCTTTTATGGAGCATGTAGCCAGACTTCCTGACTCACTCACTCTTGACCTTGGTCCCGACCTTGCCTCACCACTGGCACAGTGCACACCAAGGCCAGCCAGTGGATCTGCCCCGGCCTGGCCCAGTAGGCACCTGACACACCTGGTCTGACACACCCAGGCTTCTCCCCGTCTCTCACCCTGCAGACCATCAGGACCTGGGACCATCCTGAGACCTCTCCTGTCCCTTTCTTACTTTGGACCTCTCTGGGCCTCCTCAGCTGTGGTGCTTCCAGAACAGAAACATGGGGGTCTCCTCTGCGTTGGCCCTGTGACTTCCTCCAAACCAGTCATACTCAGATCACTGTCCCCAGCCCAACCTCCACCTGGGCCCCAGACACTAGGGGGACCTCCATCCCACATGTTCCCCTGCTAATGAGCTCCTCCTGGAGCCCCCTCTTCTCTCAGCCCTACTTTGCCCCCTTCCTTCCCATCACAGTGCCTGTGGTGCCCGGGGTCCCACCCGCCCATCCTTGGGTTCCTTTCCTCTTTCTTTTCCTTCGTGCATCTCAAGCTGTCCCTCCTGGAAGCCTTCTTGGGTTCCTTCCTGTGATCTCCGCTTTCCTGTCCTGTAATGAAATCAGGCACCTCCCGTGTGGCCTGGCAGTGATACATCTGTGTGGCTGTTTCCTTCCATGGACAGCCACTGCTTTGACGGTCCGTGTAGCTCCTACTTCATGTTTATGCTCCGTGAACACAGATGTGCCCGGGATGAATTGGCTTTCACTCTTGGTGGGGGATTGGATTTCGGAGCTGGACCCTGGGCCAGTCCTGCGCTTGTTTGCCTCGGATCTGCTCTTGGCCTGCTGCAGCCCAGCTCTGGCTGCCCGTCCCTCCCAGGCTCCCGGGTCAGCTGGCTTCCATCTGCACTGGGCCAGCAGAGGCCTGGCAGGAGACAGGCGGAGAAGAGCGGCCAAGGCGCGTCCCCCTTCACTCTCCTCGCGGTGGCTCCAGCACTCGGTCTTGCTTGGTTCCTGGTAACACCGCTTTGACCCATGTCCCTTCTGCTGCCCATCTCTGCACCCCCGTGGAGCCCCTCAGCTTCTCGTCACCTGTTGGGCTGAGTCCCTGTGTTCAGTCCCCCTCAGGACAGTGCTCACAGTGTTTCCGTCTTCTGTCTGGACCTGTACTGATCCAGACTGTCGGGGACTGGAAGATGGGGTCCCCTCGGTGCATACATTGTACGGGCCAGGGGTTTTGTGTCCTGGATCAGAGCCGGACTGGTGACAGGCAGGTGCACAGGCCCAGGTCCCAGCTTGCTCTGTCCTCACCTTCAGCCCTGAGTGTCCTGCTGTGCTGGGCCTGAGTCCTTGAGCTGGGAACGCTGAGGGAAAGGTCTGGCAGTGGCAGCATGTTGCAGGCTGGGCAGGCGGGCAGTGCCAAGCACTCCCTGTGCTCTGTGCGTGGCCCCTTTATCTATTAAGCCTGCTGCGTGGTAAAAGTCAGAGTGGCCCCAGGTGGTGGGATAATAGCGTCTTTAATTGTGCTCAGAATGAGATTAACTTCTTATCTGACAGTTTGACATCTTTATTGTTATTAATGCCCAAATAATGCATTGTTATTTTTATAAACTCTGTGGTGGCAAACATTTTCCCTTTATTTGGATTAAAAATAGATGTATCTGTTACTTCCCCTCATTACCCCGAGCTGGGTCTCAGGGTCCCTGGCTGGGAAGCAGGAGCTGGGACGAGGGAAGCCACATCCGCCTGTCAGCTCCCAAGTGGCCTCGGGGGAGGCCTCAGAACTGGTCACTTGGTAACGGCACAGCCAAGGCCTGGGCAAGCTGTGGGCTCCAGGCTTCCATCTCCTGTGAAGACAGAGATGGGCTCCCCTGTCCACAGAGGCGTCATCCTCGAAGACTTTGTGCTGGGCACTTTCAGGAGAAACGCCTTGTTCTGTGGCTTCAAATGGAAGTACAGGTTCTCTATAACATAAGTGGGTGGAGAGGGAAGAGGTAAAAAGTAAATGAACAGGTCAGGCACGTGGTGCACATCTATAATCCCAGCACTCTGAGAGGCAGAGGCAGGAGGATCACAAGCTGGAGCTCAGTCTTGAGCAATTTAGCCACTTATTGAGACCCTGTCTCAACGTAAAAAATAAAAAGGACATTGCCTGGGTTCAATCCTCAGGACTGCAAAAACTACATAGGAACACTTGGGAAGAACTTGGAGCAGCTTTTGTTTCCTCTTGTGTTTGATTATATTTGTTGAAGCCCTACTATGTGCTGAGTTGGAACTACATGCTGAGTGTACCATGGTGTGCCAGGTCAGGGAGCGTGGGAGTCAGACTTCTGGGCCCAAATTCTGGTACCCAGATGTCCCAGGACAAGTTACTCAAACTTCTCTGAGCTTCAGTTTTTCTTAATTACAGATTAAAACAGAGATTAAAAATACAAAGTATGTACATCCAGGATTCCTGGAACTCAAATCTGCACTAGCTGTACTGCCTGGGGTACAGAAGAGCCAAACAGTGTGAGCAATAATTATTCTAGATGCGACCTGCTTTCCCTGGGGTCCGAGATAGCTCTGGGCGGAGGTAGGACTCTGCAGAACTGCTAGAGATCAGGTGAGCCGTGACCCAATGCCCACTGCCAGGCCCCTTGGCACCCCCACTTACCCAGTCGTTAGTCGGGCTGACAAGGTCGATAATGCCTCTGCCTTGGAGAGCTGGTGCCGACGTCTTTATCAAAGCCAATATTAATTTTCACTAATTAGGAGCTGCCGCTAATGAGCGTCACAGCTAATTTAGCTCATCTATAACCCAAGAATGGCATCACTCTCAGGCCAACTCCTGCATCCAGGATGCTGGCGCCCTCCTCCTCTGCCCTCGCTGCAGTGCCAGGACGCCAGCTGCCCACACAGCCTGTTCCTGCTCACTGCCTGGGCCAGCTGCTCTGCAGTGGGTCTGGCCACCTCCGCCTGCAGGGAGTACCAGTGGGGCCAATAGAACGGGTTCCTTGGGACAGGTGCGCCTGCTGGCCCGGAGCACAGGTCTGGAACTGGGCTCAACCTGGGAGGTGTCCTTCCTGTTCGGAGAGGGGCCCCATGAGGCTCTGGCTGCACCCTACTGCCTTTGCCCTCTCTAGGAAGCCTTTGGAGGCCACCTCGGCCTGTGGAGACCTCTCCCCACTGGGGAAGTCTGGACGTCAGCAGCCAGGTATCTCACAGCTGCTCAAAGCCTGTCTGTGATAACCTGCCATGTTGCGTTCTCCTGGGAGGGAATGACAGTGTCAGCAGATGGGTCCTGGATTCTAGCAACTCAACAGCCTTGAGGCTCGTACCTCAGGTTCCTCTAGGAAAATGGGAAGAATAATATACTCCCAGGGCACTGCGAGGGGGCCCAGGCATTAGGTGTGATTGTTGCTTTTCACGTTTCCCCTGTGGCTCCAGGGTCCACATGCTGAGTCCTGCGTCTGTTAGGCTCTGTTCTTGCAAGGACTTACCTGTCCTGTACCTCTCTCCCTATGCCCAGCACAGGCTCTTGCTTGGATCTGGCAGCAGGTCAGGAGCCCTGGCTGGCAGCCCAGGTCCTCAAATGAGTGACTGGACCAGGATTCTTACTTCTCTGCCTTAGTTTCCTCACCTGTTAAATGGGACCATTGGCCTGGTCAGTCTTAAGGCATCTCTCAGGTCTTCTATCCCCAAGTTCTAGGGGACTTGGGTAAATATACGGTGAGTGGCTGGACCTTGGCCTCTGTCCTTTGCGGGGAAGACCTGGCGGTGACTTATTTGTCCCTTCAGGCTCTTGGGGCAGCTTCCAGTTCTGAGCTGGGCTCCCTTGGCACAGTGTTGCCCCTTTGCTGGGCCAGGTGCTGCCCCTTCTCCCTTCCCACCCTACACCAGTACAGAGAGATGTCACCTGGCTTTGCCCTCAGACACCCACGGCACCCCCAGGGCTGCCCAGGCGCACCCTCTGTCCCTCATGCCCCCCGCCGCCCTCCCCGGCAGCTGCCCTCCTCCTCCTGGAAACCTGTTTGAGAGTGGCATGTGGGGGATCGGGAGGCAGCAAGGTAGGGGTGGGCCACTGCTGGGGTTGGAGAATTTCTGTCTCTGCTTCCTTCTCTGTTCCTTCTGTGCAGCGTGAGCTCTTGGCTCTCAGGAGGGGAGGCCTGGGAGGGCGGGTGAGGACATCCTTTTTTGCACTTATCACCTTAGAAAAGCGACCTTCAGGCCGAGCCAAGTTTGGGGGAAGTGCCTTCAGGCGTAACAGATTTGACTATAAATCTTCGGTATTAATGCCCAGTTCCCAAGGTCTGTCATTCTGTATGCCCATGTGACAAGTGAAACAGTATGTGGCCCATCCGTCACCTGAGAGGTCCCCACCCTTGCTGGCTTTGCCTGGGGAGGGCTGGCGGGCCAGGGTGGGGGCAGGGGTGTGAAGGGAAAGGTGGGAGGAGCTGGCCAGCACCAGGAGGCAGGGATGGCAGCTGCAGGCAAAGGAGCTCAGAACCTGGGGTTGCGGCCTGGGTGCCATGCCTAGGGCTGGAGGCCTGGATGGAGTGGGTAGGAGGAACATCCGCCTTCAGTTTGAGGGGTCTGGGTTAGTAGTGGCTCATTTCCATCCTACTGTGCAGACTGGATAGGTTGGCTGTCCTCTCTGGTCCCAGTTTCCACTCCTTGGGATGAGCACAAGTTTGTAATGGTTTCTGAGGCCCTCACCCTTCTGATTGTTCAAGCGGTGCTCTCACCCCTCAGGCAGCCTTCGACATTTGGTGCTTGTTTGCTGAGACCTGGGTGTAACCCTGCACAGACTCGCAGAGGGACCAGCACTACCACCCATGTGAAAGATGCAGGATGCTGGTGTTAGGTGACTTTAATGCAGGGCACAGACACTATGTACACGTGTGTGCACAGATATATACACATGGGACTTGCATCTTTGTTCTTTGCTCATCTACCAGTCTGCAATATCGAGTGGGCAATTTGGGAGAATTTGACAGTTATGCCTGGAAGGAACTTTCCATGTCTCTGGTCCAGCCCCCTCCTTGCAGTGTTAAAGATTCCAGGGCCCAGAGCGGGGAAGGGATATGTACAAAATCACAAAGCAGGTGGAAGGGTGGGAGGCTAAGAAAAGGGGAAGATGTGTTCCTGCTCTGACTTGATCCGTAGGGTTCTCTGAAAAGATTTGGGGCCAGAACAGATCCGCTGGGTACCAATGGCCGTCTAGTGACTGGGCTGCGGGGACAGAGATGGGAACACCAGGCAGCTTGGAGAGGATTAGTCTGCTTGGGCTTGTGCCCTTTGCTTCTGTTTAAGACTTCTTACTTTTTACTTTTCATTTCAGTTATGAAATATGTCCCATAGAACATGGTTTCCCTTATATGAAAAACCCCAAGTATAAATAATTTAAAGAGCAAAATAAAAGATAAGGAACAGGGAGATAGATCCTTGCAATGGGAAGGGGACCTAGAGATGAAAAGGGAGGGGGAGGGGAAGTAAAAATAATTGAGAGGTGTTAAGTGCATGAGCCCACTCCCCACGAGGAATAGAATTGCTGTGTACTGCAAATATGTACTAATAAAAATATTTTTTAAAAGTTTTTTTAAAAAGGGAGAAAGAAGAGTGCATAGGACCTGTGCATGTGAGTCAAAGAAATAGCATAAAGCAAATGCTTGTGCAGTCTCACCATGCACATGGCCGTGGCCAGCACCTCCACACTGCTCCTCCCACCCCTCTTCTTGTATCCACTTCACCCACTTTCTCCCCTGGGAGCTGGACACCCTGCCTTTGTAAATCCTCCAGTGTGGGAATGTTTCCCAAGAGCTCTGGGGGAGAAAGTCCTGACAGAGCATTCACAACACTGGACTGCTTTAACCTTGACCTTGAATGAGCTCCCAAGAGCCACTGCTCTTCTGTATCTCCTTTTTTGTTTGACTTTTTGAGACAGGGTCTTGCTGTGTAGTACAGGTTGGCCTTGAACTCACTGTGTACTCCAGGTTGGCTTCAAACTTCCAGTCCTCCTGCCTCAGCCTCCCACATGCTGGGGTTAGTGACATGTGCTACCACACTCAGCCCAGCTCTCCTTGAGCTTTGTGCAGCCTCCCACAGCAGACTCCACACACCCACCATCCCCTCTCCTGCCTGTAGCGCCTATATGCCTTGACATACTGTCACAGCTCCCTGGTTGTGTCATGGCATTTCTGCAGCATGGTATTCAGCAAGCATTTAGGAAATCCTGCAGCGTGCTGGGCAGTGCTGGGTGGAGAGTGGTGAGACACAGATACTGTTCCCCTTAGTCTGACAGTCTTATGAGCAAGTGAGACCCATAGCAACCCTTTGCCACCAGGGGTGAGACCCATATTGCTCTAAAAGCTTGTTCTGGGCTGAGCAGCTGGGATGGCTCCAGGAAAGAGGTGGCCTTTAAACTGGGACTGGCGGGGCCACTTGGACGTGAGGATATAGAAGCAATCCCAGTGAGGAGGCAGAGTGGCAGAGGCACAGACAGGAGGGAAGTTTAACCTACCTGTCCTTTTAGAGACAAGTGGCTGCACTGAAGGGAAAGGGTGAGTTAGCACTCTGGGCTGATGGGTGGGGATGAGCACAGGGACTCTGGAGGAAGCCAGTGGTGGCAGTGCAGCTGGCCTGGGAAGGAGGATGTGGATGGGGTAGATGGGGGTAGACTGCACAGCACTTGCTGATGGCGGGTTGTTGAGGGGATGTGTAAGGAAGACGGCAGAATCAGTGGTGGTGCCTGCTTCTGGCTTTTGGAGCCAGGCAGGTAGGGAAGCCTTCTAGAGCCCTCCCTCCCACTGGGAAGATGGATTTCTGTTGCAGACATGGCAGGTGGCTTTGGGTACCGAGTGGGCATGCAAAGTTGGTTCTGCAAACACCCCCAGCGTGGGACCTGGACTGGGGTTGAGGTTAGGGGACAGAGGTCTCTGTCCCTAAGCTTTAGGGCAGCCAGGATGAGGTGGGGTTGAAGGCTATAACTTGGTTCTCACCTGAAGCTGTCACTGGTAGGTAGCCAGCTGCTCACTCTCAACCATCCTTGAGAGTAAGGAGACAGAGAGGGGAGGGGTGCACTTTGGGGGTACAGAAGGGCCCGTGTGGCTCCAGAGCAGGGAATGGGCTCAAGGGAGTATCCAGATGGCACCTCTTCTTGGAGTACAGGTTGGATAAACCAGGATCATCAGTGCTTGGATGCCATTGAGCACATGGTCTGGTCAGCCTCCGCCTAAACCATAAGACCTTCAAAAACTGAAGGTGGAGCACTGGGTACAGGGCCAGTGGGGCCAACTCTCGGGTCTGTTTCTCTACATGTCTACCCTGAGCCAAGCGCTAGAAACCCTGGGAAGCAGCTGTGATGGGACATTTGGGGGGCAGTCTGAGCCTGGCACTAGGTGGGGGTCCTCTTGCCTGCGCCAGACCTGTGTGACATCTGAGCTTTATTAGGTCAGCTGGGTGCTGAGTGGCAGCTGGAGCACCTAGGTATCCTTCCCTGCAACAGCCTGGCCCAGGGAGCCATGTGAGTGGAGGTTCTCTTTCTGCACTCCCTCTCAGAGGAGCAGGAGCTTGATAAGAGGGGGCCTTTGAAATAAGGACAGGTCACATCCTGGCTGTCCCCATTCTGTATATTCCCTATGCCTGTAGCCTCCTGTCCAGCAGCCATGGGACACCCCGGCATGAGTGCCACTGCAAACCTCCCCCTGTTCTCTTTTCCCTCCTTCCCTTCTGCTTTTGCCCTCCTCTTCCTTCCCCCTTTGCATTTTTCTGTTTCCTCTGCTTCTGAACCTCCAAAGTAAGGGTCTCCAACAGAAACGATCCGGATCCCAGAATCCTTTGCAGGTCTATCCTCTGCATCTGCCCAGACCCCAACACCAAGAGAGAGACCGCTCTCTTCTCTGCACCACAGGGCCTTTTGAGGTTGATGTCAGGAGTTTCTGGCCCTTCCGGGAGCTTCTGTGTCCTAGGTCCTGGGGGCCAGCTGACTACAGGACATCATACCCCACAGAGAGAGGCTGCCTCCTCCAGCCCAGAGGGATACAATGAGTGAGTCCTGGCGCTCAGGACCTCAGAGGGGCTGAGCTGCTGGGCAGGTGCAGGGGTCGGGGGTGTTGCCTATGCCACTGGGCTGCTTGTTGATTTCAGATCTGTTTCCCCAAAGTGACCTGCTGGTCTTAGCAGGCAAAGCTCAGGGTGACTGGAGACACAGGAGGATGAACTACATGTGGATCTGGAGGAAGCAAAAGGATCAGGTGCCTGAGTTGAGCAGATGATGATCCTTGGGGTGTTGTGTGTGGCCCTAAGTTTTCTGACAGTTAAATCCAAAAGGGAGCCACACAGAAGTGTTTTCCCGGCAATAGAAAGCATGCCCATTCATCTACACAGGCAGCTTTGCTCAAGCAGGACGCGGTTATACAGGCCTTGGTACACACAACATTGAGTAGAGCTTTGCAGAAGATATGGACATGCTGTTCGGTACCCATGCTGATGTTGATGGGGACAGGGGCAGGGCCCTGGCATCACTCTCATCTCAGCAGGCACCCACATGCCCACAGGGCTGTCCCAGGGTGGGAGCTCCTACCATGTGGGGTGGCCTTCGCACTCAGCTCCTGCCCTGACGCACCGTGAATGCTCAGGCTCTGAAAGCACTCTCAGCCTGCATGTCAGCACGCACACTTCCCGGTGCAGCGTGGGACCTACCAAGCTGGCCATAGCTGGAGTGAGTCCTACAGGCACCCTGCTGGGGAGGGCTGAGCTCCTAGGGCAGCCAGCCGGGGCACAGTGTGGGGAGATTGGGACGGCAGCTCTTTATCCATCCGCATGTCATGTTTTAGTATTTTGGCAATGAGTGGCTGTGGCAGTGTGTCCCAGCTGGATCTCAGCCCTGTTCCTCAATCGGCTCGTCTCTTTGCTCTGTCCCTGTGCTCGGTGTCCAGTGTCCTTCATGACCCTAGGCAGGTACCACCTTTCCTACTCTGGCACTTTCTCCCCTGCACGTGTTCCCCTGGGGGAATTTACCTTAATAATCATGGTGATGGAAAGAGGGGAACATTGTCCACTTGACCGGGAACCACCCCTGGGGTGAACCCTTTATGTGGATGGCTGCTGTGACCCTCTCAGGGCTGAGGTCAAGCACCTTTTATAGGTGAGGACACTGAGGCCTGGACACTTGGTGGACGTACATGCACACATTTTCTGTGCTTCCGTGTTCAGCGTTCTGCATATACATATACACAACACGAACACGCATGCATGCAAATGCTTACCCCCGCATATGCACATTCTTCCATCCTCACTGATTCAGCTCACAGGGACGGTGCAGTTGTTGTGCTCCTGCTGTATTGCTCTTGTTGTGCTCTAGAGTGCTCCTGTGGCTGTCACAGTTTCGGAACCCCCTGCTGTCCCATGACCACAGCGACCCAAGGCCTTTCCCTGAGGTGAGGGCCAGGGCTCGGGTCCAGCAGCCCCAGTACTCGCAGGTGGGAGGATACAGGAAGAGTCAAGCTGCTCTTAGACGTCTCTCCACGTCGTCCTCATTAATAACTGTAATGCCAGCATCATTCGCTCTTAAATAGCCTCATTTATCAACAAGCAATTTGCCGTGGCGAGGTGGCAGGGACGCAGATAAGCAGACGGGGACGAGGTGCTTGCAAGACACCTGCCAAGTCTCTTTCTTTCTCATCCTCCATCTCTCAGGGGAGCGGGGAAAGAGCAGATAGCAAGCAGGAGGCTCTCAGCACTGTCCCTTCTAGACACAGAGGACCTGGCCAGTGTGGGGCAGGCCTGCTGCTGGCCAAGCCTTCCGCAGGCTCCAGGCTTGTGTGGTGCTCAGCGGGTGCCAGCCTGCAGCTCCTTCAGCAGAGCACAGGGGGGCTGGAGATCAGAGCCTGGTTCTGCTCTGCCACCTGGGGCACAACTTCTGATCACCCTAGTGTGTCATCTGTGAACATCAGCAACAGTGGGCATCCTTGTCTTGATTCTGACCTTAAAAGGGCCGTGTCTAACATTTTGTCCGTGAAGTGTACCACCTGCTGTAGGTTTCTAGAGCATACATTCTGTAAAGGACGCTTCTGCTAGGTTCTAAGAGTAGGTGTTCACCTTCTCATATGTGCATCAGTAGACTCCTTGTCTGTGAAATGGGAGTTCTCTCCCTTTTTTGAGACAGGGTCTTACTATGTAGTTCATACTGGCCTTGAACTCACTATGCAGCAGCTGCCTCAACCTCTCAAGTGCTAGGACGACGTGTGTGCACCACCATGCCCAGCCCATTTCCTTTCTGTAACATGAAAGTTCACACACACTGATGAGCCGAGTTGTTCGGAATGTACTTAGGTGCAAGTTCAGAAGCTAGCTGGCCGTGGTGTACCTTGGGATGTATGTTTTTCTTTAAAAAGAGGTCTCCAGGTTGGTGGCAGCTGGATTTGGTTCACTGGGTGAATGACAGCATCAGGGACCTGAGTCCCTTCTCCCTTTTGCCATCCTTCCTGTGTTGACCTTTTGTCCTCAGGATGCCACATTAGTAGGTACCCCCTAGACATTCCAGGGAGGAGCAGGGGAGGGCCCCAAAGCCTCTTCTCTGTTTGAACAGACATTCCCACCTGCTCCCCCGAACCTGCCCAGTTGCCTCATTGGCCAGAGTCAGGATGGGGGAGATTGTTTCACTGGTCAGAATCAGCCAAATGGTGGGGGAGTTGCTCAATCACTTCAGCCCAGCCATAGTTCAGTTGTGAAGGTGGAGACGGTTCTGCCTCTGGAGCCATGGGTCCCCCACTGGCTGTCTGAACAAATGGAAGTTGTTTTGGTTTTGTGTGTGTGTGTGTGTGTGTGTGTGTGTGTGTGTGTGTGTGTGTTTTGAGACAGAGTCTCGCTATGTAGTCCAAGGTGGCCTTGAATTCACTGTGTAGCCCAGGCTGGCATCAAACTAGCAGTGACCCTCCTGCCTCAGGCTCCCAAGTGCTAGGATTACAGGTTGCGCCACCACATCCAGCTTACAAATGAAGGTTGTGCAGGCAGAGTGGTGGTGAGGGAGGGTGGGCATGGCTGCCCATAGGCACACTGGCCTGCTGTTAAGGTAGTCAGGAGTGGCAGGGAGTCCGAGCCCTAGGCTGATGTCCTATCCTCAGGATGCTCTGAGCTGTGGCAAAGCCATGTGGACCAGCGTCTCAATCTGGAGCACTTGAAGCAAGCTCACACCCAGGAAGCTACAGAAAAGCCCAACTTATCTTCCTGGAAGACTAGTTTTATCAGATGATAGGATGGAGGAAAAAATTTATATTAAAATAAATATGATTGTATTATAGAGTAGAATGAAGAGCCTGCGTAGATCTCGCAGACAGGCCCATTGGACCCTAAGCTCCTTAAAGACAGGGCCCACCCATCTCCTGCTGCTGGGGGAGGCCCCTAAACATGTACCGAATGGGGAAGGAGTGAAGAGGCAGGCAAACATGGCACTAAGCACAAAGTTTCCAGTGAACTCCCCCTTTGGGGTCTGCTTCCTCAGGCCCTCTGTTTGCAGAGATACAAGGCCCCTTCTCCGTGTCTCGGGAGGCTGTGGTGTGAATCACTGAATTAACAGATTGTTTGCAGGGGACCCAAGTGCAGGGGAAGAGGAGGTGTGTATTCTTTGGGACTCCCTGGAGGAGGTGGGCTTCGGCTGCGATGGGTCCTGAGATGGACTGGGGATCAGTGTGGGGCAGCCTGGAGCAGAGGTAGCAGGCGAGGATTGGGGTGGGGTTTGTGGCACGAGTTCCCCTGCAGGTGAAGTGACTTTAAATGGCCTCCTTGTCTCCCAAGGTTTTCCTCATGGCCTCCTCTTACACCTGCCGCCAGCACAGTAGGAAAAGTGACACAGTCCTCTTCTTATACCTAGAAAACAGGTCCAGGCATAGTCAAGTGCCATAGTCAGTGTGGTGAGGGGTAGCTGTACGTGAACCTGGTGTGTCTGCCTCAACACCCTGGCACCAGTTTGCACAGTCCTGGACCAGGCGCTCCAGAGACTCCCTGAGGCAGGAATGTGCATGCAGGAGGTTTTGGGGTGCAGGAGGAAGCGAGCAGGATCGGTCAGAAGGATGGGTAGAATGGGAGGCTGTTGCTATAAAGGTCTTGACTGGTCCTTTGGGGATCTCTGAGGAGGATGATCTGACATGGTCAAGGATGCTGGGCTTTGTACCCTTCAGTCTACCACACTGGGAACAGATTGGCCTTGGGGTGGGGGAGCTGTGACACTGGGCAAGGCATGTGCTCTGTGCCTTCCCTGTTGACAGAAGCAGCCCCTTCCCAAGGTGTGCCTAGTCATCATCCCCTTGCCTGGAAGGATCTGCTCACCTGCCTCACCCTCCAAACTCTTCCTCCAAGTCCGGCTTCATTTATCGTTCCTGGGTCTCTAAAATCTACTCTCAGAGGTACAGCCCAGTGCAGGGCAGAGGGTTGCCACTTGTATTAAAAGAGAGAGAGAAATTTATGTATATATACACACATGCACACATATTTCCTTATATATGCATAACATAAACCTATCTCTGGAAAGATACATAAGAAACTGCAAACAGAGGATCCTGTGAGGTAAGGGCTGGGTGGAAGGTTGTACCTTTTGAATTTCAAATGATGGAAAGTAATATTTAATACAATAAAATCAATTTTAGAAATAAGTTTGAAAAGAGTGGTTGTCATTAGTGGGGCTCTGGCCACTCACATCTCTCCTCTACGTGGCCCTGGTCACCTCTGTAAAGAAGCAGTCCCTGATGTAATCATTATCCAGCTCTGTCCACCCGATTGTACGCATGCTGATGGTGGTCTTGGCCGCCGCAGTCCCCCTTTGCCTGGACTGCCCTCGTGAGCCCTTGAGAGATGGCTCAACACCCTCAGCCTGGTGGGTGTGCTCCTTACCCCTCTCCTGCTCCCTCCCCATGCGTAAAAGCAGCCTGCTTTCTTCTCCTTCTCTGCTTATTAATGCTCTTTATGATCACTTATGCATCCAACCCAGAGGGCCTGCATAATGTAGCCTTGCAGAGTGAGCATGGGGGGTAGAGTTGTTGCATACATAATGTGGAGGTATCTGTCTTCCCCAGGCCATGGGCCCTGTCTCTCTCTCTACCTTTCCCAGAACCTCAGCTGCCCATGGGTGCCACCTCCATGCCGTGGGTCAGGGCCAGGTCCCAGGGGAGTGGGAGATGGATCACAGTCATGTCATGTGACTAAGCATGGCGGTTGAGGAAAGGCTTCCTCCACCCCAGGAGAGAACCAGGCACTTGCTGGGAGAGGAAGCAGAGGACACCCCAGACAGAGGGACTGTGGCCTGGCATGCTTCCTGAGTACAGGCTGTTCTGGGTTGGGTTCGGTTCTCGGAGAAAATGCCAGGAACTCTTCTACCAGGACCAAGGGCTGTCTGCCAGGGCTGGGCTCCTGCGGTGCTGGGCTCAGCTGCCCAGCCTCTCCTAGTGCGGCACTACCACTGCGACCTGCCTTCTCCAGATCCACCCAGAAAGTCAGTCTCCTTGAGCCAGTCATGTGCCAGGGAGCCACTGAGGAACTTGTGTGTGGCCTACCCGAGTTTCTTTAAACATCTGATTGTTGACCAACACCTAAACCTTAGAAAACTTTCCATCAAAACAGAGATTTCCTGTTTTTGTTGATAGTATCTGGCGACAATCAACTGGAGCCCAGAGAGCTGCCTGTTGAGATGGGACAGAGGTGTCCCGTACTTTGCTGTAGTCCTTGCTGAACTGCTTTGTTCTTCTCTGGTTCTTACCTGACCCTAAGCTGCACTGAACTGGTAGCTTTGTTTATTTCTGAAAAGCCCAGCTAAACAGTCAGAACATGTCTGTCTTTCATTCCTGTAATAGAACGACATTTCTGCTTAATGCAGAATTCTGGGTTGGCATTTACTTTCTGTCAGTACATTGCAGATTTCAGTTTAGTGACCTTGCTATCCGTGCTTGTCATGGAGATCAGCTCGTAGTTGCAATGCTTGTTCCTTGAAGGTAATCTGTTTTTCTTCTCTGATTGCTTTTAAGATACTGCATTTTTCTTTGGTGCTCTGCAATTTTGCTATAACCTTTTTAGGTATGAGTCTCTTCTACATGGATTTGTTAGTTTTCATGAATCTGTGGAGGTGTTTGTTTTTTTTTTTTTTTTTCTTAAATCTATTTTGGAGCACTTATAGCCATTACCTCTTCAAATGTTGCTTCTGCTTCTGAAATCTCAGTTTAATGTAGAACTTTTAATTTTGTCCTTCACACTGCTTAGTATGTCTTCATCTCTGTTATATTTTCCATCTCTGACATTCCGGGCTGCATTCTGGATAATTTCTTCAATTTTATCTTTCACTTCACTAATTCTCTTTTTGACCATCTGTACTCTTCTATAAGAGCAATACAACTGAAATTCTGATTATGGTATTGTGAATTCTAGGCGCTCCATTTGATCCCTTTAAAAACTGCCCTGCTTTTTACTCAGATTTGCAAGCCTCTCTTTTAGTTACTGAACCAATAGTAAACAGATTTTATATCCTACCCCCTGATAATTCCACTTGTAAGCATTTGGGGCCTGATTGGGCTATTTTTCTCTAGGCTTCTTTTCACGGTTTCCTATTGTGTGTGTGAATTTTGACTGTGAGCTACAGGTAGTGAGTGGGGAGACCTGAGATACAGGTGAATTCCTCCAGAGAGAATTTATGTGTGTTTCTGTTAAGTACTTACGGGCACTTCTTGTCTCCATGGAGATGATTTTTCTTTTCTTTTTAGACTCCTTGTTTGTATAGGGGCCTTGATTTATTTCTAGTTCAGACTTACAACACATGTATGCTTCTTTGGGATCCCTCCTTGGACAGGAGTGTTTTATACTAGGTTCTCTACCCTGAGAAGTATGAGTTTGCACTGGGCCTTTTCTCTATTTGGGGGAGCCCTAGGGGCTGTAACGTGAAAACTCAGGCTGACCTGGCTAAGTACGTCCAACCTCTCTGGGTTTTTTCCTTCATTTAATATTTGGCCCCCATATTCCTTATTTTTCCTCAACTCATTTATCTGCTCAATAAGTTTAAGAATATTTTATCTGGTATTCTTAGTTATTTCCAGCTTTGGTCTTGCTCCAGTTAGCTATATCATATTGTCAGAATCAGAAATCAAGACCATTTATACTGTGGCCTATTTGAGAGCAGGCATTTTTTTGTGCTATTGGCATTATGACTTTATTGATTCTCACTGTCTGGTTTTGTGCCTGGCACACATACTGAGGCCACATGAAAGATCCTCCATAAATGTTAATTGAGAACTGAATGACCGAGCAGGAGAGTGAAAAACGAGGGGATTCGTTGGTGAATTGGAAGCTCATTGTATCACAGAGGCCCAAAGAGGCCAAGCACCTTTCCAAGCTGTCCAAGAGTCGATGACTGAGCCAAGGATGCATGAATGAGACTCATTAAGGACAGCCAGGGCCTGGCCAGGAACAGCAACCATGACATCTTTATGAATGACTTGGGAGATGATATTCGTAACCAACATTTACTGAATACGGATGTATGCATCAGACACTTTTTAATTCTAACAAGCTTGTGAGGTAGATATGGTCAAATGAGGAAACTGAGGTAAACAGAGGCAAAATAACTTGTCCAAGGTCATTCATTTTCCTAGTCTTTTTTTTTTTTTTTTTGTACCAGGAATTGAACTGAGGGCCTGTCTTTGCCAGGCAGTGCTGGAATCTCAGGATACAGCATGAAAAGGGTCACAGTAACTGCTCTCAGAACACTTGAAGTCAGCTGGGAGACGCAGACCAGAGGATCGACGGCTTGGTGGGATTCAGCACAGAGGAGCTATGACTGAAGGGGTCTAAAGCCTCTTTGGGATGTAGTGGGCTGATGAAATGCCCTCTGGGGTTTTCCAGCCTGGGCCTTTTGCAGCCTCTTGAGGCAGGAACGAGGCGAGTGAGGTGAGGCACTTCAGAGGGGCTGCACAGACGGGTCGAGAGTGGAACCTGGCACCCCGTTAGGAGAGTGCATGGCCCGTGGACCGCCCGCTGTGTGTGGAGCGGCAGGGCGGGGGGAGGGCCCGGGATCTATCACCAGCACAGAACCTCTTAGGGTTGGGCATCAGGCATGCATTTAGAGCTATCATGATGACCACGCCAGGTGCTCAGGGCTGAGCCTACGTGAGAAGCAGCTCCAGCGAGCCTTCACCTGCCACCAGCTTGGGAAGCCCAGGTTCCCGAGTCGTGAAGCCGGGATAACTGCATGATGCCTGTCAGGGAGATGGGCAGAAATCATTTGGGGGATGGGCCAAGACCCTGCCATGTCTTTCCACTGCAGAAATGCTGAGATTCCCTTTTGATGAGAAGAGCGTCTGTTCTTGTTTCTTTACACCTTTGTTCACTTGATCCTCCCATGTACCTGTTCACCTATCCATCCATCCTTCTACCCATCCACCCAGCTACCCACCCAGCTACCCATCCATCCACTCATCCGTCCACCCCCTCCCTCTACCCATCCACCTATCCACCCACCCAACCATCCCTGTACCCATCCATTCATCCACCCGTCTCTCTATCTATTCATCCACCCACCCATCCACTCACCACCCCCGCAAAGAAAAGATACACCTTAAAAATAGCCTGCAAAGCTCCTGGCCCAGTGCCTTCCCAATTCCTATCTCCTTGGCCAGCGATGTCCTTTGAGGTGTTCTTGAAAGAAGGAGTTTCTTGACCAGATCAATCTGGGGAAAGCTGAACCTTCTCCACCTTTTGTGCGGCTTCCCCAGTGCACCTGAGTGTAGTAAAGGCTCTGAGAGGTCCTGTAGGAAAGAAGCTGGTCCACATTCTTTTTCAAATTTAACATTTCCTACATCTTTTTGACCAAGGAATGCTTTTTCATGGAGTACCCGTTAGCCTCCCAAGGAATTAATGATTCGTGAAATACACTTCGGGAAGCATTCCTTTAAGCACAAAATCTTTTTTTAATTATAATGACTTGCATGGAATATTCATAAGATTGATTATATATGTACCTGCCTGCGTATATAGGGGTGACTCATCATGCAGCCTCTTCCTGGCACATCACAGAGCCCATTGCCCTGAGCATCGTTCCATCACGAAGCACGGTCACTGACAGGAAGGGACTGAAATTATGTTATGTTCCCAGTTTTTGAGGGGATTTTTGATCTTTCCCTTTTGTGTGCTTCCTATAATCGTCCACATACCTGCTTAGGATTCCTCTGAATGGAAAACAGCAAAACACTTACCTCGTTATAATCCTACATAAAGTAAAAGTAAGCAGGCACCAAATACGGACCTGACCATACCTCTTTCTCCTAATGGGCTTGAAATGTGGTGCACATATTTTGTGCTAAGAATTTTAGCTACTCAAATGCCTTTAGGGCTAGTTTCCTGCCTTTAATCCATGTTCTGGATAATTGAGTGTGTGGGATGTGGCCTTTGGATATGTGGAGCATTACTAAACCCCTGTGAGAAGAAGAGGCTTGCCAAGAACATTGTCTTCAGAGTTAGATGCTCCTGGGTTTGAATCCTGACTCCACTTCTTCCTAGCTGTATGACTTCGGGCAAGCTGCTACACCTCTCTGATACTCAGTCTCCTTGTTTAAGTGTGAGAATGTTTGAGGTAGATATTAAACAAGACTGTGCATAAAAAGTGCTTAACAGAGGATCTGGTGTATAGTAGGTGCTTGATAAATGGTGGCAAGGCCAGGACTAGGGTACACAAGTTTGGAGCCCAGTTCAGAGCACTGCCAGACTCATGTAGATAGAGGGAACACCGCCTTGTGTTCTGTGTCCTGGGTGCCTCCCTGGCTCCCTCCTGTCACCACCCTGCCTAGCAGGACGCTGTCATCTGCAGCTGTTCTCAGTGACTGAGTGCCTGGAAGGCCTCCGGTCAGAGGAGAAGCCCAGGCTCTCCCAGCTGAGCCCAGCAAGGGGACCTGGTGCAGGGCAGGAGAGCTGTGTCTGGGGAAGATGCCAGGCTGAAGGTTCCCCTGGGACAGGAAGTGCTGTGGCACTCCCAAGTCAGGGGCAACCTCTGCCTACCGCGCTGGACCCTCACTTCCCCCTCAAAACTTTTAAAAACACAAACAGTGGCAAGAACAGCATTTGCATAAATCTCATTAGAAAAAGTGCAAGTTTCATAAATCTTGTGATAAATTAGTGCGATATCATTCTCAACATGATGTATTAATTTTAGGGCGAAATGGATGGTGCTGTGATCATTGTGGGTAATTATGAGTGTCCTCAAAGAGAAAGTGATTTCTGAAGGCCCTTTTCTGGCCTCCTTCAAGGGGGGAGGCTGGGCAGGGGAAGGTGTCTTTCGCACCTGCCTTCTGCTTGCACCTTAGTTTCTTTTCCTGCTGTCAAAAGGTGACAAGAAGCCCAGCTGGGTCTCTGGCTTGAGGGGAGTACAGAGGAGGTGCAGGAGGCAATGAGATTCCAAAGTGAGACTGTCAGGCCCAGCTTTCCTAAAGCCAAGTTACCTTCATGGAGAATTTTAAATAGCTAGGGCCTGGGCCCCTGAAGCTGCAGCCCACTGGGGTATTCAAAAGCTCGGCGGCGTCCCCTGGGAGCTAGTCAGGACCACAACTCTGCCCTGTAAACACGCTCCTCTCATCCCTCCGATGTAGACTCGAGTCGAAGAATCACAGCTGTGACTTTGGGATTCTTAACTGAGCCCCCATGTTGGAATCACTCAGGGAATTTAAGAAAATACCAGTGCCCAGGCCCTGCAGGGGACCAGTTAATTAACACAGGTTTCTTAGCGTATAGGGCCTGGGCAGCCTTAATTTAGAAGCTCCCTAGATCATGCTAATATGAAATCAGGTCAAGTATCATTGCTTCAGAGCCATGAATTAACGTTTCTCTCTTCTTTTTACAATGGGATTTAGAAAATTCTGAATGTAGCAAGGGCAGCAGACATATATTTGCCTTTCCTATACATTGGTCTAAGCTGAAAGTACTTGCCCCCTGACCAGTGTTGTGGGGGACCCACATACAGGAAGGTGTAGAGGCTCTTTGGGAAGCTGGCTTCACTGCTGGTCATGTGAAGCCATCACTTAAGGCGGTGGCTTCCAGCCTTGCTGGGTACTAAGAGCACCTGAAGGTTTAAAACTTGGCAGGGTCCATTGGAAAGGTCCCTGGCTGGACCCCAGGCCAGCGAGTCACACCTGGGAGGTGTGGGACCCAGGTGACTCCCGCGTGCCAGCAGATGGGAGGTCATTCCACAGTGCAGTTTCTTGGCTTAGTCCTAAAGACTGAAGAGACCCAGAAATCATCCAGCATTGGAACCCTTGGGTGGGTCTTTCCCATTTTAAATCTGGATGTTCTCCAGAGGTTCTGATGTACTTGATCTGGGCCACAGCCCAGTGTCTGAAATTTCAAAAATGCTACAGGTGTCAATTGTGCACAGCCAGGGCTGAAATGCTCCTACCCTTCCCTGCACCAGAAGGAGGCCTGGAGACAGAAGAATGACCTGGATGCAGCAACAACCAGGTAGTGGAGCGTTGTCCTCTGGCCGGGCGCTGCCCACCTGGAGGCTGCACTTGCCCTTCCCCTCAGGCTCATCCAGGGCACTGCATGCAATGAAGGGACTCAGGGGTACAGCCTTGTCCTTGAGCTGCGGGAACTATGACACGTGACTTTGTCCTGGAACTCAGGGCAGGAGGGCAATGTGAGGGTCACTCTGAGCAGGAAGGAGCCAGCATGAGCCTGGAAGTGTTTAGATTATCTCTTTGCTAGCCTTTAACGGCCTGCAGTGCTCTGTTTATTTTAATGATAATGTCAAGTTCAATTTGCCGTCATTTTTCCACATTTCCTTTTGTAAAATTAATTGAACAGTTCAATGAATTGAAAAGTTTCAGGAGAGGGGAAAAAACACCCACCCTACTATTATCACTGTTATTCAATCTGGTAACTACCGCTCGGCTCTCTGGGCCCTGAGAAAGGACTTCGGCTCCCCGTGGGCCTGGGAGCTGCGGCAAGGACTCAGGAAGGTCAGACCACACATTCTACAGTCCTTTTATTCACGGCCATTTCATGCTCAGGCTGCTGTTTCTGGGCAGAGGAAAGTGTCTGGTCTCCCACGGACCTTGGCTGCTGGCTCTGTGGCAGCCTATTCCCCGAGTGTCTTAGCCACCCTGTGAACCCCGTGTCCTGTCCACGGTGCTGGGCACCTGTTTGGGGTGTGTGTGGTCCACAGAGCTCCGATACTGTAGCTGTTGCTAACTGGATGTGACTTCAGTGTGGCGTAGAAGAAACAGCAACATACGGGAAACCTGGGGGGACCAATTCGAATGTCAGATTGGCCACCTGCCAGCTGCTTAGCTGGGTGGCTGTCTACTTGCCACTGGGCAGACTATGCCTCGGGGGCTGGCACGGGCCTGGGAGCCTCAACCCACTTTCCGTGGGTGCTTTTGGTTCTTCCCAAAGACACTATGCATTGGCCATTGACTCCAGCCCGCTTCTGTTGTCAGAGGGAAAGGGGAGCACAGTGAGATGCGTGACTCACCCGGGGTCGCATGGCAGGTTGGAGAGAGCAAGGCATATAATTCTCTCCCAGAGCATCTCCTGTGTCCTTTGACTCTGTGTCCCAAACCCTCAACCCCCTGCCCTGGGACGCCAAGGAGCGCTTGCCTTAAGCGCACTGTCTGGGACTCAGGTGAGGGGTAGGAGCAGTCCCCTGGGCATTCAGTCTGCAAACAGACTTTCTTTTAGTGTCTCTCCTGCATGCCTGTGGGAGTGAAGTATGTGGCACAGCGGAAGTTGTGGGTCTGCCCCCTGCGATGTGACCTGCTAGGTTTGTGGAAGGAATGAATGAAAGACTCCTAGGAGATTCAGCGAACACCCTGCTTTGCCGTGACTAGCTGTGTGACTTAGGGCAAGTGACTTAACCTCTCTGTGACTCAAAGGTTATGGGGACTTGGAGTATGCAGAGGCCTGCAGACCTCAGCAGGTGATGACTTTTATCTGCTGTGCTGGACCAGCAGCAGAAGAGCTCTGGGTTCCCAAGGGTCAGGGCCCGTTCCCTCAAATGTTGGTGCTCAACGTCTGACCTTTCCTCCTGGGCTGTTTAACTTAAAAACATGCATGTGTATTTCACTTCCTCTGTGTGACTCTCGGGAGAGGTAGCCACTCTCCAGGGCAGGTGACAAGGAGGCTGTGGGAAGCCAGGTGATGCGGGGAGACCTCCCCACACTCAAGGATGTTCACCTTTGGCCCAGAGTCCAGAGCCAGCCGGAGGCTCTGCTGGGGCTCAGCCTCTGCGGGAGGGCTGGGAAGACAGCTGTGTTCTGCTGCTGGGTTTCAGGCTTGGATAAAAGGCTCTGTGAGAAGAATCATGAATGGAATGGAGCCAGACAGATTCAGCTGTGTGACCTTGGGGAGGTTACTTTACGTCTCTGAGCCTCAGTTTCCTCACCTAGAGAGCAGGATGTCAACCCTTCTGTGTAAGGTCATTAGGAGAAATAAATGACACATGAGTGGATGGCACCCTTGGCACAGGGCCTGCACACAGGGGAGTGAATGCTGGTGCCCTTCCCACTGACAGCACATGCATCTGCTCTAAGTGGGCAGGGTTGCAGGTGTGCAGAGGGTTTGAGGGACAGGGACACTTTACCTGGGGCAGGGTATTCTGCAGGGTGTCTGTCAGCGAGGAGGGATGGGAGGCCACTTTCCTGCCAAGGGAGAGGGACCAGCATCAGATGTCACTGCCCTGCTGATTTCTGTCCGATAGGTAGGTGCAGAGCCTTCCCGCTAACCCCACTCCCCACAAAAGCTCCTCTGAGGTCAAACCAAGTTCAGAACCTGAGGGGATTATCGGGAAGGAGCAGACCGGAAGCAGGAGAGCAGAGAGGGAACTTAAGACAAATGAGATGAGCCTCAGGAATCAAGGCACTTAACTGGCCTGTCTGATCCGAGAGGAGAGACAAATGAGACACAGGCTCCAAGGCCACCCTGCTGGGGCCACCCCAGGGGACGGGGAAAGGGGAGGAGCCCCTCAGTGGCAGAGACTAAGGGCAGGCCAGGGGGAGGGTAGGCTTCTCCCCCGGCTGGGGTTGTAGCAGCCTGATAGCATTGGGGAGTTGAGCGTCTCAGAAGTTCTGGGCATAACCCACAGCCTTGGAGTTTGGGTTGGGAACTGCTGTCTACCTCTCCTCAGCTCGGGTCCATCCAGACAGCTGCCTCACAGCAGGGCTGGGCTCCTCCTCGGCAAGGTGAGGAGGGGCTTGGTCTGTTTCATCCTCTTTTCAGCCATAACTGGTCCCTGCTTCTGAGCTTGCTGACTCCAGCCGATTCCTTCCCTCCTAACTGCCTGGAAGGACAGGGCACTAGATCCTTGGCCCCTGGATGAGAGGGACAGTAGATCACAGCTGGTAAAAGTCCTTTTAGGTCAGATTGGAAGCGGTTTGCTTTCACATGTCTTTAGAATTGATGGTAGCAGCTGCGTGGAGCTCAGTGTTGGGAAGGGCTCTGAAGTTGACTATAAATTCCATGGAAAAGGGTGCTGTGATTGATTAGTAATGTCTGTGTGGGCAAGCGAAAGGACTGCCTAGCTCCATGGCCCCTGGAGGAGCAGTTGTCTATGGAGGAGAGGTGGAGAAGAGAAGGGAGGGTGACAAGCACGTCCCGGAGCTGCAGCCCTTTAAGGCCCGATGGCTCTGGCGTGCATGCAGAGGTGTGGGAGAAGAGAGAGCCTCTGCCAGGAGACACTCGTGGAGCAGACACTGAGGGTGGCTGGAGCTTGGTGGGAGGGAAGGAGCTAGGGCTTCCTAGTGGAAGGAGCAGCGACAGCGTGGGTATGGGAATGTGCAGGAGGTGGCAGCAGCCTGGGCTGGGGGCTGTGCTCACGCATTGGGAAGAGCATTGGATCCCATTGGAAAGGGGTCAGTTTCAGTGCTGTGGGGACCGTGGGGGGGGGGGGTCCGTGCTTTAAGAAGATGCTGCTGCCAGGTGGAAGCACAATGTCCTTTCTCCCCCCTTGTGCATTCTGCAGTCCTCTCTGTTTTAGAACACACATAGATTTTTATCCTTCTCCAATTCAGAAAAAATAAAAGGCTGCTCAACCCACCCCTGTCCTGCCTGACTTCCTGGCTGCCCCCCTGTCTAGCAGCTCTCCGGGAATGGCCTGGCACACATTTTCCATTCTTTGCCGCACTGAAGCATCAGAACCTTCTTTCCTGTTGTGCTGCTTAGCTTGCAGTGCCAGCGAAACACCGGGAATGGCCTGGCACACCAATCCTGGCCCTCGCCCCCAGTGCAGATAACAACAATAATAGTAATAACAGTCATCTCAGCCATCAGCGAGGCTCAGCAGGGCTGCAGGGAAGGCATGATTGTCTGCCCCTCGCCTGGAAGACAGATGTGGCTGGCTGCTGAGAAGCTGTGGCCTCAGAGGAGGATGTGTCCCTGGCCCTGCACCTCCCAGTAACCTCTGCAGTCTGCTGAGCTGACCCCCACCTTCACTGTCCCCTGTCCCCCAGGACAGGGCACACTGTCCCAGGACAGGGTTCTTGCACCCAAGGATAGGATACTCAGCTGCTAAGAGAGAAGACACAGTCCTAGCTAGGAGAGAACACAGGGCCAACTATTCAGAGCCTGGACCCCCAGCCAGTGCCTGACTGATTTCATCAAACCAAGCGTGGCTGGTTTGGATGTGTGGGGTTTAGCGTGCTGCCTCATGTCCATTATACAGTTAGGGGTTAACTTGCTACACTTGCTGCAGTTGCTGTGGCTCAGAGATCCACACAGCTTTTGGGGGCTGTCCTTTCCAAAACCTCTAGCAGGTACCAGATTCATTCTTTTATCCACTGAGTACCTCTGGCGTGCCAACAGCTCTGCTAGGCTTAGGGACACTACCAGGAATGTGACAGGCCAGCCCTGCACTCCTGCGGAGCCCGTGCTTGTGTGGCAGACGAGGGTTGGGGTGAGCGGTCAGCAAGTCAAGTGAATGAATGGATTGGTTCAGAAAGGAAGAGCTGTGAAGACGGTATCTTGGAGTGTGGAGATAGAGAGTGGCCAGGCTCTATGTGGCTGAGCTTGTATTTCAGGAAGGCCTCTCAAAGATGGTAAGGGTTGGCCTGGGAGAGGAGTATGGAGGCCGCTGGGTACGGTGATGTAGCGATGGAACATCCCCCACAGAAACACAACCTGGTCAAAGGCCCTGTGGCAGCCACCAGCCTGGCTTATTCAGGAACAGAAAGAAGGCCCTTGGGCCCAGAGGAGCATGAGCTTAGGGAGCCCAGGAGATGCAGCAGGATATATTATCTTGGGCTAGACCACTAGGGCCTTGGGTATAACCTGCTTTGTTTTGTTTTTAATTTTTTTTTTTAACTGTGGAAAATACACAAAATTTATTGTCTCAATTAATTTTAAGTGTACAGCTTAGTAGCATTAAGTACCTTCACACTATTATGTAACCAATCTCTAGCACTCTCTTTATCTTGAAAACTGAAACTGTGTACTCATTAAACAATAAATCTGCACTCCACCTTCCCCCAGATCCTGGCAACCACCATCCTACTTTGTCTCTATAAATTTTACTACTGTAGGTACTCTAGGTACTTTTACTTGACTCGTAAAAGGGAGAAGATACAGTATTTGTCTTTCTGTGACGGGCTTATTTCACTTAGCATAGTTGTCTTCAGGGTTCACCCATGTTGCAGCAGGTATCAGAAGTTTCTTCCCTTTTAGAACTAAGTAATATTCCATTGGATGCATATGCTACATTTGGTTTACCCATCCATCCACCCGTCCGTCCATCCATCCATCCATCCATCCATCCATCTACCGATAGACACATGGGCTGCTTACCCCTCTTAGCTATTGTGAATAATGCTGCTACAAGCATAGAATGATTTAAGCTCATTACTAGCCTGCTTCCCACCCAGGAGGTCAGGCTGGGCCCCAGCCTGGACTCATTGGCACACAGTGGCAGGGATAGCCCAGTGGTGACACCTCCCCCCATGATGGAGGTGGGGACACCAAATACAGACAATCCTCCGGCTGCACTGATTGAGCTGGGAGCCCTGAGACTGAGCCCTTAAATCATCTTGGGACTGGAGGAGCTTTTCTCTGCATCTAAAATGGGAGCCATAAACCAGGCTGACTTACGGGCTGTGCTCACCGGTCTGGTTGTTTATGGCCAGCATCCTTCCTGATTGGTTGATGCCTGTACTGTGCCCATTGTTAAATATTTGAATATCCCCCTGCTCTAAACCAGCACCAGGACATCCACTCCTGGTGTGCGTCAGTGTCCCCTGAAGGGCCAGTGGGGGCTGCTGCCTAAAGGTTCCCATTCTCAGCTCCCTCCTAGCACTCCCTGGGTACTTCTAATGCACTGTCTTAGTCGTACTTGGGTTCCCCAGAAGTAAGGCTTGTGATGCAGCCTGAGGGCCAGGCAGTTTGCCTGGGGAGGAGACCCCAGGAAGCACAGAGAGGCGGGAGGCGAATGCAGGACAGGGAAGGGGAGGACGTCATAGAGATGTGTCATCCCTAGTCTTCGCCTGTTTCCTGTTGCTAAAGCAGGATGCCACAGACTGGTAATTTATAAAGAACTGAACTTTACTTAGTTTATGGTTTTGGAGGCTGGAAAGTCCAAGAGCATGGCACCAGCATCTGCAAGGACCTTCACGCTGCATAGTAACATGATGAGGGCCTCACCGGGTGAGATGGTACCAGCTGCCAGCTCGGGTCTCTCTTATAAAGCTGCTAAGGCCATCACGGGACCCCGCCCGCATGGCCTCATCAATTCTGATTCCCTCCCAAAGGCCTTGCCTCCAAATGCCACCAACATATGAACTTGGAGATGAAGTTTCCAACACAGAACTTGTGGTAGACATGTTCAAATCATAGCATCAACCAAGGCACCCCTGTGGACACCTGGAGGTTAACCCCACTGGGGAGGTCCGTGAGTCAGAGTGGAACACTGCCTCTAAATTGTCCCCTTAAGAAGTAAGCAAACTGGGGCTTTTATTCCCAACTGGTCATTGTTATCCATCATCGCCCTGTAGCTGCTCACTGAGCACTGGGCATTGTCTGACCTTCAGGCCTGTCCTGTGTATGACGGCCAGAACCCCTCAGGCAAGGAATCACAGAGATTGGCAGCTGACAGTCAGGCTGAGGGCTCGCAGGCAGGATCTGGTATGGATGCCCACCTGCCCCTGTCATGCCATCGTCAAGGGTGCCCCAGTGCTGTAAGCTGTTGTGTCTCTTACCACTAGGAAGAGCTCCAGGCCTCCCCCATTGCTGGTGGGATTATAACACAGTACAACGGCTGTGAATTCTTCCCTAAGTTCAACATAGAATTACCATGTGACCCTGTAGCTCTGCTCCTCAATATGTATCTCAGAGAATTAAAAATGAGTGTTCAAACCAAAATTTGTACACAGGTGTGCCTACTGACATCATTCACAATAGCCAAAGGTGAGAACAACCCAAAGGTTTATGGACTGCTCAGTGGATAAACAGGATGCGTTCTAGCCACAGCATTATTACTCAGCTGTTAAAAGGAAGCACAGTGCTGGGCTGCAGCTCAGTGGTAGAGCACTTGCCTAGCATGAGTGAGGCCATGGGTTTCCTCCCCAGTACCATGGGGGAAAAAAGGAGTGATGTTTAATACCTGCAATAAAATGGAAGAGCCTGGAAATATGATATTAAGTGAAAGAACCCAAACACAAAAGGCCAGTTTTGTTTATATAAAATGTCCAGAATAGGCAAATCCATAGACAGAAAGTGAATTAGTGATTGCTGGGGGCTGGGGAGGAAGGAATTGGGGGGTGACTCCGGAGTCACTGTTGTGACTACGGAGGTCTCTTTTGGGGTGATACAAATGTTCTGGAGCTAGTTGGTACTAATGGTTACACACAATTGTAAATGTGCGAACAGCCACAGATTTATTTGCTTTAGTTAAAATGGTGGATTTCATGTGATGTGCATTTTGTCACAATTTTTTAAGTGCTCTTGGCATTGTGTGGGTTGGGACACAAGGCAGGCTCTGTGTTTCTCAGACAAACCTTGTGTGAAGCATATGCACCCCAGGGCCACCAAGCCAGGAGTGCCCCTGCTACCAGTGGCTGCTCCTTGGAGCTCTGGATTGGAGCTGAGCCCCATGGATTGACCTCAGTTGGTGCTGGGAGCCTCAGCTGATAAAGAGAGGAGCCCTGTTTGCAGAAGAAGCCCGGGAAACCCAGTTCCCCACAGAGTCTAGAGCCGCGCTGGGCAGGGGAATATGTATCCAGCTGGAAAATTGTGGGGCGTCTTGTCTTAAATATGATATTAAATTGGCACATTTAATTAGTACACTTAGAAAAGGTCACCAGCAATTACCTGAGACACAAAGAAGGCGTGAGCAGGCAAGAGCCCGTGAGGAAGCTGAAAAGAACCATTTTGAGCAGCACATAATTGAGGGGAAAATGGATAAAAGTCCAGGAAATTACAGGGTGGGTGACAGCAGCTGACGGCCCCATCCCTGTCCTGCCCAATGCACCCCTTCTTTGGAGGACCTGAGTGTCGGGCCTGCGCCATTTGGGATATCAGGCCAAAGCACTGACCTGGCTGGAGGGCCAGTGTGGCCTTCCCAGAATCCCCTGGGCTTGGCTTTCCAGGGGGCCACAGGTGAATTCTGGAGGCTGCCGGCTGCTGTAGACTCTTTGTACCACAGACCAGGGCCTCATGGGCCTCAGTTGCTGGTGTGGAATCTGCCCGGGCATTGGGAAGTCACTCAGCATTACCCAAATATTAGCGAGGGGGAGGGCTGTGTGTTCCTGAAAGTCTGGGCTTGGGGGTGGAGATTCTTTTACAGCTTTAGGTTCTATCTTTTAAAATAAATGGCACATTCTACTCTCACTATGCTCCTCGTCACTGAGCAGTGCAGACACTTTGGGAAAATGTGCTCCGTTTATCTATGGTTCTCACCCCCACCCCCACATCTGGAAAAGAAAGAGCATCAAGCTGAGAATGCGGGGCTTTGGAGACCCAGGCTGCAGTGCTGAGAAAGTTGTGAAATCATAGAACAAAGGTCATGGTCTGGCTTCAGGCAACTTGCTAAATGTAAATGGGCGGGTTGGACTCTGGCTGTGGCAGCTTTGTTCTATGATTTCACAACTCCTCCCATTTTTTGCCTCCTCCCATCACCTACGGCTGTTCTGCTATTTGACCTTGGAGAGGCTGCTTTGCTTCCGTGAGCCTTTACACCCTAATCTATACAAGGGGTAGAATAATGGCCACCAAACAGAATTGCTGGAAGGATTTAATGAGTGAACCTGTGTGAATGGACCAAGGGTCTGGTGTCTCCCAAGAGCCCCATGGATGCCCAGGATCTTCCATTTCCATTTTGGGCTTCCAGCAGGGGTCTGCTGGGATCACGTCCACAGAGTTCAGTGTCAGGCGTGGAGATGTGCAAGGTGTGGAGACAGATGTGGGTTCTGGGTCCTGAATGCCTGGGCTGCAGATTCCAGCTGTGCCCCTGCTTGCTGGGAGGCATTGGAAAATTACATAATCACTCTTCTTGGCCTTATCGGGTGAGCGGCGAGATTGCTAGCGAGGATTGAATTCGATGGCACCGTAGGTGGGAATTACTGAGCTCAGGACCTGGCCCCTGATCAGGGCCCAAAAACCTTAGCTATCATTGTCTTGTTGGAATTGACCTCTTAAAAGTTCACTTACAAAGACTTGTTAGCCATACTTTTCTAGATAAAATTCCTAACACTTAGGATCCTTCCCTCATTTGATCTGCAGTAAACATGAGCATCAGTTTGGAGCAAGAGAAGGTGTCTGTCCCATGTGATAGGGTAAGCTGAACCCTGGAAAGAAGGGCTGGTTCCATGCTGTGGTCTGTTCCAACTGCCCCATGCCAGAACCAGGAAGATGCAAGACCTCTTCAGAAAATGACACACTGCACACACATGACATTTTTTTTTTTTTTTTGGTTTTTCTCCGGTACCAGGAACCGAACTCACGACCTTGCGCTTACCAGGCAGGCGCTTTGCC